>NC_137925.1:17062649-17150149 GCF_963457725.1 Sprattus sprattus
TGAGGTACATTCTCTGCCAATCAAAAATACATTAAAGGAATATGATGCATATTAATTGAATTTATAAGTATTTGTATGCCTGTTATAATTTAAAGGAGTTTAATGAATTAACACAAGCACAGACAGATGTGCCAGAATGGGTGTACTGTGTGTGTGTGTGTGTGTGTGTGTGTGTGTGTGTGTGTGTGTGTGTGTGTGTGTGTGTGTGTGCGCATGTGTGTGCCTGTTTAATCGGTGTGTGTGTGTGTGTGTGTGTGTGTGTGTGTGTATGTGTTTGTGTGTGTGTGTGTGTGTGTATGTATCTGCATGTGTGTGTGTGCGTGTGCGTGTGCGTGCACTTGTGTGTGTGTGTGTGTGTGTGTGTGTCTACTCTGTGCCTCATTAGATGCACATAGCCTTGGCTAAAGCCCCGGTTCCACGCTCCTCCTCCCACCAGTGTGTGTGTCCTGGCTGGGGGAGGAAGCGTATGGAGAGAGGCAGCAGTGTGCCAGTGCGCTCCTCTCCTCTCCTCTCTAACCCAGATTACGGGTGTGGCGTGCCGGGGCTTGGCGCGGCGTAGCGGGGTATGGCGCAGCTCTGAGGTCAGCGTGTGGAAAAGGGCAGCCGCTCCGTGGGGGAGGTGAAGGCCCTCGTGCTGCTCATGTCAGACCGGCTCTCTGTCACCCCGCAGTCGAGTGCTGTGGGAGGGAGGCTCATTCAGAAAGAGGGCACTGCCTTGGTTGTTTTTTATTACTGTGTTTTATTGCTGTTATGAAAGCTTAGTGAAACCATTCACAATGCTTGCTTACTGTATGCGAGTGTTCTTTACAGATGCTTCTGTTGGCATGTTTCTTTACCTTCCCACGTGAAAGCATCTACTGAACTGCTTGTTTGGGCTCTCGTGTAAACAATAACCAGGATGTGTTGCCCATAAACCTGACAGAATTTTAGATTTGTCTGGACAGGTGCTTGAAGCATTTCGCAAACCTGCAGTGTAGCTTACATCGGTGTGAGAAGCAGCCGTGAGTTAGAGATAATGTTCTTTTCATAGCACTGAAGCTAATCCATTAGTGATTAGGAAACGGTACACGCACTATTCCTCTTCTCCTCCCTTAATTATCTCTCTATATCTCTCTCTTCTTTTAACCCTCTTTATCTCTCTATCTCACTCTTACGTCCTCTCTTGCTTCTGCTTCTGGAGGAGGACAAGGCGTCAGCTGCCGCCCCCCACCACTGTAATGAGGTTGCCATGGCAATATGTGCTCTCTGCAGAGGAGAAGGAGAAGAGGAGGAGGGGGTGCTTTCTCCTGCCAGCGCTCTCTTGCATCACCCCTCCCCCCTCGCTCCATGTGCAGCACTTACATCCGACTCACATACGTGTGCACACTCCACACGCTCCAACACACTAACAGGCACATTGGAGAACATGTCCCGCTGCCCACAACACACAAAAAAAATCTTTATTTTAAATGTACACTTACATTTAGCCACAGAAGCTTTTATCACTCTCATTTAAACCAGACACACACACACACACACACACACAGACATTCATCAACCCAGCCCCAGTCACAAATCCCTCTTTACAGTGAGATTGAACAGATTCCCTCCACACATGAATTCAAGCATGCAACTCACCCCCTCTTGTGTCCAAACCCACAAATGCGCAGCTGACACAGAAATAATACAGACCTTCATTGCGATGACATTTATCATTCAAATGATGATAGCACCTGATGGGTGTTGAATCTCTTCATCTTGGCTGTGTCTTGAGTAGTCATGCGTCTCTGCATTTACCCACTGTTAACCCCCAAATTAATAATTTACCACGTTTAGTCTTTAAGCCCTCTGGACATGAAATTAAGATCAAAGCTGTTTGTTCTTATTTGTTTAAACGCCTCAGAAGAATTGTGTGGGTGGTGTAAGAGTTTGGGGTTTATGCACATTCATTATAGAATATCTATGACTAAGGGGAAAAGTTTTAGTCTTGTAAATTAGGGGGTATATTACAACACCTTTTTGTACAGTAGGAGATGAATGTACGTGTGTGTGTGTGTGTGTGTGTGTGTGTGTGTGTGTGTGTTTTTGTGTGTGTGTGTGTGTGTGTGTGTGTGTGTGTGTGTGTGTGTGTGTGTGTGTGCAAGCTCATGACTGAATATGAGTGTTTATATACAGTATGTCCAGCTATGTGTGTGTTTGTCCTGCAGTGAAGCCTCGCCCAGCTCACCCTTAATCAATCTTCTGCAGGACACACTGAGCATGCTCAGAAAAATGTATGGTTTTCCATACAGGGGTGCTGATAGTTCTGGTTGTCTCAAGTTACAGCCGCAGTGTGAAGTCTGATGTCCGCTGGCTTTACTGCACAAAGAGACACAGTGTGATTGATTCAGAGAAAGCGAGTGGTTACTGTACCACAATAAACTTCACTGGCTGGCATGCATGAACGAATCATTATGTTTTGTCTTTATTTGTGTGTATGTGTGTGTGTGTGTGTGTGTGTGTGTGTGTGTGTGTGTGTGTGTGTGTGTGTGTGTGTGTGTGTGTGTGTGTGTATTCACATCATCATTACTGCTGCCTGATCAGCAGAACTGATGTTAAGAGTTGTTGACGTCTGCTGAATGATATCGCAGTGCTGAAAGAGTCTGCATATGCCCTGGGTGTGGACTGGCTATAATCTCCCTGCCTGCATACCTCTGCCACAGCACTTCTGGCTCTTGTGGTGACTGATAGCATACCGTCCTTTTAACGACAGCAGAATTTCAACACAGGCTACAGTTGCAAAATAAACTTTCAGAACAACTTAAGTTTAGCTTCTACTTTAGATGAGGTACTTACTCATTATGTACCGAAAGGCATTGTTAGCCATGAAATACATACTGTTAAATGCACAAAGAAATGGTTAGCCAACCACATATGAGTCCTGGTTTTAGAGTTTTAGAGTTTCCATGGTTGTAGTAGCATGTTTATGGTAGTCAGTTTGACCCAGGCATACTGTAAGAGAACTTTTATCTGATCTCCTTGTTGTGTCTTGAGTTCATGGTATCAGTCAGAGATTGAGTCAGCAGAGGACCCACACTCCACTTTGGCATTTTAACGTAAATTCCTCGTTAGCAAGTATGTGAGCAGAATCCGGTAACTGGTATCAGTCAGAGATTGAGTCAGCAGAGGACCCACACTCCACTTTGGCGTTTTAACGTAAATTCCTCGTTAGCAAGTACGTGAGCAGAATCCCCAGTTGTAGGTATTTGTCTTTGTATTTTTGACAGGATGAGACTACAGCTGGTTGTTACTCGTTGGCCTGAAGCACACAATTTACCCATCTGCTGAGTTAATGAAGTGCAAAGGCAAGAATATGGCAGCACTTCAGCAACACTGCTCGCTGTGTATGACACTAACATGGCAGCACTGAAGCAACACTGCTCGCTGTGTATGACACTAACATGGCAGCACTTCAGCAACACTGCTCGCTGTGTATGACACTAACATGGCAGCACTGAAGCAAGACCTCCTGTCTGTGTTGGCATCATCCTGTCCATGTTGCATTAAACGCCCCCTTTCCACCTTATCAAGTGCTGCAAGCACAGATGGGTGTGATAATCTGGTTCTAAATGCTTTCCAACAGATGACGGGGTTTGTGTGGGCGACCCTCTCTGCCCACCACAGTGGCCTTAGCTCCGCGGTGACCTGGCAAGGCTGCCTTTGTCACTGGCACAAATGGAGTGAGGGGGTGGAGAGGGTGGAGGGCAAGGCGATTACTGTGCGCGCTGATGGTTATGATTATGAATATCTGAAATCATGTTCTCTGATGAATGCAAATGGGACAGGAGCCTCAGCCTCCTGTGCCTAATCCCGGGATTACACGCGGCGCAGCGTTGGTAAGCTCATAACCGCGGGGTCCGGACATTCAGGAAATATGATGGAGGGTGCCGGAATGCGCACAGACGTGCATCGATGAGGTTGAGTGACCGGCGCATTGGCATGGCCTACTTTCCAACCAGCAACAGCATTTGTGCCTCTAACCATTCATTCACTCAGAAAGAGAGAGAGAACAAGAGAGAGTAGGAGTGAATGTGTGTGAGAGAACAAGAGAGAGTAGGAGTGTGTGTGTCTGTGCGTGTGTGCGTGTGCGTGTGTGTGTGTGTCTGTGTGTATGTGTGTGCGAGCGTGTGAGTCTGTGTGTCTGTGTGTGTGTGAGTGTGTGTGTGTGTGTGTGCGTGAATGAAAAAATAAGACATGGGAAGGGAGGGTGTGGGTAAATGAGCTATTTTTAGAGCCTGCTCCTTTAAAATATGTATTGTCAGTCAATAGCATGCATTTTGTATGTGACTAATTAGCTCACAGCAACCTCCTAACATTTATACACTCCTTGCTAATTCTTTCCTGTAAAAAAGGCTTGAGCTGTGGTTTTCTGTCCATTATAAAGCCAGCTTTCTGTATCCACCATATAGCCATACCATAAGCCACACCATATGCCATGCGGTCAGTTGGCATGGAGGGTTATACTTCCAGGTTTGGTTAATTTGAGATTACACATGTAACCAAATTACTGTTTAATTTAATGAATATGGTTAATTCAGCACCATAGATTTCATATTCTTAACGATTAACAACAGTAAATAAATACAGATAATTTAACATAGAAAAGCAATGACCCAACCAGACCTGGTAAAAGCATGTATTTGTGGTTTTACTACTCAGTTTATCCAAATTCAGTTTTGTTGGTTTATAATGTATGTTTTATCCAACAAAGTAATAGGTTCTCCACTCCAACTCACTATTCATACTGAAAAATGTCATGGTATTCCATAAGCCATTGTTGAACCAGCCCAGTACACTATTTTTTTAATTGTAAATGAAACCATCAGTGTAGTGCAGAATCACACCACATTGTGTCGCTCTTGCTCTATTAGTCTAGCCATCATAAAAGACTAATATGCCCCTCCTCTTCGCTCTCTCGTGGGCTTGCACTCTCTCTCTCTCCTCCGTGTATCTTCTCTCCCATTTACTCGTCCAGTCGATGAAGATCTTGTCGTGAAAAGCGTCTGTGTATGTAAAGGATGTACCTTTATCCTATGTTTTGGACGTGTGCGGGATGAACAAACACCTTCGGAGACTCTGTGGATGTATTTGGGCAGTGTGGATGTACTGTTGAGTGTGATCGTCGTGGAGCTTTAAGCTTGGAGGATAAATGTGGCAGCGCTTTCTTTTGTCTCCGGTCGCCCTCTGACAGGGATCTCCGGTCCCAGTCGGCATGGTGTTTCTCTGAGGACTCTAGATACAGTCTTTGATGGTTTCTGATTTGTGTCTTCAACGGCAATCATGCGCGTTTCGGTCAGCATCCATGCAGTGGTGAGCCTTCTATTATTTTTGATAACTCATCTCGTTCATCCTGTGTCAGGGCAGATAGCATATAGTGTGTCTGAGGAAGTGAATGTCGGGACCACTGTTGGAAATATAGCCAAAGATATCAATTTGTCGGCGATGGAGCTTGTCTCTCGGGGCTTTCGGATCGTGTCTGGGTCTAAAAAACAGTATTTCAGTGTTAATACTGAGACCGGAGCGCTTCAGGTGAATGAACGCATTGACAGAGAAGAGCTGTGTGCGGGCGCGGCCTCTTGCACGGTTAATCTCGAGGCCGTGGTGAATAGCCCCCTTCAACTGTATCGGGTAAGGATAAACATCCTTGATATAAATGATAACTCTCCCGTCTTTCCAGTAACATCGACACATTTGAATATTACTGAAATCACCGCCCCAGGTGCGCGGTTTCCATTGGAAAATGCTCAAGACGCAGATATAGGTAGTAATTCGCTGAAAACATACAAACTTAATCCCAATGAATACTTTACTTTAGATGTGCAAACTCAGAGTGACAAAACTCTCTCTGCTGAACTTGTTCTCCAAAAAGGATTAGATAGAGAGAAGACTCCTCGTATTGATTTGTTAGTAACAGCTGTTGATGGCGGGTCGCCTGCCAGGACAGGAACTTTAATAATCACTGTGAATGTATTAGATGCAAACGATAACTCTCCTGTCTTCAACAAATCACTTTATAAAGTATCCATACCTGAACATACTCCAATAGGGACTGTTATTACAAAGCTTCAGGCTACAGACGCAGACGAAGGTTTAAATAAAGAGGTGGTGTACTCATTTAGTAGTCGCACCTCTAAAAATGTACTGGAAACATTTGAAATCGATTCACGAACAGGTGAGGTCAAAGTAAAAGGCGATGTTGACTTTGAAGAGAGCCAGGCTTTCGAGATTCGCATACAGGCCACAGACAAAGGTCAGGTGCCTATGTCAGGTCACTGTAAACTGTTAGTAGCAGTTGAAGACATAAACGACAATCCACCGGAGGTTGTTGTGACGTCACTGCTAAGTCCAGTAGACGAAAACGCAGGCAAAGGGACAGTAATCGCGCTAATGACAATTTCAGATCCTGACTCTGCAAAAAATGGAGCAGTTCATTGCCGTCTGATCGGGTCGAGTCCTTTTAAGTTACAGTCATCCTTTCAGAACTACTACTCTCTGCTCTTAGATGGTGTGCTAGACCGAGAAAATATTTCGGAGTACAATGTCACAGTGCTTGCGGAGGATGAGGGATCCCCTCCTATGTCTAGTAGAAAGTTGATAAGCATATCAGTTGCCGATGTAAATGATAACCCGCCCCAGTTCGAGAGCCCCGAAAAACAAGCCTATCTCCGCGAGAACAGTGAAATTGGCTCCATTGTATGCACGCTGTCGGCTTTAGACCGAGACACTGGAGAAAATGCACACATAACTTACTCGATAGCACAAAGCGTAATCAATGGGGTGCCCATCTCATCTCTATTTAAAATAGACCCAGTCACAGGTGAAATACATAGCATGCAGTCCTTCAACTATGAAGAGAATCAGACTTTTCGTTTAAAAATGCAAGCCACCGATGCTGGTGTTCCTTCACTAACCGGCAACATGACGGTGAATGTTTTTATTTTGGATGAGAATGATAACGCACCTGTTCCTCTCCCTCCCTATTCCGAACACGGTTCTGTAAACACTGAAAACATCCCCTATACTGCAGAAGCGGGATATTTTGTTGCTAAGATCAGGGCTGTGGATGCTGACTCTGGGTATAACGCGCTGCTTTCTTATCACATATCTGAGCCTAAAGGAAATAATCTTTTCCGAATAGGAACTAGCAACGGAGAAATTAGGACTAAACGGAGAATGAGTGACAATGATATGAAGACTCATCCATTGGTTGTTTTGGTTTCGGATAGTGGGGAACCATCATTATCAGCGACTGTATCCATAGATGTTGTGGTTGTAGAAAACATGGGAGAAATCCAAACTCAGTTCAGAAACGTCCCAGCAAAGGATGATCGTTTCTCGGATCTAAATTTCTATTTGCTCATCGCCATTGTCTCGGTGTCGGTCATCTTTTTACTGAGTCTCGTCAGCTTAATAGCTGTAAAATGTCACAGGACAGACGACAGTTTCAGTGACTACAACCCCCCAATGATCACCACACATCCTGATGGAACCTGGTCTTACTCCAAATCTACACAGCAGTATGACGTGTGTTTTAGTTCTGACACACTGAAGAGTGACGTGGTAGTTTTCCCAGCTCCATATCCACCTGCAGATGCGGAACTGATCAGTATTAATGGTGGAGACACGTTTCAGCGGACACAGACACTTCCAAACCAAGAGAAGGTAAGACTGTTGTATTGTTTCCTGATTCATAAAATATGCGCTGGCATGCTTGCAATGACTCTTGAGAGTATCCTCAAACTGCTGTGTCCATTTGTTAACTGGTAAAAAATATCAAAATACGACTGTGCGCAAACACGAGTTTCTTGCTACTCTCCGTGGTGTGGCCGGAACTGTCCATGGTGCTGATTGGCGCAGTTCTCTGGCTTTAATGAAGGGTCTTTGTAAGTGCACACTGGATGGCCTAAGTGGTTTTGAGTACAGCTGGTATGAAATTGAACCCAGATCCTTTAGTTGTAGCCTACGAGTGTTTTGCTAAGCCTGTGTTTACAGCGATCGTGGAACAAAAGCCATAATAGCTTTTAGTTTACACAGTATATGTTTCAAAGTGTAGTATAATAATAATAATAATAATAATAGTAATACCTTTATTTTATAGTGCGCTTTTCAAGTACCCAAAGTCGCAAGTATGTGTAAAACCTCATGGAATGTTTGTGTACCGGAATTATGCACCTGGTGTCGCTGCAGACCGAGAATCAGATTGTTCTCCGCATCTCAGGGCTCCTCCCGATTCGGGAGGGTGGGGAATTTCACTGAGCTTTTGTTTGAGAGAGACGCGGTGTGTGAACACGGTCGGCAGACCATTATTTGAGTGGGAAAATGTCGATTGGACTCCTCATATGTTCGTAATACCTGTGCATCCTCGTTGGAGTATTGCTCACTGGATATGTGCGTGGTCCATACGAATGGAATAATGTTGAAACAGAAAAGAGCTACGTCTTTTGTGACGTTCTTTTTTATTATGACGCTGGGGTGTTCTCTGCGAGCGGTGTCGGGGCAGCTGTCCTACTCGGTGGCAGAGGAGGCGAACAGGGGGACTACTGTCGGAAATATCGCGAAGGATTTAAACATTAATGTCCAGGAACTGGAGTCGCGTATGTTTCAGATTGTCAGCGGATCCAGCAAAAAATACTTCGAGGTAAATTTAAAGACTGGTGTTCTGTTTGTGAATGAGAGAATAGACAGAGAGGAGCTTTGCGCTAAGCAGTTGAAATGTACCCTAAGCGTAGAGGCAGTTATTAACAATCCCTTGAAACTGTATCGTTTAGAAGTTAATATTTTGGATATCAATGATAATTCGCCTTCTTTTAGTTCGAAATCAAAAGCTATGAACATAGCTGAGAATACTTTAACCGGGGTTCGATACCCTCTTCCTCTTGCAAATGATCCCGATGTTGGTAAAAATAGTGTTAATGCGTATAAGCTCAGTCCAAACGAGTATTTTTCTGTATCGGCACACAAAGGAAGCGAGCATAGTTTGTCTGCTGAGTTAGTCCTACAGAAAGCTTTAGACCGGGAAAAACAGTCAGTCATCACATTGATATTAACAGCTGTAGATGGCGGAAATCCAGCCAAATCGGGAACGATGGAGGTTAAAGTAATTGTACTGGATATTAACGACAACAGCCCCATTTTCAGTCGGCCGTTGTACAAAGCGTCTATTTTAGAAAATGTGCCAGTCGGAACAATAGTTGTCGCTTTAAATGCAACAGACGCGGACGAGGGTATCAACAGCGATATATTTTATAGTATAAGCAAAGGGGATCAAGACAAGATTTTGGAGGTTTTTGATGTTGATCAAAAGACTGGCGTCATTACTGTCAAAAGTAAGATTGACTATGAAAAGAACAACGCCTTTGAGATCCGTGCCGAGGCAAGCGATAAAGGTCAGCCTCCAGCGGCAGCACATTGTAAAGTGCTTGTGGAGGTGGTGGACGTAAACGACAATGCCCCTGAAATAACTGTGACTACACTGCTTAACACAGTGAGAGAGGACGCCAAAGTTGGCACCGCTATTGCACTCGTGTCTGTCCAAGACCTGGACAGCGGCAAAAATGGTGTGATTCATTGTTCTATGTCGAATAAAGCGCCTTTCAAACTCGAAGCAAACTACAAGAATTATTATTCCTTAGTCGTAGATGGCCCACTAGACAGAGAGAATACAGCTCAGTATAATGTCACACTTATTGCTACGGATGAAGGGACACCGTCTTTGTCCAGCACCAGTGTAATCACTGTGCGAGTGTCTGATGTGAATGACAATTCGCCTCGCTTTTCAGAGCCCGTTATTAACATTTATGTCAAAGAGAATAGTCCAGTTGGTGCGCGTTTATCAACTGTATTCGCAAATGACGCTGATGTAAACGAAAATAGTCAAATTGCCTATTCGTTTTTCAACAAAAATAATGAGCTTGCTTTAACGACGATGGTGAATATAAATTCAGCTACTGGAGATATAGTCGCCCTGCAGTCGTTTAATTATGAAGAAATTAAGACTTTTCAATTTAAAGTTGTGGCTACAGACTCTGGGGTCCCCCCACTGAGCAGCAACGCAACTGTAAATGTTTTTATTCTGGATGAGAATGACAACAGTCCCAGTGTTCTACCTCCCTATTCGGAGCACGGTTCCGTTAATTCAGAGAACATTCCATACAGTGCGGAAGCTGGATACTTTGTGGGCAAGATCAGGGCTGTAGACGCAGACTCTGGATATAACGCGCTGCTTTCTTATCACATCTCTGAACCCAAAGGAAATAACCTCTTCCGAATCGGAACCAGCAATGGGGAAATCAGGACTAAAAGGAAAATGAGTGATAATGATTTGAAAACCCACCCGTTGGTAATTTTGGTTTCTGATAATGGAGAGCCATCTATGTCTGCGACAGTGTCCGTTGATGTTATGGTTGTTGAAAACACAGGAGACATTGAGACTCGCTTCAGACGTGTTCCCTCAAAGGATGATACATTTTCTGATTTAAATCTTTATTTACTGATAGCCATAGTCTCGGTGTCGGTGGTCTTTTTACTGAGTCTCATCAGTCTGATAGCTGTAAAATGCCACAGGGCAGACAACAGTTTCAGTGACTACAACCCCCCAATGATCACCACACATCCTGATGGAACCTGGTCCTACTCCAAGTCTATACAGCAGTATGACGTGTGTTTTAGCTCCGACACACTGAAGAGTGACGTAGTAGTTTTCCCTGCTCCGTATGCGCCGGCAGATGCGGAACTGATCAGTATTAATAGTGGAGACACCTTTCAGCGGACACAGACACTTCCAACTAAAGAAAAGGTAAGAACTCCTTATCTAATAGACTATCACCATCCCCTTATCTCCAACACACGATCTTATTTCGGATTTTCTCAACGTTTACTGACATGACTGTATAGCAATCCAATGTATTACAAAATACTGGCATCCTTGCAATGACTCTTGAAAGGCTCCTCAAACTGCTGTGTTCATTTGTTAACTTGTAAAACTAGGCAAATACGACTGCGTAAACACGTGTTTCTATACGATGTCTATAGTGTGACTGGTGCTGTCCATAGTGTTGATTGGTGCGGTTCTGTGACCTTAATGAAGGGTCTTTGTAAGTACACACTGGAAAGTCTAAGTGGTTTTGACTACTGTTTGTATGAAATTGAACCCAGATCCTATACTTGTAGTCTTCAAGCGTTTTGCCGTGGTTATGGCGTTCAGGGAGCTCTACCCATAATAACATTAAGTGTACATTGTTAAGACACATCTGCCATTGAAAATGTATTCATCATTATGCTCGCGCTATGGTTCTTTACATGCGTAGGTGTTTTCACAGGGTAATTTTTAAATAATGTAGCGTGTGTGAAACCTAAGCTATATCATAGATGATGTGTGTACTGGAATTAAGCACCTGGTGTCGCTACAGAGAATCAGAATTTCCTCCGCATCTCAGGCTCCTCCCGACTCGGGAGGGTGGGGGATTTCACTGAGCTTTTGTTTGAGAAAGGCACGGAGTGTGAACACGATCGGTTGACAATTCTGTGAGTGGAAAAATGTCCATTGGATTTCTCATATGTTCGTAATACCTGTGCACCCTCGTAGGAGTATTCCTCACTGGATATGTGCGTGGTCCATACGAATGGAATCATGTTGAAACAGAAAAGAGCTAAGTCTTTTGTGACGATCTTTTTTATTATGACGCTGGAGTGTTCTTTGCAAGCGGTATGGGGGCAGCTGTCGTACTCGGTGGCAGAGGAGGCGAACAGGGGGACTACTGTCGGAAATATCGCGAAGGATTTAAACATTAATGTCCAGGAACTGGAGTCGCGTATGTTTCAGATTGTCAGCGGATCCAGCAAAAAATACTTCGAGGTAAATTTAAAGACTGGTGTTCTGTTTGTGAATGAGAGAATAGACCGAGAGGAGCTTTGCGCTAAGCAGTTGAAATGTACCCTAAGCGTAGAGGCAGTTATTAACAACCCATTGAAACTGTATCGTTTAGAAGTAAATATTTTGGATATTAATGATAATGCACCTTCCTTCATTTCGAAATCAAAAGTTATGAACGTAGCCGAAAATACTTTGACCGGCGTTAGATTCCCTCTCCCTCTGGCAAATGATCCCGATGTTGGTAAAAATAATGTAAACGCTTACAAGCTCAGTGCCAACGAATATTTTTCTGTGTCGACACACAAAGGAAGCGAGCATAGTTTGTCCGCTGAGCTGGTCCTACAGAAAGCTTTAGACCGGGAAAAGCAGTCAGTTATCACACTTACGTTAACGGCTGTAGATGGTGGAAATCCAGCCAAATCAGGGACCATGGAAATAAATGTAAATGTTCTGGACAGTAACGACAACAGCCCGGTGTTTAGTCGTCCCTTGTACAAAGTGAGAGTGTTAGAAAATGTACCAGTCGGGACAGCAGTTATAATTTTAAATGCAACAGACGCAGACGACGGCCCTAACAGTGAAATATCTTACAGTATAACTAAAGGAGATCAAGACAAAACCTTGGAGGTTTTTGATGTTGACCCAAACACAGGCGTGATAACAGTAAAAAGCAATATTGACTATGAAAAGAACAACGCCTTTGAGATCCGTGCCGAGGCGAGGGACAGAGGGCAGCCCCCTTTGGCGGCGCATTGTAAAGTGCTCGTGGAAGTCATAGACGTAAACGACAATGCCCCTGAAATCATCGTGACATCATTGTTAAACACCGTGAGGGAGGACGCTAAAGTCGGCACAGCTATTGCACTCGTGTCAGTCCAAGACAGAGATAGTGGCAAGAATGGTGTAGTTAATTGCCTTATGTTGACTAAAGCCCCCTTCAAGCTAGAAGCAAACTACAAAAACTATTATTCTTTAGTTGTAGATGGCCCTCTAGATAGAGAGAACATAGCTCAGTATAATGTCACCATCATCGCTACGGATGAAGGGAGCCCATCGTTGTCCAGCACCAATGTTATTATTATTCAAGTGTCTGATGTGAATGATAATGCGCCTCGCTTTCCGGAGTCACTTATTAATGTTTATATTAAAGAGAATAGTCCAGTCGGTGTGCGTCTGTCAACTGTATCTGCATCTGACGCTGATATAAATGAAAATAGTCACATCACCTATTCTTTTTTTAACAGCAATAACGAGCTTCCCTTGCCAGCGATGGTGAATATAGATTCAGTTACAGGAGAAATACTTGCAATGCAGTCATTTAATTATGAAGAAATTAAGACTTTTCAATTTAAAGTTGTGGCTACAGACTCTGGGGTCCCCCCAATGAGCAGCAACGCAACTGTAAATGTTTTTATTCTGGATGAGAATGACAACAGTCCCAGTGTTCTACCCCCCTATTCGGAGCACGGTTCCGTTAATTCAGAGAACATTCCATATAATGCGGAAGCTGGATACTTCGTGGCCAAGATCAGGGCTGTAGACGCAGACTCTGGTTATAACGCGCTGCTTTCTTATCACATCTCTGAACCCAAAGGAAATAACCTATTCCGAATCGGAACCAGCAATGGGGAAATCAGGACTAAAAGGAAAATGAGTGATAATGATTTGAAAACCCACCCGTTGGTAATTTTGGTTTCTGATAATGGAGAGCCATCTATGTCTGCGACTGTATCCGTTGATGTTTTGGTTGTTGAAAACGCAGATGTGCAGACTCGCTTCAGAAATGTCCCTAAAACGGAGGACATGTTTTCTGATTTAAATCTTTATTTACTGATTGCCATTGTATCAGTGTCCGTGATCTTTCTACTGAGTCTCGTCAGCTTGATAGCTGTAAAATGCCACAGGACAGACAGTAGTTTCAATGACTACAACCCCCCAATGATCACCACACATCCTGATGGAACCTGGTCTTACTCCAAATCTACACAGCAGTATGACGTGTGTTTCAGTTCTGACACGCTAAAAAGTGACGTGGTAGTTTTTCCTGCTGCATATCCGCCAGCAGATGCGGAACTGATTAGCATTAATGGAGGAGACACCTTTCAACGAACACAAACACTTCCAAACAATGATAAGGTAAGACTGTTGCATTCTAATTTATAACAAGTATATGTTGGATGACAGAGGTTTGTAAATTGTGATCACATGCGAACGCTGCAGACTGGTTATGACTCATTTATTAGCATCCATTTTTGGTGTTTTCGAATGGAACTGTCATTATTGTTTCTCAAACCATCAGATCTTCTCTCTGTAGTTTGTGGTTGTAGATATTTTATTGTTAGTTCTTAACCACGCGCTGTGCAGCTCTGCAGACTGAAGCGGCACTGCCCCTGTCACTGTCCGTGGTGCTGATCGTATTTGTACCATATTTCATGGTTTGTGACTTGTTCTTTAGCCACTCATAGCCTTACAAGGCTATTATATCTATTAGTTTTCTCTAACCCATATCTTACTCTGACTATTATTTTCATTAATACGACACTCCATACTGACATTGTCAGTGATGTAAATGTTTGTGAGGAGACATCTTTGTCAGGCAAATAGCTTGGTTGTTAGAATCTTTTTCAAGCACCTGGGGTCGCTGTAGACCGACACATGAGGTTATCCTCGACATTACTAAACTCCTCCCGGTTCTGGAGGGTGGGGGATTTCATAAGGCTTTGTTAGAGCAAGCCGCCGCAGCAGCAGAATGTGAACACGGGCAGCAGACATGTCTTTTATCAGGAAGAATGTCGGTTGGATTTATGCGCGCATTTAAATGTTCCTTATCCTAACTGAAAGAAGGCCCTTTCGTTTCCTTGGATGTATACATGACGTGAACGAACGGAACGATGTTTATTTGGAGAGGAACAAAATCTTTTGTGGCGTTTTTTGTCGTTACTATGCTGGAGTGCTGCTGGCAAGCGGTGTCAGGGCAACTCTCTTACACCGTCTCAGAGGAGGCGAAAACGGGGACAGCAGTCGGTAATATTGCTAAGGATTTAAACATCAATGTCCAGGAACTGGAGTCACGCATGTTTCAGATTGTCAGCGGATCCAGCAAAAAGTACTTCGAGGTAAATTTAAAGACTGGTGTTCTGTTTGTGAATGAGAGAATAGACAGAGAGGAGCTCTGTGCTAAACACTCAAAATGTACCCTTAGCGTAGAGGCAGTTATTAATAATCCTTTGAAACTGTATCGCTTAGAAATAAATATTGCAGACGTTAATGACAATTCTCCGTCTTTCAGCTCGAAATCAAGAATCATAAATGTCGCTGAAAACACTTTACCTGGAATCAGATTCCATCTCCCCATTGCAACTGATGCCGATGTTGGTAAAAATAGTGTCAATACTTATAGGATTAGTAACAATGAATATTTTTCATTAGAGACAAGTAAAGGAGGAGAACACAGTTTATCTGCCGAGTTAGTTCTTCAGAAAGCTGTAGATCGTGAAAAACAGTCTGTTGTTCCACTCACTCTGACTGCGATAGATGGTGGAAACCCACCCAAGTCAGGGACAATGGAAATTAGGGTTCTAGTCCTTGATACTAATGATAATGTTCCAGTGTTTAGTCGCACTTTATACAAGGCAAGCGTAGTCGAAAATGCACTGGTCGGAACATTAGTTGTGGTTTTAAATGCCACAGACGCGGATGAAGGTACTAACAGTGACATATTTTATTCAATAAGCAGAGGAGATCAAGACAAAATCTTAGAGATGTTTGACCTCGATTCAAAGACTGGGGCTATTACCGTGAAAGGCAATATAGACTTTGAACAAAATAGCGCATTTGAAATCCGGGCTGAGGCGAGCGATAAAGGTCAGCCTCCAATGGTGACACAGTGTAAAGTGCTTGTCGAAGTGATTGACGTGAACGACAATGCCCCAGAAATGACTGTTACTACACTTCTTAGTACAGTGACCGAGGACGCCAAAGTTGGCACCGCTATTGCACTTGTGTCAATCCTAGACAGAGATAGTGGGAAGAATGGCATGGTGCATTGCTCTATGTCGAATAAAGGTCCCTTCAAACTGGAGGGTAACTACAAAAACTATTATTCCTTGGTTGTAGATGGCCCGCTAGATAGAGAGAGTACAGCTCAGTATAACGTCACCATCACAGCTACGGATGAAGGGACACCGCCTCTCTCTAGCATGCGCGTAATCACTGTACATGTCTCCGATGTCAATGACAATGCACCTCGCTTTCCAGAGCCTGGCATTAATGTTTATGTTAAAGAGAATAGTCCAGCTGGCACGCTTCTATCAACTTTGTCTGCGTCGGACGCTGATATGAACGAAAATAGTCACATTACTTATTCTGTTCTGAACAACAACGAGCTTCCTTTAGGAGCAATGGTTAATATACATTCAATTACAGGAGATATACATGCAGTACAGTCATTTAACTTCGAAGAAATTAAGACATTTCAATTCAGTGTTCTGGCCACGGACTCTGGCGTCCCCCCACTGAGCAGCAACGCAACTGTAAATGTTTTCATTCTGGATGAGAATGACAACAGTCCCAGTGTTCTACCTCCCTATTCGGAACACGGTTCCGTTAATTCAGAGAACATTCCCTATAGTGCTGAAGCTGGATATTTCGTGGGCAAGATCAGGGCTGTAGACGCAGACTCTGGATATAACGCGCTGCTTTCTTATCACATATCTGAGCCTAAAGGGAACAACCTCTTCCGAATTGGAACCAGCAATGGGGAGATCAGGACTAAGCGGCGCATGAGCGACAGTGATTTGAAAACCCACCCGCTTGTCATTTCAGTCTCTGATAACGGAGAACCTTCACTTTCAGCCACTGTGTCTATTGATGTTGTGGTTGCTGAAAACGCTGGAGAATTGCAGACTAAGTTTCGACATGTCCCAGTAAAGGTGGAGAGTTATTCTGACTTAAACCTTTATTTGCTTATCGCCATAGTTTCAGTCTCGATAATATTTGTGCTGAGCCTTATCAGCTTGATAGCTGTAAAATGCCACAGGACAGACAGTAGTTTCAATGACTACAACCCCCCAATGATCACCACACATCCTGACGGAACCTGGTCTTACTCCAAATCTACACAGCAGTATGACGTGTGTTTTAGCTCTGACACACTCAAGAGTGACGTAGTAGTCTTCCCCACACCGTTTCCGACAGCTGATGCGGAACTGATCAGTATTAATGGAGGGGAAACCTTTCAGCGGACACAGACACTACCAAATAAAGAAAAGGTAAGAATTCCTTATCTAATAAACTATCACTATCACCAGCCCCTTATTCCCAACACCCGAGCTTGTTTTAGATTTTATTTTGATGAAGGCGCAAAAGTGATTTTGTGGTTTAACTGCCCTTTGTGTGTGTTTGTGTTCTGTGCAGGTATAAGAATGTTCACATATTAAGGAAATAACGTAGCATAGTGAAAGTTTTATGTAATTTACCCCAACACGTTGTGAGGCACGCTAGCTGCTCATCTAACTGCCATTCACATCATCCTTAGCCAGCTGTTATTAAGTTATCAGCATTATAAAATGCTATGTTAGTCATATACATGTCCTGGGCTGAGACCTTGTTTTTTCCAGTTGTTAGTAGAGTTTTCAGTGTGTGTTGTTTTGATACTTGTTTACTTCTAGATGTGCAAAAAAAAATGCAAAATATGTAAATCACTGACAATAATTTTAATAATTGAGATTTACAATAATTGACAAGTGTAAGGTACATTATTGAGAATACTCTCTCTGCGAGTGCGATTCGTTTGCGCGTTGTGATTTTGCCACACGGTGTCTCTGCAGACCGAGAGTTGGAGAAAGTCTCGTCTGTGTATAGTGGCTCCTCCCGGTTTTAGAGGGTGGAGATTATTCACGATGCTTTGTTACAGTCATAAGCAGAGATGCAAGTGGCGGCGATGGTCCTGGTGGATGTGTTGTTGACTTGCCATTGTGTCGACGGAATTTCTTGATAGTTCTTCGGCTGCATTAAGACCACGTTCCTGGATTTACGACATCGCTGCTCTTAGATGTGGAAAATGCATTTCTCGAAAGGAAGGAACGCGTTATTCACGGATGTACTGTTTGGGATCATGATGCTTTGCATAGAAGCTGTGGCGGGGCAACTGTCTTACTCCGTACCAGAGGAGTCAAAACCAGGGACAACAGTCGGGAATATAGCCAAAGATTTAAACCTCAGTGTTCAGGACCTGCAATCACGAACGTTTGAAATTGTCACCGGGTCCAAGAAGTCATATTTCGAGGTAAACCTAAAGACTGGTTTTCTCTATGTTACTGAACGAATAGACAGAGAAGAGCTATGTGCAGAATTATTGAAATGCACTTTAATCGTAGAGGCAGTGATCAGCAATCCTTTGAAACTGTATCGTATAGAAATCAATATTTTGGATGTTAACGATAATGCACCAGCTTTCAGTGCAAACTCACAAACGATAGATATAGCAGAAAGCTCTTTCCCAGGTCTTACATTTCCGTTGTTGTCAGCATCAGATTCAGATGTGGGTAAAAATGCCGTCAGCAGCTACAAGCTCAGCCCTAATGACCACTTCTCGCTCGAAACACACAAAGGAGAGCACAGTGCGTCTGCCGAGTTAATTCTGCAAAAGGCCTTAGATCGCGAAAAGCAGCCCTATATACAGTTAACGCTCACTGCGATAGATGGAGGAAGTCCACCAAAATCAGGTACATCTCAAATAAAAATTCTAGTTCTAGATGCTAATGATAACGCACCTGTATTTAGTAGGCCCCTGTACAAAGCAAGTGTTTTCGAGAATGTGGCTGTTGGGACCACGATTGTCACTATTAATGCGACTGATCTCGACGAAGGCTTAAATAGTGAAATTGTGTATTCTTTAAGCAAAAAAGATCAAAACAATATTTTAGAGATGTTTCAAATTGATCAGTCGACAGGCGCTATCACTGTAAAGAGCAACATAGATTTTGAGCAGCGTAGTGCTTTTGAGATTCGTGCACAAGCGAGTGACAATGGCCATTCTCCCTTGGCGGCGCATTGTAAGGTGCTTGTGGAGGTGTTAGATCTAAACGATAACGCTCCTGAAATAACAGTGACTACATTATTGAAAGCAGTTAAAGAAGATGTCAAAATCGGCACTGCAATCGCGCTAGTCTCAGTGTCCGATGAAGACAGTGGGAAAAATGGCATTGTGACTTGCGTAGTGACAAACAAAGTTCCATTTAAACTCGAGCTGAACTACAAAAACTATTATTCATTAGTGGTGGATGGTCCATTGGACAGAGAAAACGTTTCCGCATACAACGTCACTATCACAGCAACCGATGAAGGTACACCACCTCTCTCCAGTTCTAGTATTATAACTGTAGACATTGCCGATGTGAATGACAACGCACCTCGTTTTGCAGACCCTATCCTTAATGTATATATCAAGGAGAACAGTCCAGTCGGCGCAGTAATGACCACTGTATCTGCTTCTGATGCTGATATTAATGAGAATGGCCTGGTTACTTATTCGGTTTTAGATATTAACAGTAACAGTGCTGCACCTACATCCACACTGGTGAATATTAATTCAGTCACAGGATATTTGAACAGCTTACAGTCTTTCAACTTCGAGGAAATGAAAACCTTTCAATTTAAAGTTCAGGCCACAGACTCTGGTGTTCCTTCTCTAAGCAGCAACGCAACTGTAAACGTTTTTATATTGGATGAGAATGACAACAGCCCAGTGGTTCTTCCTCCATATTCAGAGCATGGCTCTGTAAACACAGAGAATATTCCCTACACAGCCGAAGCTGCATACTTTGTGGGCAAGATCAGGGCTGTAGACGCTGACTCTGGATATAACGCACTTCTTTCTTATCACATCTCTGAACCAAAAGGGAATAACCTCTTCCGAATCGGCACCAGCAGTGGGGAAATCAGGACTAAGAGGAGAATGAGTGACAATGACATGAAAACTCACCCTTTAGTGATTTTGGTTTCTGATAATGGAGAGCCTTCTTTGTCAGCTACAGTTTCTATTGACGTTGTTGTGGTTGAAAGTACAGGAGGAATTCAAACGCAGTTTAGACATGTTCCTGTTAAGGATGACACATTTACGGATTTAAACTTTTATTTGCTTATCGCCATTGTCTCTGTATCAGTGATTTTTCTACTGAGTCTCATCAGCTTGATAGCTGTGAAATGCCACAGGACAGACAGTAGTTTCAATGACTACAACCCCCCAATGATCACCACACATCCTGATGGAACCTGGTCTTACTCCAAGTCTACACAGCAGTATGACGTGTGTTTTAGCTCCGACACACTTAAGAGTGACGTAGTAGTTTTCCCCACACCTTTTCCGACAGCTGATGCGGAACTGATCAGTATTAATGGAGGGGACACTTTTCAGCGGACACAGACCCTCCCAAGTAAGGAAAAGGTAAGAATAAACTTTTATTTGGGAGGAATTTGTGTGTTCTCAATGCATTATCCAGGCTGGCTTTTTTTGTAGTTGGAAGAAGAGGCTTGTGACCTTTTTGAAATGGTGAAAAGCAGTTGATGTAATTTCATATGGTGTGTGTTTGTGTGTGTGTGTTGGAATGGATGGCCGGCATTTTACTCTAAAAGTGTCTCTGTTTCTCTGCTGTCAATGCATTGCACGCACTTTGGCGCTCTCCGTGGTCCTGAAATGGTAGCGTGGTATCTGTGTAGGGCTTACACGATGCTACAGCATAACTGAGTATTTTAACGCTTAGGTTTAAACCTTCAGTCAGGGACTTCATTATTAAGAGGGGGTAGAGTTTGTTTTGTGGCCCACGTTATGTCCATGTTTAAATTTTTAAATTGAGCTCGAGTTTTCTTCTTGCTTGTTTTTCAGTGTTGTCCATTGTGCGCATTTCTATAACGTAAGATACATTTATCGACATGGCATTACAGTAACCTAAACTAACGTTAAGAGGGCTGATGGTAGTCTTGTCCACGCGGTGTCGCTGTAGACCGATGGGATGAGATGTAACGGACCCGATTTCGAAGCTCCACCCGATTTCTAGTGGGTGGGGAGACGTTCCACGGCTTTGTTGTAGTGAAGCACAGGGGTTAGAATATGTGTACGCAGACAAGAATGCTCTCCATCGACAAATACAGTTTTTACGCACCATGGATGTATTCTGTTCTTGATTAAGGGTTTGTTCAATTCGACGGTACGTTTATTTGGATCTATGACTGGCCCACCTGTTTGGAACAATGGTTTTGCCAAGGAGACGGGAATATATTGTTGCGTATTTAGTGACTGCCATTCTAGAATTCTGTTTCGTCTCGGTGCACGGACAACTCTCCTATTCGGTGTCCGAGGAGGCGAGCGTAGGAACAACAGTGGGAAATATCGCCAAGGATTTAAATCTGAATGTCCAGGACATGGAGTCGCGTATGTTTCAACTCGTCACCGGATCAAAGAAAAAATATTTCGAGGTAAATCTCAAAACGGGGGTTTTATATGTGAACGAAAGGATAGACAGAGAGGAGCTCTGTGCTAAAGCCACAAAATGTACTCTCAGCTTAGAAGCGGTAATCAATAATCCTTTAAAGCTTTATCGTATTGAAGTGAATATTCTTGATGTGAATGATAATTCTCCTTCTTTTAGCGCTAAATCACAGCATCTGAACATCGCAGAAAGCACTATACCCGGCGTGAAATTCCCTTTGTCTTATGCGTCTGACCCAGACGTTGGTAAAAATACTGTAAATACGTACAAATTAAGTCAAAATGATCATTTTTCATTAACGGTGCATAAAGGCGGAGACCAGAGTGTTTCTGCAGAGTTAGTGCTACAGAAAGCTTTAGACAGAGAGAAACAGCCGGAGATTAGACTTGTTCTGACTGCAGTTGATGGGGGAAATCCCCCGAAATCAGGCACGTCTCAAATATTCATTAATGTTCTCGATGTTAATGACAATGCCCCGATTTTTAGTTCTCCTTTGTATAAAACATCCCTTTTTGAAAACGTTTCCCCAGGCACTCAAGTTATAACTCTCAATGCAACTGACGCAGATGAAGGACCAAATGGCGAGATTATCTACTCTCTTAGAAAAACTGATCAAGACCACGTTTTAAACGTGTTTTCAATCGATCCCAACACCGGTGCTATTACAGTAAAAGGAAAAGTAGACTATGAACAAAACAATGCTTTTGAAATTCGGGTAGAGGCTAGCGATAAGGGGCAACCTCCTGTGCTTGCGCATTGTAAAGTTCTGGTTGAAATAATGGATCTCAACGACAATTCCCCGGAGATCACAGTGACGTCACTTCTGAATACAGTGAAAGAAGACGCACAAAAAGGCACTGCTATTGCTCTAGTGTCAGTACTCGACCGAGATGGTGGTAAAAATGGTCAAGTTAAACTTGCGATGTCTGATGAGGTCCCTTTTAAATTAGATACAAACTATAAAAATTACTACTCACTCATAGTAGACGGACCCCTTGACAGAGAGAAGACATCTCAGTACAATATCACAATCACAGCTACAGATGAGGGGACTCCGAATCTCTTTAGCAGTAAAGTCGTTAATGTACACGTGTCTGATGTAAATGACAACGCACCGCGCTTTTCAGACCCAATTATTAACATTTATGTGAAAGAAAACAGTGCGGTTGGCGCTCTAATGAGCACTGTGACTGCGGCTGACTTGGACATAAATGAAAATAGTCAGATAACGTATGCTATTATGGAGAGTAATGCCAACACTGCAGTGCCAGTTTCCTCAATGATAAATGTGAACTCGGCCACGGGAGATATGCATAGTATAAAGTCTTTCAACTTTGAAGAAATTAAAACATTTCAGTTTAAAGTTCAGGCCACAGACTCAGGTATGCCTCCTCTAAGTGGCAACGCGACTATAAATGTTTTTGTCCTGGATGAGAATGACAATAGTCCGGTCATTCTCCCTCCTTACTCAGAGCACGGCACAGTTAACACTGAGAACATCCCATATTCTGCCGAAGCTGGATACTTTGTTGCCAAAATCAGGGCTGTAGACGCAGACTCTGGATATAACGCGCTACTTTCTTATCACATCTCGGAACCTAAAGGAAACAACCTATTTCGAATCGGAACAAGCAATGGAGAAATCAGGACTAAAAGGAGAATGAGTGACAATGACATGAAAACTCACCCGATGGTCATTTTGGTCTCTGATAATGGAGAGCCGTCTCTGTCAGCGACTGTATCTATTGATGTTGTGGTTGTTGAGAATATGGGGGACGTGCAGAGGCCGTTTAAAACTGTTTCAGTAAATGACGACACTTTTTCCGACTTAAATTTATATCTGCTGATCGCCATTGTCTCGGTGTCAGTTATCTTCTTGCTGAGCCTCATTGGTTTAGTAGCAGTGAAATGCCACAGGACAGACAGTAGTTTCAATGACTACAACCCCCCAATGATCACCACACATCCTGATGGAACCTGGTCTTACTCCAAGTCTACACAGCAGTATGACGTGTGTTTTAGCTCTGACACACTGAAGAGTGACGTAGTAGTTTTCCCCGCACCGTTCCCCCCTGCGGATGCGGAACTGATCAGTATTAATGGAGGAGATACTTTCGGCAGGACACAAACACTCCCTAACAAAGACAAGGTAAGCCGCTTTATGTTGTTGTTGTGATTTAAACAGTTGCAGGGGAGTATCTTACTTCGTGTCCAATCAGGTCAATCCGTGAAACTCCATCTTACCACTGCCAACGGATGAGTATAATACAACAGCATTCAATAAAAGAGTATTTTAGGACTGGTTTTGCACGTTTAGTCGTTGTTGATTGAAAAACAGTGAAGAACATAATCATTAAACGTTGTATTGGTTCTTTAGAATGCCGTAATATGGGCTGTGTCATTTCTCTAGCTGTGTAACTTCTCCTTCTCTCTTTTCTTGTTTTACTTGCAATGGCTTTGCACATAGCTGAAAGGCTCTCCACAGTTGTGGTTAAAAAATGTTTGGGCTGCAAAAGCTGAGAAAATCAATCGCTCTTTACCCTGTTCATTATACATATCTATAATTATAATCAACGTCTACATGCTTACAGGAATGTATTACAACTAAAATAGCACAAGGTGTCGCAGTAGACCGTGGTAATGGGAGTTCTTCAAGCCCCTCCTTAAGGGAGGGATATTAAACTTAGTCTCAGAGTGCTTTGTTAGAAAATTCGTGGATCTGAGAACAGACGGTTGGTGATGCCGATCGCGGATATCAGAGGGATTTTTGGGCTTTGATGGATGGCATACCGATGCCTTTTGGATATATTTATTGTTGGTCCGTTTGATTAGCACCGCAATGGCTGTGCGGAAACAGATGGAAAGCTTGTGGATTCGAGGCTTTGTCCTGCTTTGTGTTTGTGAATGGTCTGCAGCGCAGATTTCGTACTCCGTCTCGGAAGAGGTTGATAAGGGTACTTTTGTGGGGAATATTGCAAAGGATCTAAACCTCAGCCTACAAGACTTGCAATCAAGAGGACTTCGGATTGTATCAGGACATTCTAAGAGGTATTTTGAGGTGAATTTGCAAACTGGTGTTCTCCACGTCAGCGATAGGATAGACAGAGAGGAATTATGTCCAAATGCAGTTACGTGCTCTTTAAATATCGAGGCAATACTGAGCAATCCTATGCATCTTCACCGAATCGAAATAAATATTCTTGATATAAACGATCACGCGCCAGTTTTTCTAGAAAAAGTCCATACATTGAATATCACCGAGTTGGCTTATTCCGGTGAAAGGTTCCCGTTACCCATAGCAAATGATGCGGATGTAGGTTCTTACTCAGTTAAGAACTACAAGCTTGGTCCCAATGAATATTTCTCTCTTGATGTTCAGAGTGGTGGCGAGCAAAGTGTATCAGCCGAATTATTGCTTACAAAACCTTTAGACAGAGAAAAACAGTCTGTAGTTCAGCTGACGCTAACTGCTGTTGATGGGGGTAAGCCTCCAAAAACGGGGACCTTACAAATTATTGTAAACGTTGTAGATGTAAACGACAATAGTCCAGTATTCAGCAAACCTCTGTACAAAGTCCGTGTCAGTGAAAATGTTCCTTTCGGTACTACTATTATCACACTGAATGCAACAGATTTGGATGAGGGAGTTAATTCTGAGCTTGTTTATTCATTAATCGGGAGGGGAAGTTCGAGCGCTTCTGACATGTTTGCCATAAATTCGGCAACTGGAGAGATTACTGTCAAAGGAAGCTTAGATTACGAGGAAACTGCCGCATATGAAATACGAGCTCAGGTCATGGACCGTGGCCATTCTCCTCGTAGCACGCACTGTAAAGTCTTGGTTGAAGTGGTTGACCTCAATGATAATTCTCCTGAAATCATAGTTACGTCACTTATGAGTCCAGTGAAAGAAAATGCAGAGATGGGAACTGTAGTTGCTCTGGTGACTGTTACTGATAAAGACAGCGAGAAGAATGGCCAGACAAAGTTAGAGACCCTGGGTTCCGTTCCGTTTAAATTGAAGTCGTCTTATAAAAATTACTATTCCTTGGTTGTTGACGGCCCTTTGGACAGAGAAAGCGCTTCTCAGTACAACGTCACCCTCACAGCTAAAGATGAAGGAACCCCACCTCTCTCCAGCACCAGTGTACTCACTGTGCATGTATCTGATGTTAATGACAATGCGCCTCTTTTTCAAAACCCCGTACTTAACGTTTATGTTAAAGAGAACAGCGAAGTGGGTGCCATAATTTACACTGTCTCGGCTTTCGATTCGGATGTTGATGACAATGCAAAAATATCTTACTCATTAATAGAGGGATCAACGAAAACATTTCCAGTGAATTCGGCAGTTAATATAAATCAAGATACTGGAGATATATATGCATTGCAGTCATTAAATTATGAGGAAGTAAAAACAATGCAATTAAGAGTTCAGGCCACAGACTTTGGTGTACCACCGTTAAGTTCTAACGCGACCCTAAACATTTTTATTCTTGATGAGAATGACAACAGTCCTGTGGTTCTTCCTCCTTATTCTGAGCAAGGCTCTGTTAACACCGAAAACGTCCCTTATTCTGCTGAAGCGGGATATTTTGTGGGCAAGATCAGGGCTGTAGACGCAGACTCTGGATATAATGCACTCCTTTCTTATCACATCTCTGAACCCAAAGGAAATAACCTCTTCCGAATTGGAACCAGCAGTGGGGAAATCAGGACTAAGAGGCGAATGAGTGACAATGACCTGAAAACACACCCGTTGGTCATTTTGGTCTCTGATAACGGAGAGCCTTCGCTGTCAGCAACTGTTTCCATTGATGTAGCAGTGGCTGAAGCCATGGGAGAAATAAAGACTCAGTTCAGAAATGTTCCAGTAAAGGATGATACATTTTCTGATTTAAATCTTTATTTACTGATCGCCATTGTCTCAGTGTCGGTCATCTTTTTACTGAGTCTCATCAGCTTGATAGCTGTGAAATGCCACAGGACAGACAGTAATTTCAGTGACTACAACCCCCCAATGATCACCACACATCCTGATGGAACCTGGTCTTACTCCAAATCTACACAGCAGTATGACGTGTGTTTTAGCTCCGACACACTGAAGAGTGATGTAGTAGTTTTCCCAGGACCTTTTCCGCCTGCAGATGCAGAGCTCATCAGTATCAATGGAGGGGAGACTTTTAGCAGGACACAAACACTTCCTAATAAAGAGAAGGTAAGGCTGATTCTACTCATACATTGTAAATTAGTCGATGCCAACCAATGCTGTGCATTTGTATTACATTCATTCGAAACATACATTCTCAGGTATTTCTCTGTTTTGCTGTCTAACTAAATGACATTATGCCACCAACTATGGAAGATGTGTACTGGTGTCATTAAGTCATATCCAACTCCCATCACCTACAGTATTGATACTCTTCCCTTTCATGTATGTAGTAGCTTTCCGAAAGAGAACTGTCATTTAATGATGACAGACAAGTAGGCAGCTGCTATAAAACATTCAGACAGATTGGGTCTCATGACTTTGGTCTACTGCTGGCACCTTCTCAGTCCCTTTCGTAATCAGATATAAGATCTTGAGATTTCAAGGCTGCAGGATGGTGATTTTATAGTGATGAAAAATTATAGATGTGTTGTCATGGTCATCCTTTTTGTTAGAGAGTTAATTCAATAATTGTTAGGTGTTTCTTAATCTTAAAAATACTGTAATAATGCAGAGCAGGACCTCACACAGAGCCATACATATCATTGATTTTCAATGGATTCTCCCCCACAACATTGAGGATAAGCAGGCCAGATCGGCTCCATGGAGCAGGATTAAGAACCTATGGCCTAGTTTTCATTGGACATGTTGTATATGGTCCTCCAGTTTGGGGGATCATTTACAAACTGGAGTTCATGTTTTGTTCAAAGTTCAAATCCCCATGCATGTATTTGCCTACTTCAGTGACAAAAAGAAATAATTTATGTAATATAACAAATACAATATATTATATAGCAAATCAGTAAAGTAATCATAATTTAATTCAAATCAGATCATCAGTATACACAACCTGATTTGCATGTTTAGTGTTACAATACGAAATCATTGTGATGTCTTTAAGTAACCATTCATTTTTGCATTTAACGCCTGTTTCAACGTTGTTCCCAGTCAATTTCAAGAATCATATTACTGCAAATAAACTGCTGCTGTTATTTGAACTTTCACTGTAAGGAATCTGTTCATTTTTATTGGGAGGCATCAGAGTATAATCCACACAGCATCTATGTTAAAGCGAACGCAGATGGATACATTGGGTAACTGTCCATGGTGCTGGAATTGTAGATTGACTTCTGGCCCACTGTACTGTAAGGCGACCTCCAGTTTTCGTGTTAGTTTTGCATACAAATTGTAAGAACTATCGATCATTTATATTGTTGGGTTTAATTTAGATCATTGTAAACATAAATACTGTAGTATTATCCGTTAAATCAGTCTCATGGTTTGGCTTTCTCCACACGGTGTCACTGGCGACCCACAGTGTGATACTGGCTTGTTGTGACTCCGCCTTGTTTGGGAGGAGGGTTTTGGGCCGGGCAGAGGTCTTTGTTCCAGAGACGAGTATAACGGAGATGCGAATACAGTGTTATGATCTTGGAAAATATTCTGTATGGGGATGCAGGTACATAGACTCTAAGTACTATAATTTACCGTTGATGGATTATGGCGCCTGTTTTGAAGCGAGGATACAACTTCGTATGTTACTCCTTGCTTTTTGGTCTATGGAGTATCGTGTCAGGACAGTTGGTGTATACCGTTTCGGAAGAGACAAACCCTGGAATTACTGTTGGAAACCTTGCAAAGGATTTGAACCTTAATGTGGAAGATCTTGTGCGTCGGGGATTTCAGATAGTGGATGGACCCAATAAGAGGTATTTTGAGTTGAATGGAAAAACTGGTAATATCCAAATTCGGGAACGAATAGACAGGGAAGGACTATGCGGACGAGGCTTAAAATGCTCTTTTGAATTAGAAGCCATTGTTCAGTCGCCCCTGAATATGTATCGTTTTGAAATAAATGTTTTAGACATTAACGATAATGCACCTACGTTTCGCTTATCGGACAGTCAGATAAATGTTTCAGAGCTGGCTTTTCCGGGTGAGAGATTTTCTTTACCAATTGCATATGACGCAGATGTGGGTAGTAACTCGGTGAAAAGCTATAAGCTGAGCCCGAATGAATACTTCTCCATCGATGTGCATAGCGGAGGCGACACTGTGTCTGCCGAGTTAGTGCTACAAAAGCCGTTAGATCGAGAGAAGCTTTCATTGATTCAGCTCATTCTCACGGCTGTAGATGGAGGAAAGCCCCCAAGATCCGGAACAACTAAAATTGTGGTTAACGTTATAGATGTGAATGACAACATTCCCGTTTTTACTAAAGCCCTTTATAAAGCACATATTCACGAGAATGTTCTGCCCGGTACACCTGTTATTACTGTACAGGCTAATGACTTGGATGAAGGCATAAATGGCGAAATCATGTTTTCAATTGTAAACCACGACAGCTCGAATAAAATTAATGCTTTCACCATTAACCCTCTTACAGGCGAGATAACAGTAAGAGGGGAGTTAGATCACGAAGCCAGCGCTGCAATAGAGATTCGAGTTCAGGCAACTGATAAGGGACAGAACCCACGTGCTGCATTTTGTAAAGTGCTTGTTGAAATACTTGATATAAATGACAATGTCCCTGAAATATCTGTTACATCATTAGTTAATGTTATCCAAGAGGATTCGTCTGTAGGCACAATGGTTGGATTATTAACAGTAAAAGATTCTGACGCTGGAAAAAACGGTGTAGTAATTTTGAAGATACTAGGCTCAGTGCCATTCAGAATTGACAAAACTTACAAAAATAGATACTCGTTAATGGTTGATGGGCCACTGGACAGAGAGAAGACGTCTCATTATAATGTTACTATAAGAGCAACAGACGAGGGGACCCCTCCTCTCTCCAGTACCAGTGTTATTACCGTTCGTGTTTCTGATGTTAACGATAATGCACCGCAATTCCTCGAACCCATAATAAATATTTATGTAAAAGAGAACAGTCCTGTTGGCTCTGTACTTCACACCGTATCAGCTTTTGATCCAGATGTAGGCAATAACGCAAATATAGTATATTCATTGGTTGAAAACTCATTGAAAAGCACAGCACCTGCAGTTAATATTAACTCAGTCACTGGAGAGATACACGCTGTGCAATCATTTAACTTTGAGGAAACTAAAAGCCTTCAGTTTCAAGTTCAAGCTACTGACTCTGGTGTGCCTCCTCAGAGGAGCAACGCCACTGTTAACGTTTTCATTTTAGATGAGAATGACAACTCTCCTTCCGTTCTTCCTCCATATTCAGAGCATGGCTCCATTAACAGCGAGAACATTCCCTACAGTGCGGAAGCAGGATACTTTGTGGCCAAGATCAGGGCTGTAGACGCAGACTCTGGATATAACGCGCTGCTTTCTTATCACATCTCTGAACCTAAAGGAAATAATCTCTTCCGAATCGGAACCAGCAATGGAGAAATCAGGAGTAAAAGGCGCATGAGCGACAATGACATGAAAACTCACCCTTTAGTGATTTTGGTTTCTGATAATGGAGAGCCTTCACTGTCAGCGACTGTTTCTATTGATGTTGTTGTTGTTGAAAGTACAGGAGGAATTCAAACACAGTTTAGACATGTTCCTGTTAAGGATGACACATTTACGGATTTAAACTTTTATTTGCTTATCGCCATTGTCTCAGTGTCGGTCATCTTTTTACTGAGTCTCATCAGCTTGATAGCTGTAAAATGCCACAGGACAGACAACAGTTTTAGTGACTACAACCCCCCAATGATCACCACACATCCTGATGGAACCTGGTCCTACTCCAAATCTACACAGCAGTATGACGTGTGTTTTAGCTCTGACACACTGAAAAGTGACGTAGTAGTTTTTCCCGCACCGTTTCCACCTGCGGATGCGGAGCTGATCAGTATTAATGGAGGAGATACTTTCGGCAGGACACAAACGCTTCCAAACCAAGAGAAGGTAAGAACATTGCCTATTTGTTCTAGTTCCGTTATCTGAATATCTGCAAAACGTGAAACAGTAGTAAGCCTCTCAGCCTTTTTGTGAGGTCCAGTTTGGTATGCAGAGGCTGGTGCTGTTTTAAGAACGCTAAATGGTAACTCTCCATGGCGCTTAGCTGATAACCTTTTGAGATGCAAAGTGTTAATCAACGAAACGTTCAACAAGTGCATTTTAATTAACTGCATTGTGTTTCACTGGCATATTCCCCATATTGTACATCCACAGATTTCTTTAATAATACAATTGGAAACTTTCTACTTTACACATTCGATTAATATTGAATTATTTATACTATCATTTTCTGTCTTGATATGACGACGTTAGGCCTTGAGAGTTTTAACCATAGCAGCATGCATTCTATGCACGTTCGTTTGTACAGAATGAGCCGAACCAGTGGTCAGCCACACGGTGTCACCAGCGATCTGCGGATAACATTTGTTGCTCGGTATTGTGAGGCTCCTCCTTATTTTCGGAAGGGTTTGTGACAGCACAGTCGGCTTTGTTCAGTTACGGAGAAAATGCTTCGACGGTGGTCATCATTACTTTCGTGAAAACGTTTATTTCGAAATGCAAAAACACTTTCTTCGCCTACATCAAACTATAGTCATTACTGAATATGGCTTGGAAAGGCATCCTGTGGATTTCTGTAAACATTTGCTTGTGGAATATTGTGTGGGGGCAGACTGTTTATTCCGTTTCGGAGGAGACGAACACCGGCACCGCGGTTGGAAATCTCGCAAAGGATTTAAATCTGGATGTGAATGAACTTGAGTCTCGTGGATTTGAGATAGTCTCTGGACCCAACAAGAGGTATTTCGACGTGAATGTGAAAACTGGAGTTCTTCATGTTAAAGATAGAATTGACAGGGAAGGGCTGTGTGGACGAAGCTTAAAATGCTCATTGGAACTGGAAGCCATTCTTAACTCACCACTGAATATGTATCGCTTCGAGGTAAACATTTTAGACATCAACGATAACGCGCCCGCTTTTCGCACATCATCTTTGTCCATAAACATTTCAGAATCAGCCTTTCCAGGGCAGAGGTTTACATTGCCTCGTGCCCATGATGCGGATGTGAGTAGTAACTCGGTGAAGACCTACAAGCTGAGCCCGAATGAACACTTTTCTTTAGACGTGCAGAGCGGGGGTGACAGTGTGTCTGCAGAATTACTGCTGCAGAAAGCTGTAGACCGAGAAAAGCAGAATTTGATCAAACTCACAATAACCGCAATTGATGGTGGAAAACCCTCCAGATCAGGGTCAATGAGTATTGTTGTAAATGTTATAGATGTAAATGACAATGTCCCCATATTCAGTAAACAGCTTTATAAAACTAAAGTCACGGAGAATGCACCTATTGGTACATCAGTGATTACAGTCCATGCTACAGATTTAGACGAGGGTTTAAATGGTGAAATCATGTATTCTTTTATAAATCACGACGATGACAATAATATTGATGTTTTTGAAATCAATAAGTCGACTGGGGAAATCACAGTAAATGGGGAAGTAGACTTTGAGAAAAATAATGCAATTGAAATTCACGTGAAAGCAGAGGACAAAGGCTCCACCCCCGGAGTATCACATTGTAAAGTTCTGGTAGAAATAGTGGATGTTAACGACAACTCGCCCGTTATATCAATAACGTCTTTAGCTGATCAAGTAAAAGAGGATGCTAAGGCGGACACTATGGTTGGCCTGATCACTGTAATAGACGGCGATGCTGGGCAAAATGGTGCTGTAAAGCTTAGTCTCCTAGAGTCTGTTCCGTTTAGAATACAAAACACATACAAAAACAAATATGCCTTGGTTGTGGATGGGCCGCTGGATAGAGAGCGATTATCTCAGTACGAGATCAGCGTGCAAGCTACAGATGAAGGGAGTCCGCCTCTCTCTAGCACCAGCCGTATTACTGTCCATATATCTGATGTTAACGACAATGCCCCTGCCTTTCCGGAGCCTGTTATTAATGTTTATGTAAAAGAAAACAGTGGCGCTGGTGCTGTGATTTTTACAGTGTCTGCTTTTGACCCGGATATGAATGATAATGCCAAAATAGCTTATACATACCTGGAAGCCTCGGGAAAAGGCTTCCCTGTTACGTCTGCTGTGAACATCAATTCGGACACTGGTGAGATTTATGCCCTTCAGTCTTTCAATTATGAGGAAATTAAATCATTTACCTTTAAAGTTCAGGCCACAGACTCTGGTTCACCCCCACTTAGCAACAATGTTACCGTGAATGTATTTGTTCTGGATGAGAATGACAATAGTCCTGTGGTCCTTCCACCATATTCTGAGCATGGGTCAGTAAACACTGAAAATATTCCTTATTCTGCGGAAGCTGGATACTTTGTGGCCAAACTCAGAGCTGTGGACGCAGACTCTGGATATAACGCGCTGCTTTCTTATCACATCTCTGAACCCAAAGGAAATAACCTCTTTCGTATTGGAACCAGCAGCGGGGAAATCAGGACTAAGAGGCGAATGAGTGATAGTGACCTTAAAACTCACCCTTTGGTCATTCTGGTTTCTGATCATGGAGAGACTTCATTGTCAGCGACTGTCTCCATTGATGTTGTTGTTATGGAAAATGCAGATGAACTAAAGACTCAATTTAGACATATACCTGCAAAGGACGACACATTTTCCGACATGAATCTTTATTTGTTGGTTGCTATAATCTCAGTATCAGTGATATTTTTACTGAGTCTCATCAGCTTGATAGCTGTAAAATGCCACAGGACAGACAACAGTTTCAGTGACTACAACCCCCCAATGATCACCACACATCCTGATGGAACCTGGTCTTACTCCAAGTCTACACAGCAGTATGACGTGTGTTTTAGCTCAGACACACTGAAGAGTGACGTTGTAGTTTTCCCAGCTCCATATCCACCGGCAGATGCGGAACTGATCAGTATTAATGGCGGGGACACTTATAATCGGACACAAACCCTCCCTAATAAAGAAAAGGTAAGACTGAAAATATGCAGTTGTGCATGAGTTTTGATCTTGATAGTTGTTGAATGTCTCTTTTCACATTTGATGTTATAAGAAAATCATGTATTTTAAGTAATTACAAGGTTTTAGCAGTTCTGTGAGGAGTCTTATCTGTTGCTATTTGGCGATAGAATAAATGTGCGGTTGTCTCTGCATTTAAAGCAGTTTTTTGACTATAGCTTTGGACCTTAGTGTTAGTTCATGCATCGAATAATGCAAACACAGGGCTACTGTCCATGGTGCTGGACCTGTACGCTTATGGTATTAGCACCAATGGTAGCATGCTAACAGGCATTTTTGCACATTTACCCTGTCATCAACTCTATATAGTACATAGTATAGCGGTGATGTCGGGTGGGTTGTCAGAACCTGTGGAATTTGAGAAACATGGGTGCTCTTTGCTTCATCTGACACATATTATTTCAACTGAATAAGTTTAAATGGTGTCCACATGGTGTCACCAGCGACCCGCTGGGTAATTTTCGCCTGGCTGTTTCCCGAAGCTCCTCCTCACTTGGGAGGAGTGTCCATGTCCTGACAGAGGCTTTGTTCGGGAGATACGTAAAGCTAAAGCTCGGATGTGCAGCTACACGAATTAATGTTTGGCTCAAATTATTCACAGTAATGCGTTTAAACACATTTCTACAACCCTATCTCTTCAGTTGACGGACTATGGCGCTGATATCTTCCCAAGGATTTCATTTAGGGATATTAATCTCTCTCTTTCTCGGTTCCTGGAGTATTGTGTCCGCGCAGATCGTGTATACCCTTTCGGAGGAGACGAATCAAGGAACGACTGTTGGAAATTTAGCCAAGGATTTGAACCTTAATGTGCAAGATCTTGAACATCGAGGATTTCAAATAGTGGATGGACCTTATAAGAGGTACTTTGATCTAAATTCGAAAACTGGTGTTCTCCATGTCCGGGAGAAAATAGACAGAGATGAGCTATGTGTACGGAGCTTAAAGTGCCCCTTAGAATTAGAGGCCATTGTAAACTCTCCACTGAATATGTATCGGTTTGAAGTAAATCTGTCCGACATAAATGACAACCCACCTCTATTTATTTCGTCTCTTCATCAAATTAATATGTCGGAGTCAGCTGTTGCAGGCGAAAGGTTCTCTTTGCCCGTTGCATATGACAAAGATGTTGGCAGTAACTCGGTTAAAAATTATAAGATAAGCTCGAACGAGCACTTTTCTTTAGACATTCAGCACGGAGGAGAGAGTGTGTCCGCAGAGTTAGTGTTACAGAAAGCCTTAGACAGGGAAAAACAATCTGTGATACATCTAACCCTTACTGCTTTCGACGGTGGAAAGCCTGCCAAGTCTGGGACGGCAAAAATAATAGTCAACGTCATGGACGTTAATGACAATATCCCCGTGTTCAGCAAGCCTTTATACAAAGCCCAGGTTAATGAAAATGTGCCTCCCGGGAAGCCCGTGCTTATAGTTAAAGCTAATGATTTGGACGATGGCATAAACGGTGAAATTGTGTATTCGTTTGTAAACCCGGGTAATATTAATAAGATAAGCATATTCACCATTGATCGTCACACGGGTGAAATCACAGTGGGCGGAGACTTAGACCATGAAACAAATCCTGCCGTGGAAATTCGCGTTCAAGCCACTGACAGAGGACATAGTCCACGCGCTGGATTTTGTAAAGTACTAGTTGAAATTCTTGACGTGAATGACAATGTCCCTGAAATATCTGTAACGTCACTAGTAAACATTATCAAAGAAGATTCCCCTGTAGGTACAATGGTTGGATTAATAACTGTTAAAGATGCTGATGCCGGTCAAAATGGTGCCGTGAATCTAAAGATTCTCGGCTCAGTGCCATTTAAGATTGCCAGTACCTACAAAAATAGGTACTCCCTAACGGTAGATAGCCCGCTAGACAGGGAGAAGATAACTGAATATAATGTCACCCTAAAAGCGACAGATGAGGGAGCCCCTCCTCTCGCCAGTACCAGTGTTATTACTATACGCCTTTCGGATATTAATGATAATGCACCTCAGTTCTCAGAGCCTGTCATAAATGTTTATGTGAAAGAGAATAGTCCTGTTAACTCCATAATTTATATAGTCTCAGCATTTGATCCGGATGTAGACGACAATGCAAAATTGTCATATTCACTCGGTGAAAATGTTTCGAAAAGCGTAGCCTCAGCACTTAGTATTAACTCCGTCACTGGTGATATACTCGCATTGCAGTCTTTTAACTTTGAGGAAACTAAAAGCTTTCAGTTTCAAGTTCAGGCTACTGACTCTGGTGTGCCTCCTCAGAGGAGCAACGCCACTGTTAACCTTTTTATTTTAGATGAGAATGACAACTCTCCTTCCGTTCTGCCTCCATATTCAGAGCATGGCTCAATTAATAGCGAGAACATTCCCTATAGGGCGGAAGCAGGATACTTTGTGGGCATGATCAGGGCTGTAGACGCAGACTCTGGATATAACGCGCTGCTTTCTTATCACATCTCTGAACCCAAAGGAAATAACCTCTTCCGAATCGGAACCAGCAACGGAGAAATCAGGACTAAAAGGCGCATGAGCGACAATGACATGAAAACTCATCCTTTAGTGATTTTGGTTTCTGATAACGGAGAGCCTTCTTTGTCAGCTACAGTTTCTATTGACGTTGTTGTTGTTGAAAGTACAGGAGAAATTCAGACTCCGTCTAGACATGGTCCTGTTAAGGATGATACGTTTTCGGATTTAAATCTGTATTTGCTGATCGCCATTGTCTCAGTGGCGGTCATCTTTCTACTGAGTCTCATCAGTTTGATAGCTGTGAAATGCCACAGGACAGACAGTAGTTTCAGTGACTACAACCCCCCAATGATCACCACACATCCTGATGGAACCTGGTCTTACTCCAAATCTACACAGCAGTATGACGTGTGTTTTAGCTCTGACACACTGAAGAGTGACATGGTAGTCTTCCCCACACCATTTCCTCCGGCAGACGCAGAACTGATTAGTATTAATGGAGGGGAAACTTTCTCAAGGACACAAACTCTCCCCAACCAAGAAAAGGTAAGGTGAAGGCTGGTGAACACAGACTGAAGTTGACTGATCGTGTCTTGAAGCATGAACCCAACTGTTTTATACTGTGAGAGCTGTCCATGGTGCTGCAGTGTTCTTTTTTTGACTGGACTCTTTCATCTATATCTCTATCTATCTATCTATATCTATCTCTCTATCAATATATCTTTCTATCCCTCTTTCTATCTACCTGCATATACATGTATTCATTAATATAAACATATGTGTATTTATCTCGAAAAAGGTGAGGGCTGTTCTTATCAGAGAAAAAAAAGTTTTGTTTTTAGGAAACACTCTTTTTGGTATACTGACTGCAAAAGTGTGTGCGTAGCTAGTTTAACGCCATTACAACTAATACAAGAGTAAAGATGATTTTAAATTACTGGGAAAAGTGATGAAAGGGCTTGGTTTTGAGCCAGTCAGTGTTTAAACCCTTAATTGACGAATAGTTTAGTCAGACATGGAAGTAAGGCTTAAGTTTTCGGAATGGACCTTGTATTTGGTTTGAATTACTTTAAATAACTATACATTTTTTTTGTGGCAAGCATCTACAATATATCCACACGGTGTCACTAGCCGTCCACAGTGTGAATAACAGCTTCGACTCCTCCCATTTTGAGCAGGAGGGGCTCAGTGTTGCACAGGGCTTTGTTCGGGAGGAGTATAGTGCGGTTCTCGGCTCTCGAAGTCAACGGAGACTGTATATTACCCAACCATGTGTTTCTTTTCTATAAAAGAGTTATAGCAGCTCATTGTAACGATTACGGGAATATGCGGGACCAGGAATATCGTCCGTGGATACATTCTGTATTGTTGTTTCATCTTTGCAGTGTTTCGTTTGGACAAACAGTATACTCTGTCTCAGAGGAGACAAATACGGGGACAACGGTCGGGAATTTAGCGAAGGATTTAAACTTGGATATAAAGGACCTTGCCATTCGTGGATTTCAAATTGTATCCGGACCTAATAAGAGGTATTTTGACGTAAATATTGGAACTGGAATTTTACAGACAAAAGAGAGGATAGATAGAGATGAAATATGTGGGCGAAGTACAAAGTGCACTTTGGAATTGGAAGCAATTGCTAACTCACCTTTGGCTATGTATCGTTTCGACGTTAATATTTTAGATATTAATGACAATCCACCCATATTTCCTGCGACGACTGAATATTTGAATATTTTTGAGTTAGCTCTTCCAGGAGAGAGGTTTACATTACCTCAAGCACACGATGCGGATGTGGGTAGCAACTCCGTGAAGAGCTATAAGCTGCAGACAAATGAGCACTTCTCCCTCGATGTACAGAATGGGGAAGAAAATATATCCCCTGAGCTGGTTCTCCAAAAAGCTTTGGACCGAGAAAAGCAGCCTACTATAAGTCTTATATTGACTGCTTTAGATGGCGGAAAACCTCCTCAATCCGGAACATTAAAGATTCTTGTCAGAATACAAGACGCCAACGACAATATCCCGGTTTTCAATAAACAGCTTTACAAAGCTCTTGTGTCAGAAAATGCTCCAAATGGCACATCTGTTATCACAGTCCACGCTACTGACTTAGATGAAGGACTTAATGGAGACATTATTTACTCATTTGTTAGGCGAGCCAAAAGCAAAGACATAAATGCATTTGCAATCGATCCAGATACTGGTGTGATCACTGTTAACGGCTATATTGATCACGAAACAAATAGTGCCTTTGAAATACGAGTCCAGGCTACAGACAAAGGCCACAACGCACGAGCGGGGTACTGTAAAGTGTTGGTAGAAATTGTAGACATAAATGATAATGCACCTGAATTATCCATAACATCTTCACTTAACACGATAAGAGAGGATGCTCGGGTGGGGACAATGGTGGGATTGATAACGGTTAAAGACGAGGATACTGGTCCAAACGGAGCTGTTCTTCTCAAAATACTTGGTTTGGTTCCGTTTAAAATAGAAAGTACATATAAAAACAAGTACTCTTTATTGTTGAATGGACCTTTGGATAGAGAAAGCGTATCGCAGTATGACGTCACGGTCACTGCTACGGATGAAGGGACTCCTCCTCTTTCTAGCAGTATTATTATTACAGTACACGTTGCTGATGTTAATGATAATGCACCGCGTTTTCCAGACCCGATCATAAATGTGTATGTGAAAGAGAACAGTCAAGTCGGTGGTGTAATTTACAAGGCTTCTGCTGTTGATCTGGATGTAGACGATAATGCTAAAATATCATATTCATTACTCGAGGGGATGATGCGAAGCTTTCCTGTGACATCTGCCATTAATATAAATTCTGATAGTGGTGAGATAAATGCCCTGCAGTCATTCAATTATGAGGAAATTAAAACATTTCAGTTCCAAATAGTTGCTAAAGACGCTGGTGCTCCTTCTCTGAGCAGCAACGCAACAGTAAATGTTTTTATTTTAGATGAGAATGATAACAGTCCAAGCATTCTTCCTCCATATTCAGAGCACGGGTCCGTTAATTCAGAGAACATTCCCTATAGTGCTGAAGTGGGATACTTTGTGGGCAAGATCAGGGCTGTAGACGCAGATTCTGGATATAACGCGCTGCTTTCTTATCACATCTCTGAGCCTAAAGGAAATAACCTCTTCCGAATCGGAACCAGCAATGGGGAAATCAGGACTAAGAGGCGAATGAGTGACAATGACCTGAAAACTCACCCGTTGGTCATTTTGGCTTCTGATCATGGCGAGCCGTCGCTTTCAGCTACTGTATCTATTGACGTTGTGGTTGTTGAAAGTTCCAGCGACATCCAGACACAATTCAAACATGTGCCAAGGAAGGATGACACTTTTTCTGACATGAATTTATATTTGCTTATCGCCATCGCTTCGGTGTCGGTCATATTTTTACTGAGCCTCATCAGCTTGGTAGCTGTAAAATGCCACAGGACAGACAGTAATTTCAGTGACTACAATCCCCCAATGATCACCACACATCCTGATGGAACCTGGTCTTACTCCAAATCTACACAACAGTATGACGTGTGCTTCAGCTCAGACACACTGAAGAGTGACGTAGTAGTTTTCCCCACACCATTTCCGCCTGCAGATGCAGAACTTATAAGTATTAACGGAGGAGATACTTATAATCGGACACAAACACTCCCTAATACAGAAAAGGTAAGAGTAAAAACATGCAGCTGTATATACGGATTGACCTTGATGGTTGTACCTTGAATGTCTCTCTTCACATGTGAATATCATTTGTGTACTTTAGTGTTAGTTCATGCATCGAATAATGTAAACAAGGGGCTACTGTCCATGGTGCTGGACTTGTAGGGATTGTAAGCCGATGTTATTACCACGTATGGTAACATGCTAACAGGCAGTGTGTCCATGTGTTCATGTGGCAGGGTTATATATCAGCTTGCTTATAGCTCCTATTAAGATCTCCAATAGTATAGAGCAGTGATAAAAGCTTCAAGCAGTTACAAATGTACAAAGGGTGTTTAGTCTGCGTTTTTCTGGTCAACATCTAAATCTTCAACAACATAGCTTGTACTCGCACAGCTAAACAGCAGTAATGAGTGCAATTTACGAACAATGATCATCATCACAATGATTTGCTCCTTAACCTTAATCTGGTCCCCACGTATTTTGTGTTGGGTCATACTTGGTTTTACTCTCAGCTTTTTCCTAGTACATTCTGGGGAACTGGTGCAATTCAGAGTTGCTTTTTACTTAATCGGACACATATTATTTCAACAGAATAAGTTTGAATGGTGTCCACATGGTGTCACCAGCGACCCGCTATGTAATTTTAGACTAGTTGTTTCCCGAAGCTCCTCCTCACTAAGGAGGAGTGTCCATGTCCTGACAGAGGCTTTGTTCGGGAGACACGTAAAGCTAAAGCTCGGATGTGCAGCTACGCGAATGAGTGTTTGGCTAAAAATTATTCTCAGCAATGCGTTTAAACACATTTCTACAAACGTATCTCTGCAGTTGATGGACTATGGCGCTGATATCTGACCAAGGATTTCATTTCGGGATATTAATCTCTCTCTTTCTCGGTTCCTGGAGTATTGTGTCGGGGCAGATCGTGTATACCCTTTTGGAGGAAACGAATCCAGGAACGACTGTTGGGAATTTAGCAAAGGATTTTAACCTTAATGTGCAAGATCTTGAGCATCGAGGATTTCAAATAGTGGATGGACCTTATAAGAGGTACTTTGATCTGAATTCGAAGACTGGTATTCTCCATGTCCGGGAGAAAATAGACAGAGATGAGCTCTGTGCGCGGAGCCTAAAGTGCCCCTTAGAATTAGAGGCTATTGTTAACTCTCCATTAAATATGTATCGCTTTGAAGTTAATGTTTCAGATATAAACGACAACGCACCTATTTTTATTTCGTCTGTGCATGAAATAAATGTTTCGGAGTCAGCTTTTCCGGGAGAGAGGTTTTCGTTGCCAGTTGCATATGACAAAGACGTTGGCAGTAATTCGGTTAAGAATTTTAAAATAAGCTCAAACGAACACTTTACTTTGGACATCCAACACGGAGGAGACAGTGTGTCTGCAGAGTTAGTGCTACAGAAAGCACTAGACAGGGAAAAACAATCTAATATACAGCTAACCCTTACCGCTTTAGATGGAGGGAAGCCTTCCAAATCGGGGACAGCAAAAATAATAGTCAACGTTATGGACGTGAATGATAACATTCCTGTATTCAACAAGGTTTTATACAAAACCAAAGTTCAAGAAAATGTACCCCCTGGTACTTCTGTTATCACTGTTAAGGCAAATGATTTAGATGATGGCCTCAATGGTGAAATAGTGTATTCATTCATCAATCCAGGGAATGCCCCCCAGATAAATACATTCGTCATCAATAGCCTAACCGGCGAAATCACAGTAGCCGGAGACTTAGACCATGAAACAAATGCTGCAGTAGAGATTCGTGTTAAGGCCACTGACAGGGGGCATAATCCTCGTGCTGCGTTTTGTAAAGTCCTAGTCGAAGTTATTGATGTAAATGACAATGTTCCTGAAATATCTGTCACATCATTAGCAAATCCCATTAATGAAGATTCGCCTATAGGTACAATGGTAGGATTAATAACTGTAAAAGATGTTGATGCAGGTCAAAATGGAGCTGTGAATCTAAAAATACTAGGCTCAATGCCATTTAGGATAGCCAGTACCTACAAAAATAGGTACTCGTTAATGGTAGATGGCCCTCTGGACAGAGAGAAAATATCGACTTATGATGTCACCATTAAAGCGACAGATGAGGGAACCCCTCCTCTCTCCAGTACCAGTGTTATTGCTATAAGTGTTTCTGATGTAAATGATAATTCACCGCAGTTCTCAGAGCCTGTCATAAACATTTATCTTAAAGAGAACAGCCCTGTTGGCTCCATAATTCACACGGTGTCGGCTTTTGATCCGGACGTAGACGACAATGCTAAGTTGTCATACTCTCTAGGTGAAAATTCGAAAAGTGTTGCACTTAGCATTAACTCCGTCACTGGTGATTTACTTGCACTGCAATCGTTCAACTTTGAGGAAACTAAAAGCCTTCAGTTTCAGGTTCAGGCTACTGACTCCGGTGTGCCTCCTCAGAGGAGCAACGCCACTGTTAACCTTTTTATTTTAGATGAGAATGACAACTCTCCTTCCGTTCTTCCTCCATATTCAGAGCATGGCTCCATTAACAGCGAGAACATTCCCTATAGTGCCGAAGCTGGTTACTTTGTGGGCAAGATCAGGGCTGTAGACGCAGACTCTGGATATAACGCGCTGCTTTCTTATCACATCTCGGAACCCAAAGGAAATAACCTCTTCCGAATCGGAACCAGCAACGGAGAAATCAGGACTAAAAGGCGCATGAGCGACAATGACATGAAAACTCACCCTTTAGTGATTATGGTCTCTGATCACGGGGAGCCTTCTTTGTCAGCTACAGTTTCTATTGACGTTGTTGTTGTTGAAAGTACAGGAGAAATTCCAACTCAGTTTAGACATGTTCCTGTTAAGGACGATACGTTTTCGAATTTAAATATGTATTTGCTTATCGGCATTGTGTCAGTGTCGGTTATCTTTTTACTTAGTCTCATCAGCTTGATAGCTGTAAAATGCCACAGGACGGACAACAGTTTCAGTGACTACAACCCCCCAATGATCACCACACATCCCGATGGAACCTGGTCTTACTCCAAGTCTACACAGCAGTATGACGTGTGTTTTAGCTCCGACACACTGAAGAGTGACATGGTAGTCTTCCCCACACCATATCCCCCAGCAGACGCAGAACTGATTAGTATTAATGGAGGGGAAACTTTCTCCAGGACACAAACTCTCCCCAACCAAGAAAAGGTAAGGTGAAGGCTGGTGAACACAGACTGATGTTGACTGATCGTGTCTTAAAGCATGAACCCCACTGTTTAATACTGTGAGAGCTGTCCATGGTGCTACAGTGTTATCTCTTTCATATATCTATCTCTCTATCTATCTATCTTTCTATCACTCTATCTATCTACCGTAAATCCTCAAATAAAGGCCGGGATTCAATTAGAAGCCGGGCTTCAGATAGTAGCCGGGGTCGTGGTCCATACGGACAAATAAAGGCCGGGCCCCGAATACAAGCCGGGGGTTAAATAAAGTAGCCTACTGGTATATTACTGTAGCCTACCAGCATCAGTCCGTCGGCTCAAGTAGGCATCACAATTTAATTGAATGCATTTCACAAATACATGTTCTCCTCATGTTTAATATTATATTATATAATATTGTTGGCTAATCTCATGGGCTGTTTGCAATAAGAAAAAAAGAAATGTCCCCACGTAGGACTTCTAGGCGAATGTTTAGCCTAAATGCACGTATCGTATAGCCTACTGTTGTTTATCTGTAACGTTTTAGTTGGCTAGGTTACTTTTTCCAGAAGGGATCATAAAGCAGTAGTAGACTTACGTAACTTTGATATTAAATTCAAAGAGATGGTGTTTGCTGATTGCTGAAGAGCATTCGGGAGAAAAAGCAGCAAAGAAGTTTGACATTGACCCGAGACGAATGTGATAGGCTACGACTAGCAGGTGGAGGTAGAAAGAAAGTTAGGCTTGATATCAAACCAGCTCGTTGAATAAATGTTTTCAGTCCGCGATAAGCATAATAGAGTGTCTTGGAAACCTTTCCTCCGTGACTGACAGTGGAGAGACCATAACTCCGATGTTTTATTTTTTACGTTGACACCCCGACCTAAAGAGCTACGCGATGTGCAGGAAGTGTTGAACGCATATGCAATGAATTATATTAGCCTACTGCAATTATGCCCATTATTTAAATAATACAATTCTATAACAGAAGATAAGTAAGAAATAAAGGCCTGCCCCTAATACAAGCCTGCCCCAAATAAAGGCCGGTGCGCTGTGCAGCCTAAGTAAATACAAGCCCCGGCCACTATTTGAGGATTTACGGTATATGTTTTCTTTCTATCTACCTGCATATACATGTATTCATTAATATATACATATGTGTATTTATTTCGAAAAAGCTGAGGGCTGTTTTTATCTGATAGGTAAAACGTTGTGTTTTAAGGAACCAGGGCCATGTATTTTAACGGCCTACGTGGATTTTGGCGACATAGTAGACTCAGTAACACTTTCTATTTACGAGCGTTTCCCGAACATCATCTTAAAGTCAGGTGCACGAGCGCTACTTGCACGATTTCTTAAGTATCTCTTAGGGTGGAGCTGTCCATCACAGTGGTTCTAAAAGTAAAGCAGTCGATGTCAGACGAGTCGATTTTCTCACTTGTGTATACATGGGTTTCTCGGCTACGTCATCACTGGTTGCGTGCGCAATCTCGCGGCAGAAAGAAGCAAGATAACGTTGAAGTGGATGAGAAAGCTGTGGAGGAAGGCAACATGACAGGGAGATGTTGTGTGGTGAACTGCTCTAACAGAGTTGGTAAGATGTTCAGTATACCTAGGAGGAAGCATCCGTTTGCCAGGAAAAATTAAATATCAAATCAAATCAAATATAGAAAAAGGCTCAACAATGTACAAGGTTACGTTTGGGAATATGTTGAGGGTGTGTACAAGCATTCATGGCAACAGAATAGGGAACGGTAGGCTAAATAAGTAATAAACAATACATTTAAACTGGGCTTTCTGTATCCATTTGTATTAGGGTAGATGGCTTTCTGCCGCGGATTTGCGCGCGCAGCCTTCAATGTTTGTATACAAGAAACCCATGTATAGGCTCATGAATGAAGTTCCAATATAACAAGTGTCGACATAAGAACAATACCTCAATAAATATATATATAGGCTAGCGGGTGCCACCCTCTTGATTGATTTCCAGCCCGGCTCAATGACATGGCAATTTCCTAATATTGCAGCCTAACTACACAGTCAGAAAAGCCATCTCCTTAGTTCAATAACATATTATTTTGTATAATCTTTATTTTCAAATACTCAATATTCTTTATTTCTATTTTGATGGGAATAAGCAGGTGAAACAATGACATTCTCATGATGTGCTATACACAGAAACATCGTTTGGATTTCTTCTATAATAGGCCGAACGACGCCCCTGGTGGATTGCATCGCTAAGTGTGAAGTTACTACTGGTCCTGACCACACGTAGAATTCTTCTCAACGAAAGATAAACTTAAGCTAAGTGCGGCGTCGGGAAACCGCTCTGCAACGTAGGATCCCTCTTACGACTGATTTCAAGTCCTTTTTAGCGTTCGGGAAACTAGGCCTTAGTGTCGTAGTAACTCATAGGTAGCTCATGTCTGCACAAGTGGGCGCGTCGTTAGTTTAACGCCATAACAACTTATTAAAGAGTAAACATGATTTTAAATTAGTGGTAAATGTGATGAAAGGGCTTGGTTTTTGAGCCAGTCAGTGTTTAAACCCTTAAATGACGAATAGTTTAGTCAGACATGGAAGTTAGGGACTGTTTTCGGAACGGATCTTGTATTTGGTTTAAATGACTTTAAATAACTAAATACAAGTATTTTGTGGCAAACATCTACAATATATCCACACGGTGTCACTAGCATTCCACAGTGTGAATAACAGCTTCGACTCCTCCCATTTTGAGCAGGAGGGGCTTGGTGTTGCACAGGGCTTTGTTCGGGAGGAGGGTAGTGCGGTTCTCAGCTCTCGACGTCAACGGAGACTGTATATTACCGAACCATGTGTTTCTTTTCTATAAAAGAGTTATAGCACCTCATTGTAACGATTACGGGAATATGCGGGACCAGGAATATCGTCGGTGGATACATTCTGTATTGTTGTTTCATCTTTGCAGTGTTTCGTTTGGACAAACAGTATACTCTGTCTCAGAGGAGACAAATACGGGGACAACGGTCGGGAATTTAGCGAAGGATTTAAACTTGGATATAAAGGACCTTGCCGTTCGTGGATTTCAAATAGTATCCGGACCTAATCAGAGGTATTTTGACGTAAATATTGGAACTGGAATTTTACAGACAAAAGAAAGGATAGATAGAGATGAAATATGTGGGCGAAGTACAAAGTGCACTTTGGAATTGGAAGCAATTGCTAACTTACCTTTGGCTATGTATCGTTTCGACGTTAATATTTTAGATATTAATGATAATCCACCCATATTTCCTGCAACGACTGAATATTTGAATATTTCTGAGTTAGCTCTTCCGGGAGAGAGGTTTACATTACCTCAAGCACACGATGCGGATGTGGGTAGTAACTCCGTGAAAAGCTATAAGCTGCAGACAAATGAGCACTTCTCACTCGATGTGCAGAATGGGGAAGAAAATATATCCCCTGAGTTAGTTATCCAGAAAGCCTTGGACCGTGAAAAGCAGCCTACTATAAGTCTTATATTGACTGCTTTAGATGGCGGAAAACCTTCTAAATCCGGAACATTAAAGATTATTGTTAAAGTGGAAGACATCAACGACAACATCCCGGTTTTTAGTAAACAGCTTTACAAAGCTCGTGTATCAGAGAATGCTCCAAAGGGCACATCTATTATTACAGTCCACGCTACTGACTTAGATGATGGTCTGAATGGCGACATTATTTACTCATTTGTTAGGCGAGACAAAAGCAAAGACATAGATGCGTTTGCAATTGATCCAGATACTGGCGTGATCACTGTTAAAGGCGAAATTGATCACGAAACAAATAGTGCCTTTGAAATACGAGTCCAGGCTAAAGACAAAGGTCCAAACCCACGAGCGGGGTATTGTAAAGTATTGGTGGAAATTGTAGACGTCAATGACAATGCACCTGAATTATCAATAACATCTTCACTTAACACGGTAAGAGAGGATGCTAGGGTGGGGACAATGGTGGGATTGATAACAGTTAAAGACGAGGATACTGGTCCAAACGGAGCTGTTAATCTCAAAATACTTGGTTTGGTTCCGTTTAAAATAGAAAGTACATATAAAAACAAGTACTCTTTATTGTTGAATGGACCTCTGGATAGAGAAAGCGTCTCGCAGTATGACGTCATGGTCACTGCTACAGATGAGGGGACTCCTCCTCTCTCTAGCAGTACTATTATTACAGTAAATGTTGCTGATGTTAATGACAATGCACCGCGTTTTCCAGACCCGATCATAAATGTGTATGTGAAAGAGAACAGTCAGGTCGGTGGTGTAATTTACAAGGCTTCTGCTGTTGATCTGGATGTAGACGATAATGCTAAAATATCATATGCATTACTGGAGGGGATGACGAGAAGCTTTCCTGTGACATCTGCCATTAATATAAATGCTGATAGTGGTGAGATATTTTCCCTTCAGTCCTTCAATTATGAGGAAATGAAAACCTTTCAATTCCAAATAGTGGCTAAAGACGCTGGTGCTCCTTCTCTGAGCAGCAACGCAACAGTAAATGTTTTTATTTTAGATGAGAATGATAACAGTCCAAGCATTCTTCCTCCATATTCAGAGCACGGGTCCGTTAATTCAGAGAACATTCCCTATAGTGCTGAAGCTGGTTACTTCGTGGGCAAGATCAGGGCTGTAGACGCAGACTCTGGATATAACGCGCTGCTTTCTTATCACATCTCTGAACCCAAAGGAAATAACCTCTTTCGTATTGGAACCAGCAATGGGGAGATCAGGACTAAGAGGCGAATGAGTGATAATGACCTGAAAACACACCCGTTGGTGATTTTGGCTTCTGATCATGGCGAACTGTCGCTTTCAGCTACTGTATCTATTGACGTTGTGGTTGTTGAAAGTTCCAGCGAAATCCAGACACAATTCAAACACGTGCCAAGGAAGGATGACACTTTTTCTGACATGAATTTATATTTGCTTATCGCCATCGCTTCGGTGTCGGTCATATTTTTACTGAGCCTCATCAGCTTGATAGCTGTGAAATGCCACAGGACAGACAGTAATTTCAGTGACTACAACCCCCCAATGATCACCACACATCCTGATGGAACCTGGTCTTACTCCAAATCTACACAGCAGTATGACGTGTGCTTCAGCTCAGACACACTGAAGAGTGACGTAGTAGTTTTCCCCACACCATTTCCGCCTGCAGATGCAGAACTTATCAGTATTAACGGAGGAGACACTTATAATCGGACCCAAACACTCCCTAATACAGAAAAGGTAAGAGTAAAAACATGAAGCTGTGTATATGGATTGAGCTTGATGGTTGTACCTTGAATGTCTCTGTCCACATGTGAATATAATTTGTGTACCTTAGTGCTTGTTCATGCATCGAATAATGTAAACAAAGGGCTACTGTCCATGGTGCTGGACTTGTGTTTAGCCTCTGCGTCTTTTTGGCCATTATCTAAATCTTGTTAAATATAGCTTGTAGGCGCACAGCTAAACAGCAGTAATGAGCGCAATTTACGAACAATGATCATCATCACAATTATTTACTCCTTCGTAAATATGGTCCCCACGTATTTCATGTTGGGTCATACATGGTTGTCCTCTCAGCTTTCTGTTTTCCAAGTGCTTTCTGGGGAACCGGTGCAATTCAGGGTTGCTTTTTACTTAATCGGACACGTATTATTTAAATTGGATACGTTTGAATGGTGTCCACATGGTGTCACCAGCGACCCGCTGTGTAATTTTCGTCTGGTTGTTTCCCGAAGCTCCTCCTCGCTTGGGAGGAGTGTCCATGTCCTGACAGAAGGCTTTGTTCGGGAGACACGTAAAGCCAAAGCTCGGATGTGCAGCTACGCGAATGAGTGTTTGGCTAAAATTATTCATAGCAATGCGTTTAAACACATTTCTTCAAACCGATCTTTGCATTTGACGGAGTATGGCGCTGGTATCCGACCAAGGATTTCCTTTCGGAATATTAATCTCTCTCTTTCTCGGTTCCTGGAGTATTGTTTCCGGGCAGATTGTGTATACCCTCTTGGAAGAGACGAATCCAGGAACGACTGTTGGGAATTTAGCAAAGGATTTGAACCTTAATGTGCAAGATCTTGAGCATCGAGGATTTCAAATAGTGGATGGACCTTATAAGAGGTACTTTGATCTGAATTCGAAGACTGGTGTTCTCCATGTCCGGGAGAAAATAGACAGAGATGATCTCTGTGTGCGGAGCCTTAAGTGCCCCTTAGAATTGGAGGCTATTGTAAACTCTCCATTGAATATATATCGCTTTGAAGTTAATGTGTCAGATATAAACGACAACGCACCTATTTTTATTTCGTCTGTGCATGAAATAAATGTTTCGGAGTCAGCTTTTCCGGGTGAGAGGTTTTCGTTACCAGTAGCGCGTGACAAAGACGTTGGCAGTAATTCGGTTAAGAATTATAAAATAAGCTCGAACGAACACTTTTCTTTGGACATCCAGCACGGAGGAGAGAGTGTGTCCGCAGAGTTGGTGTTACAGAAAGCCCTAGACAGAGAAAAACAATCTAATATACAGCTTATCCTTACCGCTTTAGATGGAGGGAAACCTTCCAAATCGGGGACAGCAAAAATAATAGTCAACGTTATTGACGTGAATGATAACATCCCTGTATTCAACAAGGTTTTATACAAAGCTAAAGTTCAAGAAAATGTACCCCCTGGTACTTCTGTTATCACTGTTAAGGCAAACGATATAGATGATGGCATCAATGGTCAAATAGTGTATTCATTCATCAATCCAGAGAATGCCCCCCAGATAAATACATTCATCATTAATAGCCTAACCGGCGAAATCACAGTAGCCGGAGACTTAGATCATGAAACAAATGCTGCAATAGAGATTCGTGTTAAGGCCACTGACAGGGGCCATAATCCCCGCGCTGCGTTTTGTAAAGTCCTAGTTGAAGTTGTTGATGTAAATGATAATGTTCCTGAAATATCTGTCACGTCATTAGTAAATTCCATTAAAGAAGATTCGCCTATAGGTACAATGGTAGGATTAATAATTGTAAAAGATGTTGATGCCGGTCAAAATGGAGCTGTGAATCTAAAAATACTAGGCTCAGTGCCATTTAAGATAGCCAGTACCTACAAAAATAGGTACTCGTTAATGGTAGATGGCCCTCTGGACAGAGAGAAAATATCGACATATGATGTCACCATTAAAGCGACAGACGAGGGAACCCCTCCTCTCTCCAGTACCAGTGTTATTGCTATAAGTGTTTCTGATGTAAATGATAATTCACCGCAGTTCTCAGAGCCTGTCATAAATATTTATCTTAAAGAGAACAGCCCTGTTGGCTCCATAATTCACACGGTGTCGGCATTTGATCCGGACGTAGACGACAATGCTAAGTTGTCATACTCTCTAGGTGAAAATTCGAAAAGTGTAGCACTTAGCATTAACTCCGTCACTGGTGATTTACTCGCACTGCAATCATTCAACTTTGAGGAAACTAAAAGCCTTCAGTTTCAGGTTCAGGCTACTGACTCTGGTGTGCCTCCTGTGAAGAGCAACGCAACTGTTAACGTTTTCATTTTAGATGAGAATGACAACTCTCCTTCCGTTCTTCCTCCATATTCAGAGCATGGTTCCATTAACAGCGAGAACATTCCCTATAGTGCCGAAGCAGGATACTTTGTGGGCAAGATCAGGGCTGTAGATGCAGACTCTGGATACAACGCACTGCTTTCTTATCACATCTCTGAACCCAAAGGAAATAACCTCTTTCGAATCGGAACCAGCAACGGAGAAATCAGGACTAAAAGGCGCATGAGCGACAATGACATGAAAACTCATCCTTTAGTGATTTTGGTGTCTGATCACGGGGAGCCTTCTTTGTCAGCTACAGTTTCTATTGACGTTGTTGTTGTTGAAAGTACAGGAGAAATTCCAACTCAGTTTAGACATGTTCCTGTTAAGGACGATACGTTTTCAGATTTAAATCTGTATTTGCTTATCGGCATTGTGTCAGTGTCGGTCATCTTTTTACTTAGTCTCATCAGCTTGATAGCTGTAAAATGCCACAGGACAGGCAATAGTTTCAGTGACTACAACCCCCCAATGATCACCACACATCCTGATGGAACCTGGTCTTACTCCAAATCTACACAGCAGTATGACGTGTGTTTTAGCTCTGACACACTGAAGAGTGACATGGTAGTCTTCCCCACACCATTTCCCCTAGCAGACGCAGAACTGATTAGTATTAATGGAGGGGAAACTTTCTCCAGGACACAAACTCTCCCCAACCAAGAAAAGGTAAGGCAAAGGCTGTTGATGCTGACTGCTGTTTACTGATCGTGTCTTAAAGCATGAACCCCACTGTTTTATACTGTGGGAGCTGTCCATGGTGCTGCAGTGTTATCTATTTTTATGACGGGACTGTCATCTGTCTCTCTATCTATCTAACTATCTTTCTACCTCACTGTCTGCCTGTCTGTCTGCCCGTCTGTTTGTCTGTCTGCCTATCTGCCAGGGTATACATGTATTCATTAATGTAGACATATGTGTATTTATTTCGAAAAAGGTGAGGGCTGTTCATGTCAGAGTTATAAATTGTGTTTTTAAGAACCGGTGTCTTAGTAGCTCCTCTACTTAACCAGTTAGCTTCTTCCAGGTATAGCTCCTGTCTGCACATGTGGGTGCGTAGCTAGTTTAACACCATAACAACTAATAAAAGAGTACATTTGATTTTAAATTAGTGGGAAATGTGATTAAAGGGCTTGGTTTTTGAGTCAGTCAGTGTTTTAACTCTTAATTGGCGAATAGTTCAGTCAGACATGGAAGTTGGGCTACTGTTTTCGGAACGGATCTTCTATTTGGTTGAAATTACTTTAAAGAACTAACTAAAAGTATTTTGTGGTAAACATCTACGATGTATCCACACGGTGTCAGTAGCCGTCCACAGTGTGAATAACAGATTCGACTCCTCCCATTTTGAGCAGGAGGGGCTTGGTGTTGCACAGGGCTTTGTTCGGGAAGAGGATAGTGCAGTTCTGAGCTCTCGACGTACACGGGGAATGTATACTACGGAACCATGTGTTTCTTTTCTATAAAATAGTTATAGCAGCTCGTTGTAACGATCACGGGAATATGCGGGACCAGGAATATCGTCCGTGGATACATTCTGTATTCTTGTTGTTTCATCTTTGCAGTGTTTCGTTTGGACAAACCGTATACTCTGTCTCAGAGGAGACAAATAAGGGGACAACGGTCGGGAATTTAGCGAAGGATTTAAACTTGGATATAAAGGACCTTGCCATTCGTGGATTTCAAATAGTATCTGGACCTAATAAGAGGTATTTTGACGTAAATATTGGAACTGGAATTTTACAGACAAAAGAGAGGATAGATAGAGATGAAATATGTGGGCGAAGTACAAAGTGCACATTGGAATTGGAAGCAATTGCTAACTCACCTTTGGCTATGTATCGTTTCGACGTTAATATTTTAGATATTAATGACAATCCACCCATATTTCCTGCAACGACTGAATATTTGAATATTTCTGAGTTAGCTCTTCCAGGAGAGAGGTTTACATTACCTCGAGCAAACGATGCGGATGTGGGTAGTAACTCCGTGAAAAGCTATAAGCTGCAGACAAATGAACACTTCTCACTCGATGTACAGAATGGGGAAGAAAATGTATCCCCTGAATTAGTTCTCCAGAAATCTTTGGATCGTGAGAAACAGTCTTCTATGCCACTCATATTGACTGCTTTTGATGGCGGAAAACCACCTAGATCTGGCACGTTAAAGATTATTGTTGATGTGGAGGATATCAACGACAACATCCCCGTGTTTACCAAACAGCTATACAAAGCTCGTGTTTCAGAAAATGCTCCTAAGGGCACATCTGTAATCACAGTCCACGCTACCGACTTAGATGAAGGTCTGAACGGTGATATAATTTACTCATTCGTTAATCGCGACCACAGCAAAACTATAGATGCATTTGCTATTGCTGCAGAGACTGGTGCGATTACAGTGAAAGGCGATATTGATCACGAAACCGATCGTGCCATTGAAATACGAGTCCAGGCAAAAGATAAAAGCTTAAAACCACGCGCTGGGTACTGTAAGGTGTTGGTGGAAATCTTAGACATAAATGACAATGTACCTGAATTATCCTTAACTTCTTTACTGAGCACAGTGAACGAGGATGCTAAAGTGGGGACAATGGTGGGGTTGATAACAGTTAAAGATGAGGATACTGGTCCAAATGGCGCTGTTAACCTTAAAATACTTGGTTCAGTTCCATTTAAAATTGAGAATACATACAAAAACAAGTATTCTTTATTGTTGAATGGGCCCCTAGATAGAGAGAACGTCTTGCAGTATGACGTAACGGTCACAGCTACGGATGAGGGGACTCCGCCTCTCTCTAGCAGTACTGTAATTACATTAAACGTTGCTGATGTTAATGATAATGCACCGCGTTTTCCAGACCCCATCATAAACATGTATGTGAAAGAGAACAGTCAGATTGGTAGTGTAATTTACAAGGCTTCTGCTGTTGATCTGGATGTAGACGATAATGCTAAAATATCATATGCATTGCTCGAGGGGATGACGAGAAGCTTTCCTGTGACATCTGCCATTAATATAAATGCTGATAGTGGTGAGATATATGCCCTGCAGTCATTCAATTATGAGGAAATTAAAACATTTCAGTTCCAAATAGTGGCTAAAGACTCTGGTGCTCCTTCTCTGAGCAGCAACGCAACAGTAAATGTTTTTATTTTAGATGAGAATGATAACAGTCCAAGCATTCTTCCTCCATATTCAGAGCACGGGTCCGTTAATTCAGAGAACATTCCCTATAGTGCTGAAGCTGGTTACTTCGTGGGCAAGATCAGGGCTGTAGACGCAGACTCTGGTTATAACGCGCTGCTTTCTTATCACATATCTGAGCCCAAAGGAAATAACCTCTTCCGAATCGGAACCAGCAATGGTGAAATCAGGACTAAGAGGCGAATGAGTGATAACGACCTGAAAACACACCCATTGGTGATTTTGGCTTCTGATCATGGCGAGCCTTCGCTTTCAGCTACTGTATCTATTGACGTTGTTGTTGTTGACAGTTCCAGCGACATCCAGACACAATTCAAACATGTGCCAAGGAAGGATGACACTTTTTCTGACATGAATTTATATTTGCTTATCGCCATCGCTTCGGTGTCGGTCATATTTTTACTGAGCCTCGTCAGCTTGATAGCTGTAAAATGCCACAGGACAGACAACAGTTTCAGTGACTATAACCCCCCAATGATCACCACACATCCTGATGGAACCTGGTCTTACTCCAAATCTACACAGCAGTATGACGTGTGCTTCAGTTCAGACACACTGAAGAGTGACGTAGTAGTTTTCCCCACACCATTTCCGCCTGCAGATGCAGAACTTATCAGTATTAACGGAGGAGACACTTATAATCGGACCCAAACACTCCCTAATACAGAAAAGGTAAGAGTAAAAACATGCAGCTGTGTATATGGATTGACCTTGATGGTTGTACCTTGAATGTCTCTGTCCAGATGGAATATAATTTGTCTACCTTAGTGCTAGTTCATGTATCGGATAATGTAAACAAAGGGCTACTGTCCATGGTGCTGGACTTGTAGGCATTGTAAGCTGATGTTATTACCACTTATGGTAGCATGCTAACAGGCATTGTTGCACGTGAATAAATGCTACATATAGTAGGAACAATATTAACAAGTGTCCATGTGGCATAGATCCCCTTGCTAATACCGTTCCTTATGATTTCCAATATTTTAGAGCGGTGATAAAAACGATATATTGTATGTTGGGTGGGCTTTCATACTTGGTTATACTTTCCACTTTGTGTTTTGCACGTTCATTCTAAAGAACCTGTGCAATTGGAGTAATACATCCTTGTGTTAATATCTCCCATTAAGATTTCCAGTAGTTTAGACCAGTGATAAAAGCTTCCAGCTGTTACAAATACCCAAAGAGTGTTTGGCCTGCGTTTTTCTGGTCAGCATCTAAATCTTAAACACGGCTTTTACGCGCACATGCTAAACAGCAATAGTGAGTGCAATTTACTAACAATGTAAATCCCTCATCACCCGTTTAGTTTGAAGAATGACTGACGGCCATTCACCAAAACGGTATGCTAAAGGTTGTGTTTTTACATGATTTCCTTTCACTCGGAGCGCAAAAACGCAATAGCGGGTCTTTTGGGATGATACATCAAAAGTGTTTAGTTAATCATTGGAGTAGATGAGCACCGCATGGAAACGGCATGCAAAGATCTTTCACATTTTCAACCCTCTCATTGATTGTGGTAGTTTTGATCCCGAAGATTGTGGACCACTTCTCCGAAGTTAGCACATGCCTGGTTGAACCGTTGTTCTTTGCCATAAACGACTGTATCGTTAAGTCTTTCCGTAAACACATACAACAAACGTGAAAATAGTGTGTGGTCATGCCTCACCATTTCCCACACGGTGTCACTATGCGTCCACAGTGTGCATAACAGCTTCGACTCCTCCCCCTTTGAGCAAGAGGGCTCAGTCCCGGAAAGGGCTTTGTTCGCGAGGCGAGCAATAGTTCGCGAGCTCTCGATGTGGACGGAGACCACAGCCCATATTTCTGAGCCATGCGTTCATTTTCCATGTTTATAATATTATGGCACTGAATCGTATTGCTAACGGGAATATGAAGGACCGGGGATATCGCCCATGGACATATTTTGTTTTGTTGTTTCATCTTTGCAGTTTTTCATTTGGACAGACCGTATACTCTGTCTCAGAGGAGACAAATACGGGGACAACGGTCGGGAATTTAGCGAAGGATTTAAACTTGGATGTAAAGGACCTTGCCATTCGTGGATTTCAAATAGTGTCCGGACCTAATAAGAGGTATTTTGACATAAATATTGGAACTGGAATTTTACTGACACGAGAGAGGATAGATAGAGATGAAATATGCGGAGAAAGCACAAAGTGCACATTGGAATTGGAGGCGATTGCTAACTCGCCTGCGACTATGTATCGATTTGAGGTAAATGTTTTAGATATTAATGACAATCCACCCATATTTCCTGCAACGACTGAATATTTGAATATTTCGGAGCTAGCTCTACCTGGAGAGAGGTTTACATTACCTCAAGCACACGATGCGGATGTGGGTAGTAACTCCGTGAAGAGCTATAAGCTGCAGACAAATGAGCACTTCTCCCTCGATGTACCGATTGGGGAAGAAAATATATCTCCAGAGCTTGTTCTCCAAAAAGCGTTGGACCGTGAGAAACAGTCTACAATTACTCTTGTATTGACTGCTTTAGATGGCGGAAAACCGTCTAGGTCAGGGACATTAAAGATTCTTGTCAGAATACAAGACATCAACGACAACATCCCAGTTTTCAGTAAACAGCTTTATAAAGCTCGCGTATCAGAGAATGCTCCTAAGGGCACATCTGTTATTACAGTCCACGCTACTGACTTAGATGAGGGTCTTAATGGAGACATTATTTACTCATTGGTTAGGCGAGGCAAAAGCAAAGACATAGATGCATTTGCAATTGATCCAGATTCTGGTGTGATCGCGGTTAAAGGCGACATTGATCACGAAACAAATAGTGCCTTTGAAATACGAGTCCAGGCTACAGACAAAGGTCCAAACCCACGAGCCGGGTACTGTAAAGTATTGGTGGAAGTAATAGACATAAATGATAATGCACCTGAATTATCCCTGACATCTTTGCTTAACACGATAAGAGAAGATGCCACAGTAGGGACAATGGTGGGACTGATTACAGTAAAAGATGATGATGTGGGTCCAAATGGTGCGGTGAACCTCAAGATACTTGGTTCGGTTCCGTTTAAGATTGAGAATACCTATAAGAACAAGTACTCTGTATCGTTAAATGCGCCTCTAGATAGAGAGCGCGTCTCGCAGTATGACGTCACGGTCACTGCTACGGATGAAGGGACTCCTCCCCTCTCTAGCAGTACTATTATTACAGTAAACGTTGCTGATGTTAATGATAATGCACCGCGTTTTCCAGACCCGATCATAAATGTGTATGTGAAAGAGAACAGTCTGATCGGTGGTGTAATTTACAAGGCTTCTGCTGTTGATCTGGATGTAGACGATAATGCTAAAATATCTTATTCATTACTCGAGGGAATAAAGAGGAGCTTTCCTGTGACATCTGCCATTAATATAAATGCTGATAGTGGTGAGATATTTGCCCTTCAGTCATTCAATTATGAGGAAATTAAAACATTTCAGTTCCAAATAGTGGCGAAAGATGCTGGTGTTCCTTCTCTGAGCAGCAACGCAACAGTAAATGTTTTTATTTTAGATGAGAATGATAACAGTCCAAGCATTCTTCCTCCTTATTCAGAGCATGGCTCCATTAACAGCGAGAACATCCCCTATAGTGCTGAAGCTGGTTACTTCGTGGGCAAGATCAGGGCTGTAGACGCAGACTCTGGATATAACGCGCTGCTTTCTTATCACATCTCTGAACCCAAAGGAAATAACCTCTTTCGTATTGGAACCAGCAATGGGGAGATAAGGACTAAGAGGCGAATGAGTGATAACGACCTGAAAACACACCCGTTGGTGATTTTGGCTTCTGATCATGGCGAACCGTCGCTTTCAGCTACTGTATCTATTGACGTTGTTGTTGTTGAAAGTTCAAGCGACATCCAGACACCGTTCAGACATGTGCCAAGGAAGGATGATACTTTTTCTGACCTGAATTTATATTTGCTTATAGCCATTGTCTCAGTGTCGGTAATCTTTTTGCTGAGTCTCATCAGCTTGATAGCTGTAAAATGCCACAGGACAGACAATAGTTTCATTGACTACAACCCCCCAATGATCACCACACACCCTGATGGAACCTGGTCTTACTCCAAATCTACACAGCAGTATGACGTGTGCTTCAGCTCAGACACACTGAAGAGTGACGTAGTAGTTTTCCCCGCACAATTCCCGCCTGCGGATGCAGAACTTATAAGCATTAACGAAGGGGACACTTTTAATAGGACACAGACACTGCCCAATAGTGAGAAGGTAAGCAAAGTTCAGCTTATTGATTGTTTATTTTTTGTCCTTTTTAATACATCATTTAATACGTATATATCTTTTTATTACATATACACATTGTTGAAAGTTTTTTTATTTGGCTATCCTTTGGTTATCACTGCGCACAGGACTTTTCGCATCCTCCGAAATGTTGCTGTCCATGGTTCTGCAATTGGCTAAGCATTACAGATGGGTTGATTGCACAGCCATTTCCCGACACGTTACTATCCTATATTGCATAAATACTACTCCTTAAATTTAACCCTACTTCTATTTTGAGCCTCAAACAAACCTGCTTGTTGTTACCGTCCACTGTCCTCAAATGTGCGTATTCTAGTGAATGAAAGAGAAACATTCAGACGTATCTTTATAGTTTATATATTTTAGGTATATGACACACGTACACCCTGTATCCTAATTAGAATTAGAAATGTCATGAATGTATCACATTTCTGAGCATGTTTCCACCTGGACAAATCTCTAAAAGTCTGTAATTCGGCTGTTTTGTATTTTGTTTAAGTGCAATGAGACAGCATATCATATTATAACATATCATTCACCATGTCCTTGTTTGATATTAGTTTTTGAGGTTTTCGTCGATTTTGACATAATGGGTTTGTTGTCTCACTATTACGTCACAATTAATGGAGAGCGTTCTAGAAGGCCGCACGGTGTCACTAGAGATCCATTCTGTAAGTTGTGTCTACGTACTCTTTGTGAGGCCCCGCCTTGTATGAATATCGGTGCCTGACCATTCAGACGTCTTTGTTCGAGATGTGCGCACACGATTGCGACTAGTTTGTCTTGGTTCAGTTGGATCATATCAGCACATCGACATGCGAACGGCTATCTTTTTCTACTATATGTAGCCATATTAGGTGGTCGTTATGGCCATAACATCAAGAAAAGGAAGCAGTTTGTGGATTCTGTTCACCGTGTTTCGCGTGTGGAGTATAGCATCTGGGCAGACTGTGTTTTCCACCTCGGAGGAATCGAGTCCGGGGACTATGGTTGGAAACGTGGCGAAGGATTTTAATCTTAACGTAAAGGACCTTGAGCATCGTGGATTTCAGATTGTTTCCGGACCCAATAAGAGGTATTTCGACGTGAACACAAAGACTGGTATCCTCCACGTCAAAGAAAGAATAGATAGAGACGAAATATGTGGCCAAAATGTGAAGTGTACTTTGCCATTAGAGGCTATCGTTAGTTCCCCGATGAACATGTACAGGTTCGAGGTGAATGTATTAGATATAAATGATAATGCACCCACGTTCCGCTCCTCGGTAAGAGAACTGAACATCTCCGAGTTTACTCTGCCCGGAGAGAGATTCACTCTTCCCAGTGCATACGATGCGGATGTGGGCAGTAACTCCGTAAGGAGCTACAAGCTAAGCCCCAATGAGCATTTTACCCTCGATGTACAGAGCGGGGGAGAGCAGGCTGTATCGGCTGAATTAGTTCTGCAGAAAGGTTTAGACAGAGAGAAACAGTCGGCGGTACAGCTTACACTTACCGCCATCGATGGTGGGAAACCTCCCCGGACAGGAACATTGCAAATAATTGTAAACGTAGAAGACATAAATGATAATATACCAGTGTTTACTAAAGCGCTTTACAAGGCTCGTGTGCCTGAAAATGCACCTGCAGGCACGTCCGTGATAACGGTTCATGCCAGTGATTTAGACGAAGGTCAGAACGGCGAGGTGATTTACACTTTTATTAATCATGACAATGACAAAAAAATCGGCGATTTTGTCATCAACTCCGAAACGGGCCTTATCACAGTGAATGGCGATTTAGATTATGAAAGAAACAGTGCTGTTGAAATTCGAGTCCAGGCTAAAGATAAGGGGCCCATGCCGAGACAAGCACATTGCAAAGTGCTTGTGGAAATTTCGGATATTAATGATAATGTGCCCGAAATATCGGTAACATCTTTAATAAGCACAGTTAAGGAGGACGCTGCTATTGATACTGTAGTCGGGATGATAACGGTAATAGATGAGGATGCAGGTAAAAATGGACATGTTAATTTGCAAATTCTTGGGTCAGTACCATTTAAGATACAAAACTCTTATAAGAATTATTATGCATTGCTTGTTAACGGCCCTCTAGACAGAGAAAGCGTTTCGCACTATGATATCACACTCGTTGCTACTGATGAAGGGTCTCCCTCTCTCTCTAGCAGTAGTGTTATTACGGTGCACATTTCAGATGTGAACGACAACCCGCCACGTTTCCCAGAGCCTGTAATTAAAGTTTACGTGAAGGAAAATAGTCAGATAGGTGTTGTGATGCACAGAGTGTCTGCCTTTGATCCAGATGTGGATGACAATGCGAAATTATCGTATTCGTTGCTTGAAGAATCAACTAAAGGACCTCCTGTGTCATCTATGGTCAATATAAACGCAGATAGCGGGGACATATTTGCCCTTCAGTCTTTCAATTATGAGGAAATCAAAACGTTTCAATTCAGAATTAAGGTGGCAGACTCCGGTGTTCCTTCTCTAAGCAGCAACGCCACGGTTAACGTTTTCATTCTTGATGAGAATGACAACAGCCCCACCATACTGCCCCCTTACTCTGAACACGGCTCTGTTAACACTGAAAACATCCCCTACAGTGCCGAGGCGGGATACTTTGTGGCCAAGATTAGAGCCATAGACGCAGACTCTGGATACAACGCGCTTCTTTCTTATCACATCTCTGAACCCAAAGGAAATAACCTCTTCCGACTCGTAACCAGCAGTGGAGAAATCAGGACGAAAAGGAGAATGAGTGACAATGACCTGAAAACTCACCCGTTGGTCATTTTGGTTTCTGATAATGGAGAGCCTTCAATGTCAGCGACTGTTTCTATTGATGTTGTTGTTGCTGAAAGCACGGGAGAAACTCGGACTCAGTTTAGAAATGTTCCTATTAAGGATGAAACGTTTTCTGATTTAAATATGTATTTACTGATCGCCATTGTCTCGGTATCAGTGATATTTTTACTGAGTCTCATCAGCTTGATAGCTGTGAAATGCCACAGGACAGACAGTAGTTTCAATGACTACAACCCCCCAATGATCACCACACATCCTGATGGAACCTGGTCTTACTCAAAATCTACACAGCAGTATGACGTGTGTTTTAGCTCTGACACACTGAAGAGTGATGTAGTAGTTTTCCCAGCTCCTTTCCCGCCTGCCGATGCGGAACTGATAAGCATTAATGGAGGGGACACTTTTGGTAGGACACAGACATTGCCCAATAGTGAGAAGGTAAGCAAAGCAAAGTTCACTTAATTGTTGTTTGTTTTTTAAATATGGATGTATCGACACGTTGCTGAAAATAAGTGTTTTCTCGGCTATTCCTTGGTTGTCGTTATGCACAGAACATTTGAAGTCGCCGCCTCCTAAATAACACTGTCCATGGTGCTGAAATGTGCTTCTGTGCATTACAGATGGGGTTTTAACGGAAAATGAAACGCGAAAGGCCGTATATCTTAGGCCTATTATGAATGACATTGAATAGTGTGTGTGCAAGGATTTGTATGCTCGTTTACAAGTTGTGAGACAAAATACATTTTTGGATATGGAGATTATTTGGAAGGGAAAATACGCACATTTTTCTATTTACTACACAAGTTTAGGGATATTCACAGAAGAATGTGTTCCTGAGGTGCTGACATATTGCTCTATCAGTCGCAGTGTTTTACCCACCTGATATAATTAGCATTTAATAAATGAGGCCACACTTAACGTACTGTAGTGTGATGGTGTGGATGTTGCATATTGTTTTATATTGTTATTGCCGAAATATTTGAGATGTGTTATTACAGGACTGCCTTGTGGTGTCACTAGCAATCCACAAAGTATGTTTTGCTCGGTGACTTTACCAAGCCCCGCCTAGTTTCCATCGGTGTTCGGGTGCACAGATTGCTTTGTTATAGTGTCTCACACAGCCGAGCCACCGGCGTCTCATGTTTCGATACATTTCAAGATGCGGCTATGATTATGATCACAGTTTTCCTCAACACTGGGATTTAGCAGCGTATTATGGCGATAACACCAGGAAACGGGTGTCGTTTATGGATACTTTCTGCATTTTCCTGTTTTTGGAGTATTGCATTTGGACAGATCGTTTACACAATATCCGAGGAAACAAACCCTGGGACTACCGTCGGTAATTTGGCAAAGGATTTTAATCTCGAAGTTAGTGATTTACAACGTCGTGGCTTTCAGGTTACTTCTGGACCAAACACAAGGTATTTTGATATAAACGATAAAACGGGTATCCTCAGCGTAAGAGACAGGATAGATAGGGAGCAGTTGTGCGGATCGAGTGGTAAGTGTGCTTTACCACTGGAAGCCATTGTGAACTCGCCTTTGAATATATATCGTTTCGAAGTGATTGTATTAGATGTTAATGACAATGACCCTACATTTGGCATGTCAGACAGTGTGTTGAACATTTCTGAATATGCTTTAGTGAATGAAAGATTTCCTTTGCCGATCGCATATGATCGGGATGTAGGCAGTAACTCGGTGAAAAGCTATAAGCTGAGCCCGAATGAATATTTCTCCCTGGATGTTCAGAGCGGAGGAGAGCGTGTGACGACAGAGCTAGTGTTGCGGAAAGCTTTAGACCGAGAAACACAAGCTGTAATTCAGCTTACTCTTACTGTTGTAGATGGGGGTAAACCACCAAGATCAGGAACATTAGCAATACACGTAAATGTTGAAGACGTGAATGATAACATCCCAGTATTTAGTAAATCGCTATATAAAACCCGTGTGCCTGAAAATGCAACACCAGGCACCTCGGTTATTACAGTTCATGCAAGTGATTTAGACGAAGGCCAAAATGGTGATATAGTTTACACTTTTGTCACCCACGAAAATGACAAGGAAACTGGTGATTTTAGCATCAATTCAGACACCGGTGTTATCACGGTAAGCGGTGATCTGGATTATGAAAGAAACAGTGCTGTCGAAATTCGCGTGCAAGCCAAAGACAAAGGCCATAAACCGAGAGCAGCGCACTGTAAAGTCTTGATAGAAATTTCCGACGTCAATGATAATGTACCAAAAATATCTGTGACATCATTAGTTAGTACTGTAAAGGAGGATGCCCCGGTCGATACTATAGTAGGCATGATAACTGTATTAGATGAAGATAGCGGTAAAAACGGAGAAGTGCGTTTAAAAATCCAAAACAAAGTGCCTTTTGAGATTAAAAACTCATATAAAAATTATTATTCATTACTTGTAAACGGACCTCTAGACAGAGAGAATGCCATGGAATACAACGTCACCATCACTGCCACCGATGAAGGGACGCCACCTCTCTCTAGCACCAGTGTAGTCACCGTTAGGGTCTCTGATGTTAATGATAATGCACCGCAATTTCCTGATCCAGTCATTAATGTTTATGTAAGAGAAAACAGTCAAGTTGGTGGAGTTATTCATACAGTTTCGGCATTTGACGCAGACGCAGATAGTAATGCTAAAATAAGCTATTCATTGCTTGAAGATTCGAGTAAAAAACTTCCTGTGACGTCTATGGTTAACATAAACGTGGACAGTGGGGACATTAACGCCCTGCAGTCGTTTAATTATGAGGAAGTTAAAATGTTTCAATTTAAAATTCAGGCTAAAGACTCTGGAGAGCCTCCGCTATGTAGCAACGTAACTGTGCAAGTCTTTATTCTCGATGTAAATGATAACAGTCCCAGGGTGCTTCCTCCATACTCTGAGCATGGCTCTGTTAACAGTGAGAACATTCCCTATACTGCCGAAGCGGGATATTTTGTGGCCAAGATCAGGGCTGTCGACGCAGACTCTGGATATAACGCGCTGCTTTCTTATCACATCTCTGAACCCAAAGGAAATAACCTCTTCCGAATCGGAACGAGCAGTGGAGAAATCAGAACCAAGAGGCGAATGAGTGACAATGACTTGAAAGCACACCCGCTTGTCATTCTGGTTTCTGATAATGGAGAACTGTCTCTCTCAGCGACTGTTTCCATTGAGGCAGTGGTCGTGGAAAGCACAGGAGAACTCCAAACCAAACTCAGACATGCCCCTATGAATGAGGAGAGTTTTTCTGACCTGAATATGTATTTACTCGTCGCCATTGCCTCGGTCTCAGTGATCTTTCTGCTTAGTCTCATCAGTTTGATAGCTGTAAAATGCCACAGGACAGACAACAGTTTCAGTGACTACAACCCCCCAATGATCACCACACATCCTGATGGAACCTGGTCTTACTCCAAATCTACACAGCAGTATGATGTCTGTTTTAGCTCGGACACACTGAAGAGTGACGTTGTAGTTTTCCCCACGCCGTTTCCGCCGACTGATGGGGAACTAATTAGTATAAACGAGGGGGAGACTTTTTCCAGGACGCAAACACTCCCAAATAACGTAAAGGTAAGAAGAAATGGGGCGATTCCAGATGCATCCTTGCAGTGTATTAATGGCCTTTGAGTTACTCTGTTAATGTATGCTTTTTTTTATCATAGGCCTGTCATTTGTAAGAAGTCACTCATTACCCACTGATACATTAGAGAGTAGGCCATAATAGTGCGTAACGTTGCACCCCAAATCAACACTATCTGCCATTAGGTGTCACTGTAGAAACACGGCAGTCATACAATCCTTATGCGTTTGATTTGGCCCCTCCTTTTCAATGGGAACCGTGCGTGGCGTGCACTCTTTGTCCCAGTCAGATATAGATTGGCCGTAACCGAAATAACAAGGATTGTCGATCAGGATATATGCGAGCAGATATGTAGATATCTTAACACCTGCTATGGGATTTTTTTAAACAACCATAATCTTTGGATACACAACTGTTTTCCCCCAAGATGGCTGGGTGGTTTGGATTTACAGTGTTTTTTTGCGGCGTTTGCTTTTTCGCCCACATTTCTGCTCAGATCACCTATTCCGTGTCAGAGGAGGGGACCAAGGGAACGTTTGTTGGAAATATTGGCAAGGATGTTAATCTAAATGTACAAGAAATGGAGTCACGGATGTTTCATATTGTCTCTCCCTCCGGAAGAAAATATTTTGATGTAAATTTAAAGACTGGTGTGCTGTTTGTTAACGAAAGACTCGACAGAGAGGAGCTTTGCCCTAACTCTGTGCGATGTTCAATTGCCTTAGAAGCCATTGTTAACAACCCTTTGCATTTGTACCGCGTTGAGGTAAATGTTTTAGATGTTAATGATAATTCGCCTGCATTTCGTCTAAAATCAAAGGAGTTTAATGTATCCGAATTGGCAGTTGTAGGCGACAAATTCCAGCTACCCAGAGCATCAGATCCGGATGTCGGAGCAAATTCGGTGAAAAGCTACAAACTAAGCCCGAATGAGCATTTCTCTTTGGATGTCCATAGCGGAGGAGAGCAGAGTGTATCTGCCGAGTTAGTCCTGCAGAAAGCCTTAGATCGAGAAAAACAATCGAAAATGAACCTCATACTTACTGCATTAGATGGCGGTAAGCCTCCGCGATCTGGAACATTACAGATTGTTGTTAACGTACAAGATGCCAACGACAATGCTCCATCTTTTAGTAAGTCATTGTATAAGGTTCGGGTAGTTGAAAATACGCCGCACGGAAATATTATCATTAGACTAAACGCTACAGACATCGACGAGGGCACAAATGCCGAGATAGTTTATTCTTTCATAAATCAGGATGGCGACGACAAGTCAAGTGTGTTTAATATTGACCAGGATACTGGCGAAATTCGTGTACTAGGGCCACTTGATTTTGAGGAGACCAATGCGTTTGAGATTCATGTGCAGGCAAAGGATAAGGGTGGGTCTCCTCGTTCTGCACATTGCAAAGTATTAGTGGAGATCGTAGATGTGAACGACAACCCTCCTGATATATCCCTTACATCGTTAGTAAACAACGTAAATGAAAATGCCAGTAAAGGCACGACTGTGGCCTTGATAACCATATCCGACAAAGACTCGGGAAAAAATGGTAATGTACACGCCGAGATATCTGGTATGGGGCCATTTAAATTGGTGACAAACTATAAAAACTATTATTCAATCGTTGTAGGCGAAGTTTTGGACAGGGAACGTGTAGCTCAGTATAATGTGACGATCATTGCGAGTGACGAGGGAACCCCGCCTCTTTCAAGTACAAGTGCATTTACTGTTCATGTATCTGATGTCAATGACAACGCACCTCGTTTCCCAGAGCCTGTTATCAATGTGTATGTCAAAGAAAATAGTCCCAAAGATCAGAGAATTTATACAGTGTCATTCAATGACCCAGATTCTGATGAAAATGCGAGACTAACTTATTCCCTGCTGGAATCCTCCCATAATAACATTCCAGTATCCACATGTGTGAATGTCAACTCCGACAGTGGAGACATATATACAATGCAGTCTTTTAATTTTGAAGAAATTAAAACTTTTCAGTTCAAAGTTAAGGCTACAGATTCCGGTAGTCCTCCGCTGAACGGCAACGTAACGGTGAACGTTTTTATTATGGATGAGAATGACAACAGTCCCGTAATTCTCCCTCCCTATTCAGAGCAAGGTACCGTTAACACTGAGAATGTGCCCTACACAGCCGAAGCTGGATACTTTGTTGGAAAGATTAGGGCTGTAGACGCAGACTCTGGATATAACGCGTTGCTTTCTTATCATATCTCCGAGCCTAAAGGAAATAACCTATACCGAATAGAAACCAGCAGCGGAGAAATACGGACTAAGAGGCGAATGAGTGACAATGATCTGAAAACACACCCGCTACTGATTTTGGTGACGGATAACGGAGAACCACCACTTTCAGCCACTGTATCAATTGATGTTGTTGTGGAGAACACAGGAGAAGTAAAGACTCCATTCAGACGTGTACCACTAACGAATGACACTTTTTCTGATTCAAATCTGTATTTACTCATCGCCATTGTCTCAGTGTCGGTCATCTTTTTACTGAGTCTCATCAGCTTGATTGCTGTAAAATGCCACAAGACAGACAATAGTTTCAGTGACTACAACCCTCCAATGATCACCACACATCCTGATGGAACCTGGTCTTACTCCAAATCTACACAGCAGTATGACGTGTGTTTTAGCTCCGACACACTGAAGAGTGACATGGTAGTCTTCCCCGCACCATTTCCCCCGGCAGATGCAGAGCTGATCAGTATTAACGAGGGAGACACTTTTGACAGAACACAGACTCTCCCCAGTAGAGAAAAGGTAAACACATCATATTCACAGTTCTGATCGAATTTGATGTAAAAAATAATCGGTCTTAAATTCCTTCAAAGAATGTTGGCTTGCTACCACTTAGTATATAAGTATATTAAACTCTTGAACATAAGCTCCTGAGTACCCTTTTACATGTAAGGCTCTGGACACTCCAGAGGCCTTGCGTGTAAAGTCAGTAGGTGCTGAAGTGGAGCTGTCCGTGGTCCTGATTGCTATGTCTGGAGCCTTTGTACTCCATTTCTAGATAGATGGCGAGTTCAAGTGATAGTTTGTTGGGCTTTAATACTTGTATAGGTGTGGCTAGTGATGCATAACCTCTCTCATCCCACTTTCTCTGAATTACTGTGTAGGCTTAGTACTGTGTAGGCTTAGTGTGTACTAGAAATGCTCACTGCATGCGTTTTGCTCTGCATTCGAGGGCTGGACGTGAGTCAGACCTCAGTCATGTGGAGCAGATTCGCCGTTTTGTCTGTTGTGCTAGCTAACGAGGCCATGTGCAGCTTTGCTGTCCCCTCAGAGGAATTGTTTGGATGAGAGATGTAGAGAGAGAGAGAATGCACCCTGTGTTGCTGTGCGTAGATTAGTGCTGTTTTCTGGTCCATACCAGTCCCTCTTTTGTTTCAATCTCTCCCTCTCTCTCTCTCTGTTCTGTTCTGTTCTGTTTCATCAGTGAGAGTGTTACTGAATTGAGCAGTTATGATGTATTTACAGGCCTATCCCCAGATGCTGGTGTTATCTGCTTTCCCATGTTGTAAACAAACAAACGTTTTCACAAAATGATGATGAACAGAAATGTGGCTGCAAAACTAACCTAACAGAATCAAGGCCATCCACTGTAGCAACAAGCACAAACATAGAAGTTCCAACCCTTTTCAATGCAGTGTTTCTTTTAAAGCACATTTCGAGAATAAGGTTTTGTCTAATCTTGTTACTGCTCCTGCCTGTGTATAGCCCTTCCCAGTGTTGCTGATTTCATTACAGAACAGAACAGGCAGTGCTGTTCAAGAGGGGTGGTGGTGAAAGCAGTCTCTCCTCTCCTCTCTTCTCTTCGCACAGCTCAGCTGAATCTCTCCTCCCCCACTCCACTTCAAAGCCTCTGCAGAATGTATTCGCACACATGTGGAGGCCAATAGACCGTGAGCTGAGAACTGGAGTGCAAGAGGGCAAATGCGTTATGTGTGACTGATTTTTCCCTAAGGGAATTTTTTTTGAATTATGGACTTTTTCTTTTATATTTGTATTTTTTTTGCTCTCAAATGTAAAACATGCCTGCGCATGTGTCTCGTTGGCTTTGAATTGAAAATTACACAGCAGTAAATAAGGCTTCCGGATGGGGTGGGATTTGTGCGAGGTCACAGTGGCTTTCACTGGCATTGAGCAGGCTGCCTGATCCACTGCTCCATATTGCAGGCTGAGAAGGGAGGCTCCGTATGGTGCTGCGTGTGGGAGATAAGGTGGGGGAGGGGGCTGGTAATTTTCCGCTCGGCTCTGCTCTGTTCTCGGCTCTGCTCTGCAGCAGGGAGCTCTCTCTGTCTGGAGGCTGAGCTCACAGTGCTGACATCATCACCGGGGGCTACTCTGTCAATCACGCTAGGCCCCTCCCCCAGCCAAGCCCAGCCCAGCTCAGCCCTGCCCACCCTACCCCCCTCCACCTCCCAGAGGATGGGAGTCACCCTGGCAGCATCGTCACATGAGCAGCATGGGTTGTGTGTGTGTGTGTGTGTGTGTGTGTGTGTGTGTGTGTGTGTGTGTGTGTGTGTGTGTGTGTGTGTGTGTGTGCTCTATGCTAGACCTGATCTTTTCAAGGTGTTTATTTGCGGTAGTGTCAAGTAGAGTGTATATGACGGTCCACATGTGTAAACTATGTGTGTCAGGGCGTGCATTAGCTGACGGCATCCATCCCCAGCAACAACCTCCTGTGCAGGGGAGAGGCCACCCAGCAGAGTGCATTAAATTATTGATTTTGCTAAGCACATTACCCAGTGCGAGGTCGGCCCGACGGAGTGCTTCTGCGTTTCACCAGCAAATAATCTGCTCTCATTGCTCGGAGTGCACACTGCAGTCAGAGTTCCTCGGCCACTCCCTGGATGAGTTAGACGGGAGTGGCGGCATCCTGTAAACATGACCCAGAGTCCATGACCCTAATCGCTGATCCCTGACTCATCGCCCAGATGCATCATGGGTAAGAGGTCACTCCGAAACAGATGTGGCTTGGCAGGGGTGGCTTATGTGACCGCTGTCCCCTGTCCTGTCCCTGCTTATGAAACCCTTTGTACTTAACCCCCCTGTGATGTTGAGCAGAGGTCTTACCTCATCCCCCAACCCCCGGCTCCTCCCCCTTTTCCGTAACCTTGTCTTCCACCTCTCCCCTTTTTTTCCCAGCAGCCCTCTCTGCAAATGTGTCACCTTCCATTCTGTCACCTTCGATGTAACCATGGTAACTGGGTTTTTTAGCTGCTCTGTGTAGATTGCGTCTGCAGATAGCTGCAGCCTTTTCCAGCCTTACCCCAGTGGAGCTACAGGATGTACTCAGGCACTCATTTAAAACCCACCTCCTGTGCGCTACTACCCACACCCCTCTGTGATCACATCAGGCACAGCGAGAGAGGCAGAGAGATAGGAGGGAGGGAGAGGAAGAGGAGTGAGGGAATTAAATGGAGGGTGAGAGAGTGAAAGAGCATTAGTGAAGGAGGGCATTAGGGAGAGACAGAGATAAGAAGAGATATGTGGGCCAGAGATGTGCAAATAAGACTTAAAGAGGAGAACCGAATGCACGAGTTGAACTGGAACGAAGGATGTGATGATAAAGAAAGAAAAAGAGAGAGAGAGAAAGACAGGGAGGGAGGGAGGCATCGGTGTTACACTGAGCGAGGAGAGACAATAAAACCAAATCACTGGCATTAATTCAGTGCCCACAGTGCTGAGTGGCTACACGAGTCGCCAGAAACGCGGTCACTGATTGAACATGACAGAGCTGATCATCTAACCTTCCCCGTCTCCACCGTGGCGCTGGCAAACCAAACGCAGGCAGCCGCCACCATTAGCCCAGTTTTATTCTGTTTGCACGCACAGGCAGGCTGAAGCTGGAGTGGATACAGAGGATAGGGAGCCTAAGCTGAGCAGAGCAGAGAGGGGGGGACTGGAGCATGCCTGTTCCTCCTGATAGCTTTGTGTGCCCTTATCCACGGGCTTTTGATGTTGTTGGGTTTTTTATTCCTCCTCATTTCTTTTCATTTCGGTCAGGCATCTAGAGGACGGCCCGTGCTGAGACAGCAGTGTTTATCGGGCCCCCACGGACAGCTGGGTTTTGTGTTCAGTCGAGTCATGCCCTTTACACTGACAGGGGAGATGTAATGACTGAGAAACAGGCTTACTCTGAGACTTACAGATCTGTTTGTGTGTGTTTGTGTGTGTGAACGTGTGTCAGTGAGAGAGCAAGTGTGTGTTGGCAAGTATTATTGCTGCATAAATCTTTGTGTGATGTGGGATGTGAATTTGAAAAGACCACGCCGCAGTGTGCGAACAAGATACCCGCTGCTTCTTTTTTTGGTACTGCTGAGATTGTGTCAGTGTCTGTGTGTGCGTTTGGAAGTGATTAATAGCCCATGTGTTCTGTTGTTAGTGGGAGTGGGATGTGGTTGATAGTGTAGTGAGCGGTGAAAGAAAGAAAAAACCAACATGCTTTTATAGATAGAGAAATATATGGCTTAGCCTGCGGTTTTTGCAAGTAACACTGACATAGATTTTTTTTCTCCCCCTCCTCTTTAATCCTTTCCCTTCTGTTCCCTTCTGTTGTCATGACAATCATAGTCTACACTGGCAGAAAGAAAATGTAGGTTGAGCACAAGATGACAGCAAACAGAGAGAAACACTAAGCTTGGAACAAGGAGAGATGGTGTGAGAAATGTTAGCGGGATGAAGTGTTATTTTAAGAAGAATATAGGCTGAAGGGGAATCAGTATCTGAGGATCTTAACAGACTTACAGAAGTATACACATAGATCCACAAAGGGAAGCAGAGAGAGAGTGAGGGGGAGAGAGAGATAGGGAGGGGGAGAGAGAGCGTGAATGTACAAAAACACTTTGAGTCTCTGAGGATGGATTATTTATTGATGCCAAAGACTCGGCGCTTGCAGTACCATATTGCACCCACAGAGGGCTTACTTTAACTGTAAAATCTCACTCCATTCCCCCAATCCTGTTTTCTCCCTTTTCCCCCTCCCTCCCTCTCTCTCCCTCTCTGTCTCATTGATTGTTTAGCTTTACAAATGACTTGCGACTTAAAACATTTTTAGTGATAAATCCCTTACGCCATAATGAACTGTGGAAAGATGCTTACAAAGTATTTATCCCTTCACCATTTTTCTTGGCATGTACTCAGGCTATGGTAGGGTTTCTCCTTAATCAAATTCATTTAAAATACATCATAAATACAGCACCTAACAGAGCTGCAAATGGAAGCTGCTAGCCGGTGTTGTTCTGATAAAGAGCCCTTATTTATAAATGTGGCCGAGGTTGTCAGTCATATGGCCGCCGCCGCCAGCTACAGACGTGGTGTGACAATATGAGAATCACTGGTCAGTCAGCCAGTGAGCCGACTCACAGTCTGACAGGCAGACGAGGCTCTGACTCACCCAAGAGACATCCGCGACCTCCATCTCATGAACATGGGGTCAGATTTAGGACACTAAATGCTGGGAATATGTGTAGGGTGAGCTCTACATCAAGTGTTATTCATGTCTTTTTTTCTCTACATTTCCATCCCCTTGCCGTCTTCTCTCTGGCTCACACACCCACACAATTGCAGAAGCTTTTTTATGTGAATTTGCTTTCTTTGCTTCCCCTAAAATGGTCAATTATTTTACCTGGTGTGACTGCTGAAAGTCTACATGGCATAACAAGCTGTTATGCTATGTAATAAATGTCTTTTTAAGGGCAACCAATAACCATGCATTAATGAGGCTCTGTTAAATATTGCAGTGATCCTCTATGTATAATTGATAGGGTGTGATTAATATTTTGAGTGGGCAGAAGTAGGTTTTTCTTTTGCTTGTATATTTCTCTCCCTGTCTCTCCTCAGTGGATAGGTAGCAAGTTGCTAATTATGCTAAGGTCACAGGGCAGACTGATAAAAAAAATGCATATACCTGTACACTACTGTGGCTTTTCATAAAAGCTAAATGCTAAATGACTAAACTTTGAATGACTGAAATGTCATCTTTCTGTATAAAGCCATGTTGACTGTGGTGCGTGTATCCTTTTGGGTGAGATTTCCCACCCCCCTTTTGGTCTCTCTGTCTGTGCCAGAGTGAGAGGTGAGGAGTGGGAGGGCTGTCATTAGCTCCTGTGCTCCACTTCAGTCCCGCCCCTTGGCCAGATTTTCTCAGTTGGAACTGCGGATGCTGCAGACACTGATCACAGCTGGAGAGGAAGGGAGAGAAAAAGCAACGGAAAGGGGGAAGAGAAGGAGGTAGAAGAACAGATGAGCAAACATAGGGAAGGAAAGCAGCCCTTGACTAAATGTGTGTGTGTGTGTGTGTGTGTGTGTGTGTGTGTGTGTGTGTGTGTGTGTGTGTGTGTGTGTGTGTGTGTGTGTGTGTGTGTGTGTGTGTGTGTGTGTGTGTGTGTGTGTGTGTGTGTGTGTGCCTGCATGAAGTGTGGGAAGATGTTATGGGCAGAGGTATATCAAAGTCATGTATATGAGGACTCAAGACAGGACAACATTTAAGGGACTGGGCTGCTAAAGACATCTGAAAATGTTGAAATAATACAGGACATTCCAGCTTGCAACAACGCCCTCATTATGGCTCTTTAGAGGAGTGAAAAAGGTCTCGCTGTAACCTATCTAACTTAAGGGGAGGGGAGGGGAGGGGAGGGGAGGGATGAGTGTGCGCAGTAGCACTAGACGAAACCATCTGTATTTCCACAGGCAAGACAGGCTGCGTGTAGCTTAACGAAACTGAGATAACTTCATCCCAAACCCCTCGAGTTCAAATAATTAGCGGTGGGAACAGATGGACCTCACTCTGACAGGTATGAAAGAGAGATGTCAGCTCTCAGCTTCTGAAGACGCGCCGACAAATCTCACATCGTCAAGCTAAGTTAGTACAGTAGTGTGTGTGTGTGTGTGTGTGTGTGTGTGTGTGTGTGTGTGTGTGTGTGTGTGTGTGTGTGTGTGTGTGTTTGTGTGTGTCTGTGTGTGAAAGAGATAGATAGAGAGAGAGAGAGAGAGAGAGAGAGAGAGAGAGAGAGAGAGAGAGGGATATGGAAAGGCACCGGGAGTGGGGGGAAGGCGCGGATTGGGTGAGAAGGACCGGAAAGGGGCAGACAGCGGCCGCGGTGGGACAGAAGCAGGTGTTTGAATCCGCGGGGGTGTGTAATTGACGAGATTACAGGGTACTCTTTTTCTTCTCCTCGGCATAAACACGTCCCACCGTCCCGGTGGGAAGGCGTCTGGTAAATGTCAGGGACAGCGACGCTGCCGGGCCTTGATTGACAGAACCCTGGTGTTTTGTCTCCTCCCCACCTGATTAAACTAGGAGAGAGACGAACAAGAGACGAACGTCCAAAACAGTACACGGAGGAAAATATGACAACTAACAACCACCACCCCAACCTACTGCTGGAGGGAAAATGTTATGAAAAAGTTAGCAAGTATGTGCCTAATTTTAACTATCTAAAATCATTTAACATACATGGTATGCCATTTGTATGGAGAGTTGTTGGCTGTGTGCAAAAGCGATCCAAAACTCTTAAGGCGCAGTCCACAGAGAGAAAGAAGATACGCAAGCCAAAGTGTTCTGCCTTTTCAACCTTTCCGTGCAAATAGCGGTGAAATGTCGTCCACTTTTCCGCTGCAGTGAACCTTTGAATCAGTACAGAGGACTGGTCTCGATGTCTGCCAGCGCTCTTCGCCGCGGATGCCCGCGAGGGGGTGATGTGCGGGGGAGAGCAAAGCGCCCGGTGGTCCGATGACTCACGGCTGCGCTGGGTCCTCTCGGGACATATAACTAGAGTTTCAATCGGTGGACAGGGGAAAAGCTTCATGGTTGTATAATTTCAGTGCAGTTGTGTTGTTTTCTTAAGTAAATTATTGTTTGGCGTGGTTGTCCTTTCATAGAAACCTCATCAACCTAACAGTATGATTTACAACTAATTCCATTTTCTAGCCATATTCTTTCGATACGAAAAGGGAGTCGTTTTCTGTTACTGTATCAGGCAGATCTCTGGGTCATAACTGAATTGAAACCAATTCAAATTAAGTTTTAATTGGGCATACAAGGCCTTGGATTGTTCTAATTACCCGGAGAGGCTGAACTACATGAGACATTATTGGACGACTCAATTACGGCCTTCGGTTCCACCACCTGAGAGTCAGCATGCACAGCTGCCGCCAGTCAGCGCTGCTACAAGGCAGAGGATGGATGCAGCACCCATAAGGAATGACCAGAGGGTGGAGATGGGCGGAGATCTGGACCGCTCAACCCCCATTCTCTGTTTTTTATGGTTACCGATGGGAATTTAATTGCATCGGTGGACATTAATAGGCACGTTGGTGTGACTGCTGGGTGTGATATATGCTTTCATTGATTAGTTGGGGGGGGGGGGGGGGGGGGGGGGGCAGAGCTCAGCTTTTACTGGCCAGTCTGAAGTCTCATTATTTCAGTGGAACGGCTTTGTGCCAAAAACACTAAACTTGCTAGCATCGTTATCAAGTATGAGTTTGTGGAAAGTCTGTGGAGAGTAGTTTTACATTCTTTTAATAGTAATATTTAATTTCTCTCTTAATTCATTTTTCATACACCTTACTTTAAGGTAATATATTTATGACATGTATATACTGACGTTTGCATACATTGTCGAAATATTCAATTTTTGCTGTTGATTTTAATTCTTATCGTGTTAGCCATATGGAACTGCCCTTCTCGTCTCATGTGCATGCGTGAAAAATTATTTGAGCAATTTCAGGCAGGCAGAACAACGTTGCCGAAATTGTTTTTGACAGTTGGTGCGAAGGGGCAAATCGGGAGCATCTTGTTAGTGACCTGGTTTGCATCGGAGAGCGCTCCCCGAGCTCTTGTTGCTCATAAGATAATTGAAAAAGAGGCAATACTGGGCAGTGACGAGGAAAGAATGGGGAAAGGGGAGGGAGTGGTGACAGACAACGAGAGCAGTCAGAGGTCCTGCAAACTTAATCTCTGATTATTTGATCTGTCAGTCTTGAAGCACATGAAAGGCAGGGGAGGAGTGTCCAGCAGCAGTGTGATGACTGCTGGCTCAAGCGAGTGTCACTGAAAGATCATGGACTGTGTGTTGGGTGCAATAATAAATAAAACGAGACCCCCGTTTTCAAACAAAGAGATTTTTAAAAACAAAACCGCACCTGTAGGAGTTGCATATTGATGTGTATACGATAATGATTTATCAACGAAACAAGTGTATATGATAATGATTTAAAGAAGTAATGTTTTTTAAGAGCGCGTCACCTAATGCGATGTATTAAGACCACCGCTACACGCAGACAGCACACAATGAAAAGGGCGGTGGCACTCTGAAGACTACAGCCTTGTTTTCATTCCAATTTTCCTGAGCGTGTCATTCGTGTCACCATAAATTAATAAATACAGCCCAATCGATCGAGAAAACCATTCCTGAAATTATATAATATTCCTGCGAAGAGTATCAGGTGTCAGGTTTCTCTCAGATTGTCGCTGTTTTTTATTCAGAGGTGCTGAAAAGGCAGCCAGCAGTCTTTGAGAGGGAGTGCTACTCCCCTCCCCCGCAGCACAGAACAGTGCACGGGAGAAAGAGAGGGAGGGGGAGGAGGACAGGGGAGAGAGCAGGGAGAGAGAGAGCGATAGGCAGCACCCGTGTAAGGGAAACAAGAGTCAGCCGCACGAAGGAGAGAGAAAAATATCAGCAGAAGCTACCGACAAAAGGAGAGAATATGGATGTAGTGGGAAAATGTCCGTTTAATGAGGCAGCGGAGAGGAGACTTTGGTCATCCTGCACATAGTCGACTGTCAGCGGCGGGCAACTCTCCCCTTTTTTAATGCTGTGGCTGGAGTATTCGCAAGGCAAGCTCAATAGACGGAAAGCTGTTTATAATCCGTCTGCGGATCTTGCCAGCTTGCGATGGCTGTTGCGGGGCGATGTAGCAACATAAACGAGTATGTGCCTCTTTATTTTTATTTAGTTATAGTTTTACTAAGTGGCCTTACAAATGCACAAATTAAGTATTCTATTCCCGAGGAGCTGGATACCGGAGCTTTCGTTGGAGACATCGTTAGAGATTTAGGACTAGAGCTGAGAAAGCTCTCAACACGGAGGATTCGTATCTCCTCCGATAACAGGAGGTATTTTAATATTGATCACAAAAACGGGAAGCTATTCGTTAGCGACAGAATCGACCGTGAGACGCTGTGCGATTACAGCGGTTCCTGCCTTCTCAATCTCGAAGTGGTTGTTGAAAATCCACTCGAAGTGCACAACGTGGAGGTGGAGATTTTGGACGCGAATGACAACTCACCGCTTTTCCCCCGAGACGAGTACCAGCTGGAGATCTCTGAGTCCGCGCCCGCTGGGACCAGGTTTCCCATCGAGGGCGCACAGGACACGGACGATGGCTCCAATTCGGTGCGCCTCTATCGCCTCAGCCCAAACGAGCACCTCGCACTCGAGTCCAACAAGCCCCCGCCTAATGGAAAGCACATCGAACTGATATTAAAAAAGCCTCTGGATCGCGAGCAAACGTCTTCACATCAGCTAATTCTGACAGCCGCGGACGGAGGCACAGCATCGCGCACTGGCACAGCAAAAATTTACGTGCGCGTTTTGGACACAAACGACAACGCGCCGGTGTTCGCCAGCTCTGTATACAAAGTGAAACTGAGAGAGAACTCGCCCTTAGGCGCATTAGTTATAAAACTCAACGCCACAGATAGGGATGAAGGCACAAATGGAGAGGTGTACTACTCCTTCAGCAGCTACACTCCAGAGAGAGTTCGCCAGATGTTCACCATGGACTCTGACAGTGGGGAGATCAGAGTCAGGAGCAATGTTGACTATGAGGAGACCAATACTTATGAAATGTACATCCAGGCTATGGACAGAGGTGCAGGTGCTGTTGCAGTCCACTGTAAGGTGGTGGTGGAGGTGCTTGACGTGAATGACAACCCCCCAGAGATCTTGCTGTCCTCCCTGTCCAGCCCAGTGAGGGAGGACGCGAGGGCGGACACAGTGGTAGGGCTGATCAGCGTGTCCGACCGCGACTCGGGCCAAAACAAACATGTCACCCTGGACATCATTCCTCCCAACCTCCCCTTCAAGATCAAGTCCTTTCGGAACCATTACACCATAGTCACCTCAGCCTTTCTGGACCGAGAGGCCATTCCGTTCTACAACGTGACCGTGACGGCCAGCGATGGAGGCAGCCCCTCACTTTCCTCCCAGATGGCCGTGCGTGTGGAAGTGGCCGATGTGAATGACAACCCGCCGCGATTTGAGCAGACCTCTTACACCGTTTACGTCACAGAGAACAATGCCCCCAGTGCTCCGCTGTGTGTCGTGAAAGCCACCGACCCAGACGCGGGCGAGAATGCCCGCATCACCTACACCGTCCTCAACGACAACAACCACGGCATCTCGGTGGCCTCTTATGTGTCCATCAAACCGGACACCGGTGAGGTTTATGCCTTGCGCTCCTTTGACTTTGAGAAGCTGCGCGAGTTTCACTTACAGGTGAAAGCGCAGGACAATGGCGTGCCCCCGCTGAGCCGCGTGGCCACCGTCTATCTCTACGTCATGGACCAGAATGACCACACACCGTACTTTGTGCACCCGGTGCCGAACGGCATGCAACCTGCCGAGACGGTGATGCGAAACGCCGAGGCTGGTGTGCTCGTGACGCGGGTGGCGGCCTGGGACGGTGACGCCGGGCAGAACGCCTGGCTCCTCTTCGGCCTGGTGCACCCTGCTGCCGAACTGGACCTGTTTAAGGTGCACGAGCACACGGGCGAGATCCGCACCACCCGCCGCGTTGTGGAGGACAACTCAACCCTCTTCAGCCTGGTGGTGCTGGTGAAGGATCACGGCCTGCCCCCCCGCTCCTCCACCGCCACCGTCAATGTGGCCGTCATGGAGATCCCACCCAAGGTGACCCCCGACCCCAAGCGCATCATCCGCCCAAACGGCAGACTCCCCCTCACCAACGTCACAATCTACCTGATCGTGGCTCTGAGCGCCACCACCTTTGTCTTCCTGGTGACGGTGGTGGTGCTGACCATCGTCAAGTGCCATACGTACTGCAGCCAGCCAGGAGCCTGCTCCTGCTGTGGATGCAAGAAGTCCCCCAAGGAGGGCGGCGCTGGAGGAGGAGGGGGTGGTGGGGGTGGGTCAGGTGGAGGTGGAGGTGGTGGGAGTGGGGGTGGGGGTGTGGGCGGAGGCGGAGGCGCCGGGGGCAACCAGCAGCCCGGCAACAGCGTGGCCCTGCGGCGAGACCTCAATGTGGAGCCTCACTACATCGAGGTGCGGGGCAACGGCTCAATGACCAAGACATACTGCTACAAGACCTGCCTGACTGCCACGTCGGGCAGCGACACCTTCATGTTCTACAACACGGGCCGGCCCATAAGCGGGACTTGGGGCTCGGGGCAGCAGAGCTTCTTCACGGGACAGCACACCAGTCAGTTCGTGCGGCGGCTCAGCATGCCTGATGCCACCGCCATCCAGGTGTGTGCTCCACCCCGCCCTGCTCCACCCTACCGACCCCGTCCCGCCCTGCACACCTGCACATGTCCCTCTGCTCCATCTCTCCATTGCTGTGTTGTGCTGTGTCAGGCATCCAGTGGTTTTGTTTATTTTTTTCATCTCGTTTTAATTTATCCCTCACTTGAGGCAAACAGTGTTCGCTGAGAGTATTGTGGTTGGTATTTAGATTAGGAAAAAAAAAAAACTCTCTGGGCAGCAATTTGTGTTTGTTTGTATTCCCTAAGTTGCTCTTGTTTGAAATAGCGGATGGGCTTTCGGTAACTGTGTCGCAGATTTTTCTGCTTTTTCTCCCCTTCAAGAGTGCATGTATAGGTGTGCTCATGCCTGTGCGTATATCAGACATTATTAGACAGTAAATAAACCTCTATAGGGATGTGTGTGTGTGTGTGTGTGTGTGTGTGTGTGTGTGTGTGTGTGTGTGTGTGTGTGTGTGTGTGTGTGTGTGTGTGTGTGTGTGTGTGTGTGTGTGTGTGTGTGTGTGTGTGTGTGTGTGTGTGTGTGTGTGTGTGTGGGTGGGTGGCTGTGTGTTTCCGTGCAGAGCTCTGCCAGTTGTTTGTTTCTGATGATTCAGGGTATCAGAGGTTTATGCGCCTCTCTGCTCCACACTCGTTTACAGCTGTCATCAAATCGCTTTCTATCATTTGTGTATTCAGGGAGAAAAAAACACACTCCCTCAGCCCCCCATCCCTCTCCTCTCCCTCTCCTCTCCTCTCCTCTCCCCATCTTTCCTCTGCTCTCCTCTCCTTTCCCCATCTTCTCTCTTCTCCTCTCCTCTCCTTTCCTCTCCCCATCTCTCCTCTCCTCTCCTTTCCTCTCCCCATCTCTCCTCTCCTCTCCCCATCTCTCCTCTCCTCTCCCCATCTCTCCTCTAATCTCCTCTCCCCCCTCTTCTTGCTGCACTGCAGCCTCCACAGGCACCACAGCTGAATCTGTTCTATTTGGAGGCGTCAAAGCTCCAAACAACCTCCAGCTCCCCAGCATTCACACCCTGTCCTCTCCAGACAGCGTCACACTTCCTCAGCGTCTCTGAGGCGGCACCGAGGAAACGAGCTCTGGCCTGAGAGCGATCCAAAACTCAGAGCTCATGTGCCCGGGGCTTGCTCTCCTTTCTAAAACAAGGGCTGTGCTGTCACTTAAGAGGGTTGACTCAAGTGGATCTTGCATAATTTAGATCATTGAGTTTCCAAATGGACAGGGACAGATTTTCTTTTTCTTTTTTTTTTTTACCCCAGACTCCACTGTAATTGCGCTCATTCCATGGAAGTGTCTGATAGGCGTCGGACGATGGCTTGCTGACTGAGGGGCGACTCGCGTACTGAAGTGTACACTCTCTGTATCGCCCTGCTTTTCGCTCTCCAAATCCTCACTAATGGCCATCTGTAGATCGTTATGTGCCAGGCTTTTTCCACTAAGAAGACCAGGGAGAGAGATGTAATGTAGCATGTTAGCATGCCACAAACCTGAACACATATTGGCCCTTAAGCCCATCCAAAATGACAGCCCCTACACAGTTTCCAGTCAGAATCAAGTTGAGTGTGTTGAAATGATTCGTGGTACTCCCTTGCTGCGAGTAAGAGGCTTTTTCTGTATGAGGGGAAAGAGAGGTGGACTTGAAAAACAGAGCTCTTTCGTCCCTAATTGCTCCCCGCTTCCCTGTCGCTCTCATTAAATGCCAGTCATGTTTGTTCCCACTTGCTGTGTAATTAAGAAGCAGTGGCATGCTTTTCCTTGCTAGCGGCACCTGATTGGGTGGCTCGGTTTTGAACGGGGCACGGAGAAGAGCTGTGATTGGCTGGCGCAGGGTGCGCGAGTGCTGTATCCAGGCGAGGTGTGTCCACTCGGCACAGGCCTACTTGAGAGGGAGAGAGAAGGGAGAGAGCGAGAGAAAAAGGCGCAAGAGAGAGAGAGGGAGCAAGAAACCTCTGGCATGAAGAGATCAGACCCCACCAGAGCTCATTATCTCCCTCTCTGCAATCAGTGCACTGAGAGTGACAAATAATGCTTTTCAGACGAAAGGTGACGAGAAAATAATTAAATATGGAGCTTTGACACCCCTCCTTTTTCCTTTTCTCTGTTGCTATCTCTGTAAACCCCCACAATCATCTGCTGTGTACCTATAATCAGTACCGATCACATTGGTTTGGTCTTTGGCATATCTTAGACTAGTCTAGAGTGGATGTGATAGATGGTTGCTTCTCTTTCTTAGCTTGTGCATTGATGCACTGTGTGGAGATAGAACTGATTTCCCCTTTGCCTCTTTACACTTTATTCATCCTGGAGCAATAGTCTGGTTTTCAACATTGTTCAGCCTACAGCATTTGCATGTGTATGCTCATTATGAATATACACATACACATGCACACACACACACAATACACACACAAACACACACACACACACACACACACACACACACACACACACACACACACACACACACAAATGGAAGTCTGAGGTCTTGTCTGTCTTCACTTTGAGGTCGGAATCGTTGGCTAATATAATGGACCTGCGCCACTGCCGTGTCTTTGAGGTCTACTCTTCACCCGGCAAATGTGATAGAGTGTAATAACGAAAGGGCCGCTTCTCTGTAAATATGATCGAACGTCTGAGTGAGTCACAGAGGGGCTTCAGGTTCGGCTGATTAGAGCCCATATTGGATTTCAGCCTGATGGATGTTTTCAGTGCGGGGAAGCAGGTAGATGGGAGAAGGGGGGTGGGGGTGGGGGTGGGTACAGGGTCGATGCTCCATCTCCAGCATATTTACATCCCTCTGGGAGGAAACGGGGACCGGGTCACCATGGTTACACACACCTGCGTCACAAACTACGTGTTTCTGCTGTTGGTAGACAAATCCAGTTTTGTAACAGTTTTCACAACTACATAGATACATATACAGGTACTTTAGACTTTAGAGTTGTTTCTTCCTGTAGTCTTTAAATTGTTCCTACATCCTGATTCCTGTAAATGAGTTCTTCTTCTGTAGTCTGGTACAGGTGAAGCTGTTTTCTATTTTCACTGTTTTCTGCAGCACCTGCTGCTGTGTGTGCTGATTGTGTGTATGTGTGTGTGTGTGTTTGCTCGCAACATAATGCCTCTGTACTCTGATGCACACTGCCCTGGCTGCTTGGGGCTCACATGTCACATACAATCCACATCCAGGTGGAGCAGTCAGTGGGGGATAAATTGATTCCACTTCCTTCTCATCCCCCCAAACACTCTGTGGTGCTCTGACCTTGACTTTGAGAGGGGTCGTGTGTGTGTGACTGTGTGTTTGTGTGTGTGTGAGAGAGAGACAGAGAGAGTGTAAGTGATTGAGAGTGCGAGAGAGAGAGGAGGAGACCCTTATCAGTCTGGCTTGCACTACCCTTGTTGACAATGTGTCCAGATGTTTTGACCGGCTTAGATGTCTGAGGTTGACCAACATACCTTTTCCCTCCACACTCAAAGTCACAGGGGACACATTTCAGCCAGCTGCAATTCATTCACATCTGCACTTTCTCACTCGCCATGACTAATTACCAGTGCAATTGACTTTTCTTTCCGTCAATGTGGCCTGCTTGAGTACTTCTCTAAATACCTCTTCTTCCATTCTCTCTCCCCCGCCCTTCTTTTCCTCCTCTGCAGCCCAAGGGTCCCAATCAGGACTGGAGATACTCAGCCTCCCTGAGAGCAGGAATGCAAAGGTAAGAAGACCATTCCACCACACACACACACACACACACACACACACACACACACACACACACACACACTCACACACACACACACACACACACACACACACACACACACACTCACACACACACACACACGCCTCATAAGTAACACCTGTCAGTCCTGATCTGTCAGTGCAACAAACACATCGGCCAGTCAGGTCACCTTTTATGGATGTTGGCCCTGACTTTGTGTGGTCTATTAGTGACAGCAAAGGTTATGGAAATGTACGATACACAAATACCTAGAGAACCCAGAGAGCTAAAGTCAGTTGTATAGCTCTGGGTTGGCTCGACTTGAGTATTTGTATATGACCCCCGTCAAAACTCCTAATTTTTGTGTTTACCTTAGCGGCACAACTGTACTTAGCGTAGTTGGCTGCCATCTACAGAAAAGCCCTACCATAGAAGGTAGAGAATCCCAGGAGAGAGAGTAGAGAGTAGAGAGAGTGGAAAAAGAGGAGGGAAGTGGAAGGCAGAGGCGCAGGGGCGGAGGGCACGAAGTGAGCCTTAGACAGTGATTTCACAGTCGAGGGCAGCTGGGCGGAAAAAACGTCCCATTTGGGTCTCCCAGTAACAGCGCGGTGGACGTGCAGAGATCAGATTACCTACAAACCACTAGGCCACAAGCTGCCTGTGGATCTCCCGGACTGGGTCCTCGAAAACAAGGGTCACGGTGATGCACAAGACATCCTTCTAACGAGGCTGGATTGCCATAATGAGCGTGGGCCTCCTGCTACACGGTACTGCCCACTCACAGAGAGCAGTAGAGAGGAATAGAAAGAGCGAGGCCTAGAGCAATAAAGAGAGGGAGAGAGAGAGAGAGAGAGAGAGTGAGAGAGAGAGAGAGAGACAGAGAGAGCCATTGCAACCTATTTGTCCCAGGCTGCGGTCTTTCGCCATCTTCAGAAGTAAAGTGGGTCATCTGCAGTGATATGGACCTGTCCCAGAGCCCGTTGCCACAGCGACCAAGGAAGGACATTCCGACCTCCAGACCAGAACACATGTTCACACCTCCCCAGTCAGAGATGAGAGCCCATCACTCACAAGCATGCATGTGTTCACGCCAGGATTTTTCGCAGTGCAATTTCCAGTTTAATCAACATGCTTAGTTGAAAGACATTTTGTATTTTGTCTATGTGTGCATGTGTGTGTTTGTGTATGTGTGTGTGTGTGTGTGTGTGTGTGTGTGTGTGTGAGTGTGTGTGTTTGTGTACTGCTGGTGTAACCTCTTAATGTTATTAGCGTTACACTGATTCCTGCTTAATTACACTGGGGTTTAATGGGAGCTAATGTAGCTGAGCGAATCATTCTAATGTATTAAATCAGTCTCATCATTCGGAGCATGATTACACATGCCCAGAAGGGTGCTTTGATGAGAATATCCATCATATCTGGAGCTCAGACACACTGCTTTATTTGTGTATTTATCCTCTATTGCAGTCCTATCTATCCTTTGACAGGATTCCTTAATGTAGAGGGATTTGCCTTGCTATATTCCCCTGCTACCATTATCCCCAATGGGCTAAAGAGAGTTGTGGTAGAAATTATTTTTTGGGATCCATCTGCCTACTCTACAGTATTGTCAGTCTCACAACTGGGTACATTTTCCATCATCATCACCATTCCCCGACACACACACACAGACACACACACACACACACACACACACACACACACACACACACACACACACACACACACACACAAGGCGTGGTCAGGAGAACACTCTATTCAGAGAGGAGAGGTAGACAGAAAAGGGCAAATAGACTGAAATGTAGTTGGACAGACAGGAAAGCTCCTGGAAGCCGAGGGCTAGAGAGTGGGGGTAGGAGACACAGCGAGAGCTGGGCAGGCGTTGGCTGAGGATCATGTATTTGGTCCAGCGATGGGCATGAATATTTTATCAGCATATCTGCTTTACTCCAGATCAACAGAGCTTTTAAAATGGCCTCCCTCACTGAATCACTGCTTGCCAAATAATAGAAAGACAAAATCATGCTTGTACACCCCACCCCCACCCCCCCCTCTCCCCAGTTTCACCTTTTCCTTCTTTTTTGAGCATTTTGCTTTTACTCCTTACACCTTGACCTTGATCTCTCTCATTTCTTCTCTCACATGCAAGCATAGCCTGCATATGTACACAACACATAAAAGAAATGTAAAATATCCTTTAGCATCCTCCAAAAATCATAGCATATATAACAAAGCATATATAACATGGCATATATAACATATCATAAATAACATAGCATATATAACATATCATATATAACATAGCATATATAACAAAGCATATACAACATACATAGCATATATAACATAGCATATATATATATATATATACATTATAAATACCAAATCTGTGCACATAGACTGTGCTGAGAAGATGAGAGATGGCGTTGTTATGGAGAGGACGTTAGCAGCAGGGGAGTGATGAGGGGCTGAGAGCTCTGTAGCATCAGTAATTGCCTGACCTTGGGACCATGGACGTGTATTATCAGAGGGAGAAAGAGAGAGGGGCTATGTATCAGGGGGCTTGACAGCTAAAATGGTGGCCACCGATCCTCCCTCCCCCATCCCCCTCTCTCTCTCTCATTCTACACCCAATCTCCATTTTACAGTCATCCTCTGTTCTGTTCTGCTGAATGTACCTACCCACTCACAACTGTAACCTTTCATGCCATGATTCGCTCACGTATCAGCTGAAGGGATCAGGGTTTCAGTAGTCCATTGCACTTTCTCCAAAAATGAAAGAGACATACATACTGTTAAATGTAATCTTGACATTTTTGATGCAATGCAGATTTTTCTTTGTTTACTCATCATTGAAAAACACATCTAATAAGGGATGGAATATTCCTCTCTTTTCCAAAGCAGCTGACTTAGCTGTCATACAACCAGCTGCCATTTTACTTCCCTTCGAACAACAGACACCTCAGATGAACATCATTCTCAGACAAGGCAGCCCCCCCCCCCCCCCCCCCCCCCACACACACACACCCCCAGGCAAAGAAGTCGATCACAGACGGACACAGGTTTTTGAAGAATGTCACACATTGTCACCTCACCTCGAGGACTCTGCATGTTGTGTGTGTATGTGTGTGTGTGTGTCTTATTTATTTTTATTTTCCGTGTTTGTCTGCTGCAACCCGAGGTTAAGCTGTGACTCAGATGCTGCTCTGGAGGTTGGCTCGGTCCTTAGATAACATCATGGCATCCTGTTTGTGCGGCACCCTGTCAGCCCCCCTGCCCTCACACCCCCCACCCCCACCGCTCATCAGATGCCCCTAAAATGGCTTCTTCAAAAGGGAATTAATTTTGCATCCTCATACATCCTGAACTGCTAAATAGACGGACCACAATAAAGACGGGGCTCCAAGAATGAGAGAAAGTCAGAGTGAAAGAGAAATGGGATACATAGAAAAGAGAACAGAGACAGAGTAGAGAAGGAAAAAAAGGAGTGCAGCTGCTCGAAGACAATCTGGTCTTATTTGCTGAAAGAGCTGTGGCGGCTGGCCTGGCGGGAGCCTGTGGCGGTGGGGTAGTGAGTTGATCCGACCTCCATGGCCCTCCGTATGGCTCTCTCTCCGAACGTAGACTCTGAACTGGGTGCAAGGAGGCCGGAGAGCAGAAAGGCTGGGTGGGGAGGAGAAAAGGAAAGATTAAACTGGTGTAGAAAAACAGCATGGAGCTGGGATTTGGCACATTCACAACCCCAGATATGCCACCATCTGTGTAAACTTACTTTTTTTTTTGTACCACCCTTTTAAAAGTGTTTTAGCAAAGATTGACCCTAACTGCTACCCTTCTTTCATAGCAGCATAAAGCCTAGTCAATGACACTCTGAAAGAGTCTAATCCCACTTGAACATCACTGTCTGCCCCCCAAATCCACCACCCCTACACATCCCAACCACGGCACTGCGGTGTCAAACTCACCCGGCAGAAACGATTGCATGCGGGTCCTCACTAAAGTGATACCAAACCTCGACAGGCCACATCTAATTAAACTCGGTTATCACAGTCACGGCTTAGGAGTCGAGGAAGGATCCTCCACCTCACAGCTGAGTTTCAAAGAAAGCATACAAGGATGAGAGGAGCAACTAACCGTCGGCCCATCAGAGTAGCATAGCTGTCAGCACCGCAGTCCACCTGTATATATCATATTCTCTATAGGAGGTGTTTATTGTATTGACATGAGATGTATGTTTGTTTTGAGGTTTTGGAGGCTTGTTTAGACACACAGTGGCTGTGTTTGCCATGCCATTAAATGGAAAGGAGCCAAGTGGCTTTTTTTAATGTGATGAAAGTTGCTGGAAATCCCCCCCAGGGGTGTAAAAATATTAAGAGCAGTGCAGCGTAAACCCTAATCTAGCGAGTGGCGCATGAGTGTGCCGGGTCACCGTGTGTAATCCCTAATCCAGGAGCATATTGCGAGAATTGCGAGACTGTAAATCATGCAACACACACTCACTCTCCCTCACACACACACACACACACACACACACACACACACACACACACACACACACACACACACACACACACACACACACACACACACACACACACACACACACTCACAATCACACATACTCACATATGCCAGTAGAACCTCCTTTTGCATTACTTTCCAGTAGGGGTTTAATTTCAGTAATGCTTTGCAGGACAGGCAGCGTGTTAAAGGAAGGGGATTGAGCACAGAGGCTTAAAACAGCAATATGGGCCTCACAGGACTGCCATTAACACATGGTGGATCTAATGCATGCTTATCTTAAACCGGGTTCATAGCCCAACAC
>NC_137925.1:17162649-17402649 GCF_963457725.1 Sprattus sprattus
CTTCTGCTTGTTCTACTCTGTCAGTGTTCTCCAGACGGAAACAAAACGGACCCTTGTTCAGATCATGAAAGGACACCCAATTATTTAAAAAAATATATCCTGGAGAGAGGAAAAAAGCAAGTAGTCCATAGAAAAAAAACATAAGGCAAAAAAAGAAAATGCAAAAAAACTTTCAGCAGAGCGACGGAATGCAAGCACTTTTCATTTTGATTTTTTTCTTTTGTTCATTTAACTTGCACACTCTCTCCAAGGCTCTGTAAATGTGTATTATCGAAAACATTTATCCCTTTTCCCTCACAACGAATGAGCAGGGTCCAAAATCCACTCACCCGCCTACACCCCCTAGTGCTGAGGCCTACCAGACCCCCTTTCCTCAAAGCTTTTACAGGGGTAACTCTTGCCTCCCTTACATCAATGATTTTGTACAACCAAACCTCTGGAGAGAAGAACCAAGAACCAGGTAGAACCACAAAGATAGGAGTGATGGGGAGCGACAACCTCCGGATTTCTAGAGGGTTAAGATGAAGCCTGTGTTGGAAAGTTTTGTTCTATGATGGAAATCAGTGGGAATCTTTTAGAGCACTAGGAATGTTTTTCTTTTAAAAACAAAAAAGGAAAAAAAAGTTTACCCTAACCTACCCATTCCCCCTTGTCCCCCCTCTTAGTGAAAGCTTGAAGCTCATGCTGTGAATGTTTGGTAGTGCTGTCCCAATGCTTGTAGACTTTGCCCGTGCCCCCTTTACCCTGGATTTGTGCCTGCTTTCTCAGCTCATCACTGAGTGTACTGACAGCCCCCCCTCCCCCCACACTGTCCTACACAAACATACACAGACACACACACACACACACGTGCACACACAAGGACACTGACTGAATCTCACAAACAACGTTGCTCCTTGATGCCAGGGCATATTGGTTCCTTTGTTTTGTTTGGGTTGTTTCTTTCCGTTTCAGCTTTAGCAGTCAAGGGCCGTGGTTTTCCTACGCACGCTCGCTCGCTCTCTCTCTTTTGTTTTTTGTCTCTCTATTTTTCTCAAGCTTTAAGTGATCTTTAGGGTGTCCTCTTCTTTCAGGACGTCCTTTGTCTTTGTCTCACTCTCTATCTCTCAGACCAGGACAGCCACTGCCCCACCCTCTGGGTACTGGATGCGCTTCTTCTGGACATTGTGGTGTGCTCAACATGTAGCATGGAGTAATACGGAAAGCAAAACGCCTGTGTTCCAACCCAGAGGTGGGCCGGGCTGACTCTGACAAGCTCTGTGCAGTGTGTTACAGTCCAGTGCTTTCTTTTGTGTGCGCTTTCCAAACATGTGATTGCCAGGTCTGTGTTGGAAACAGTGCACCCTCTGTTCACACATCCTGTGCTGTCCATCACCGTGTCCAAAGAGAGGAGAGGAACCCAGACAGACGTTAAGGGTCAGGCGTGGAGAAGACGGTGGGGGGAATGCTGGGGGGCTAGGGGGGGGCTGGGGGTGCAAAACGACACCCTCTGCCTCGGTCCTCAAACCTTTTCAAATTGTATTTCAAATGCAGCTGAAGCCATACTCCAAACAATGCACATTGGCCCTTTTTACCGAGGTCTATTTGAGGTAAGAATGTAAATGTATGAATTCTCTGATTGGCTACGCAGATATAAATAAGCTTCTCAAAAGCCAAACCTGAAGTCTCTTATGTGTGTTAGAAGAGCTTCTGTATCCACTGCCTGTCCCCATTCAGTGTATTGTAAAAAATGACAAACACAAGGCAGAAACATGCTTCAGCTCCGCTGCTATTGGTTCCCTTCCCCTGCCTGTCTAATCTGTAGCCACACCCCCACCAAATCTCATGGCTCAAAATGTTGACGTCACAACATTTGGTGACTGCTGCATGTACTAATCAGAAAAAAACACATACTATATAGAGATATATATGAATATAGACATAGATGGCTATGATTTCTATTATTTTTGTTATGATCTTATGTTCTTCATCACTCGCACAAGAGATTTGTGTATGTACCGTCTCTGCCAAGCATCTGCATATGACACCCTCTGCACCCACTCACAGTGGAGTTGTTCTATGACGTTAAACTAACCTTCTAGATATTTGTACATGCTATAGTGTGATGCCCTCGAGCATACTTTCCCTCTCTTTTATTTTTCGTTTTCTGTTTATTTTTGATGACTAATGAAAAAAAAACATGTAAATGAAAAAAAAAAAAACTTTTTGTGTCTGGCTTTGACATAATGATCTATCTAACACTGTAATATTGTAATGGAATTACTATGTATGACAACTCTACAATGAATATCTTCTCTTTCACCCCTTCTTTGAAGAAAAAAAAAGAAAAGTGATAAAAAAAAATCCTGATGTAAAATACAGTATATGTAGTGTATGCTTGTATTTAGTGAGCGTTCATGCTGTCATTTTTTCTCAGTGTATGGTGGTGGTCAGTGGGTGGCGCTACACTGTCCTTTGGGACAGGGCACATCTGTTGTAAAACCTTTTTGTACACCTGCTCATCAACTGTGACGGTGAAGTAGTGAAGTTCATTTATCTCTCTTTTTTTTATTTCATTTCAATGGATAAAGTGGTAATGTGTTTTGTTTATAAATCACAAAAATAAATAAAGTTTTCTTTCTTAATAACGTGATTGAGAGTCTCTACCTTGATCTTTCTTTAGCACATAGTGCATACTAGCCTGGGTGACTAGAGGGAGACAACAAGTATGCTTATCTGTCCTTCGCATCACCATAGAAATACATTTGAAGGAGATACCAAAACTAGTTCCCAAAACATACCTTTAAAAAGGGATTGTTTCATAGTGTTGCTTCAACAAAAGGAATGAGGGTAAATGGTTATCTAAACTTCACACACAAAGTACCCTTTTCCATCAGTACAGAACCAAAAACAGTAGATTTCTTCTGTGAGGAGACAAATACCATGTTGTGCACAAACATACTGCTTAGTAGACCCAGTTTCATTCTCTCATTTCCAATAATTCAGTTCCCTTTTTCTTCATTTCTTTCCTTCCTTCCTTCCTTCCTTCCTATCTCTCTCTTCTCTCTCATGTCTCATTGAATTAATTGCAGTCTCTGCTCTGACACAGGCAATCACACACAGCCTCAGTAGAGACATGATGAGTAAGCCTTGAAGGCACTGATACAGTCCAAGTCATCCACGCATCTATCGATCCAGACTGATTTCTTTCTCTCTTTCTTTTTTAAAATAGTTTTTTTATTTTTGGAATAACGATGATAATAATTAGCCCTCATTAAGCAACTGAAGGGGTTTCTGGAGGCAGCCATTGTGCCCTGAAGACTTGATCATCTGAAATGACATCTGCTATTGATGCTAATTTTCATTTCTGCTGCTAATGAGGCTCTCATCGTCACTGACTGGCTGATGAGACTTAAACAGCCAGTGTGTAGTGCTCTAACGCTCTATGCCTCTTTCATCTCTAAGGAGCCCTCTTCTTGTGGTGTGTTGCTGTGTGCAGTATGCAGTGTCAACAAGCCTTGGAACCGCAGCTGAGATGTTGGCTGAGATGCTGGCACTCAGATTTTCTCTTGCTCACTCTCTCTCTCTCTCTCTCTCTCTCTATTTCTCTCTTACTCTCTCTCACTCCATTTGCTGCTAGTTTCTCAGAAATGCCACAGAAGAGGGTTGAAAGGTTCACATCATGGTTGCAACTTTCAAAAAGAAAAAAATATATGAAGGGAAATAAATCTCAAACGGCTCATGCACCACTGTGATCAAGGAAGGGGTTTCTATAGTTACCAAAAGGATGGGACAGGTTTCCATGGCAACATCTTTCTGGGTCTACTAAGAGATGAAGACAAGTGGAGGTGGAGTTGAAAAGGTAGAGAAGGGAAGGGTGTAGTCCCAGAACATTTGACAGTCTTGTGAACTTCAAAAGCGCTCAGAACACATCTCCTCAGCTGCAGTGCGTATGGCAACCACTGACATACAGTCACAGATGGAAAATGCTAGACACTCATCCCCTCTCTGTGGACGCATTACGGTTATTTCTGCGACCTCCAGTCCCGCAAGCAGATCCATGTCCGTGAGGACTGTTCCGCAAAGTGCCTATTAGAGATCACAGCCTGTGTGCTTTCTCAATTACCTCCCATTTATGTGCTTAGTTGGGGGTAAACAAACATAGCGACCAAACAAACCAAATAAACAAAACACAATAAATGGGCTGAGATCTAGCCAGCAGCTACAGTTCTACAGTAGTGGAGACAGAGGTCCCAGCTAATGAATATGGAGATGCTTTGTGGCAGAGCAAACAGAGCTGAGCCAGAGCCAGAGCAGGAGTGTGGGATGCAGAGACCGCATACGTGAAGCCCGTGGAGGTTTTAGGGTGGGAGTTGTGTGTGTGTGTTTGTGTTTGTGTGTGTGTGTGTGGGGTGGGGGGGGGGGGGGGGGGGGGGGGTGGGGGGAGTTGTACTGGCCCCATACAGTGAACATGAATCAGTGTGAGGACATCTGAAACATACACAATCGCATAGCACAACTAGTCACGCATTTTTGGGAGTGGACATCTCTTACACACTGCCAGGAAGCTGTAAAAGGGATTAAAAAGGCTCAGATAACACCATGTCAAACTAGAGAGTATAATTAGCACAATTTGTGAATTAATTATGATATATTGTGAATAATTTATTACAATTCATCAAATGCATTACTTTGCAGATAACAATTCTGGTTTGTTTGTTTGTGTAGGAGGCTGGGGTTGTGAACAAGTCACTGAGAAAGGACATATCTATAAACTGGCTAGAGTCTGCCTGGATACCTAAATTATTGCATAAAATCAGTCATTACATGCAGGGGCGAGTCACATTTGTTTGTTTGGGTGGTGGTGGTTGTGGTCAAGTGTCACGGAGCTGTGTTAGCTGTGTTTTTGGCAACACTCAGGGCCAGTTTGTATTGTCACTGTCCTGGGAAGAGGTTCAAGGGAGGAGGACAGGGGCTGACCGTGGCGGGTGCGTCCAGGGTCGCTCTCACCTCCATAGCGAGGGTGACTCAGCACGGCAACTTCCTGCTGAGGCTGCAAACGGGCAGAGCTGGAGACGTGGCGACGGCACATTTACCGTCCCCCATAAATCAGAGCGCTGACATCCACAGATGCTGTCGCCAAGCCAAGCCCGCAGAGACAAGATGAGACACGAGACCAGAATACACAACAGGTAGTTCCCTCGCACAAGATATATAGCTAACTCACTTTCTGTCTCTCTCTTTCTCAACTAGAAATGCACACACACACACACACACACACATAGAGGTCCATAATGGAGTCTATCTGTTTGTCTGTATGTGTGTGTGTGTGTGTGTGTTTGTGTGTGTGTGTGTGTGTGTGTGTGTGTGTGTGTGTGTGTGTGTGTGGTGTGTGTGTGTGTGTGTGTGTGTGTGTGTGTGTGTGTGTGTGTGTGTGTGTGTGTGTGTGTGTATATGTGTGCTCATGTATGCAGAAAGTTAAAGGCAGTAGCAGTTGTCCAAGTGCACTCTGGGGTAACTACATCTCTGCAGTTTGGTAACACTATTATAAACAATAAAGATTGATGGTGGCACGGCACTCTTATTCTATTCACTTCATTTCAAAGAACATACCACATCACACACCCACGGCAGAAACAATAAGTCATCCTGTTTAAGGTTACACTTCGTGTGACATGACACTGGAGAGTTGAAAACAACTCTGTAGGTTAATGTTTGTGTTATTACACCTTAAAGTACTTGGTGGAGATACGTTTTCTTTTTACTGTGAGTGTGAAAGATATGCTCTCCCTTTCTGTCCAGGAGGACTGAAATATGCATTTTGGTGCATACAAAAATGTCTTGTCCTATTGAAGAACATGAGAAACATATAAGCAGGGTCATTGGAACCTCCGTTCGGCAGACATAAGCAACAATGTAATACACAAGGCCTAGCCAGTAGCAGGAAAGGATGCTGACACAATAATTGACACCATGGGATGGAGCATGTGATGACAGCAATTGGAAGACAGAAGGATGTATATAGTGCATTGTGAAAAGCCCTCTTGAGTCATCCCTTTTTGCTTGTCTTGATAGAAACCAGGCAAAACTAATTTGGTCGATGTCTGTATGTGTCTTTTACTGAAATAATGGGACTGTAATTGTGACAAGTGAGTTGGTAATAAGAAGGGGCCTTGCAGAGCTCAGGATTAGTTTCCCTGATGCCATGATTAAAGCTACAGTTTCACACCTATGTTGCCTGAACATTTATTTTTTTCAACCACAACTTTTTACAACAAGAGTGGGGGTAAAAAGACAGAGTCATCATATCTCAGACACATCTTCTGATTTGAAGTTGAGCTCCTTTAATGTGCCAAAATAGTCTAATATGTGGCTTAACTATCTGGAGGTCAATCACTCATGCTACGACACAGCCCTACCCCCTACTCTCTAGTAATGTTCACTTGCATTACTGAAAAATGAAAACATTTTAATATGAGAGGGGGAACAAAAGTCAAATAAATACAAATGTGTGGTGCTGAACAAAAGCACAGCATTAACATTAAATTTTATCCAGCTATGATATAACAAGGGATGCTGTCTGGAGGAGAAAGATGAGGATGGTTCAAGGGTGGGAAAATGCTAGTGATTGTACATTTTCAAAGTTAAAATATCTTTCTGTCTCCCATTATCTTGCAGTTTGACGATTTTGAAGGTAAAACAGTACAATGTTGTGATGGTGGTGGTGGTGTGTGATTGGTTGGGTGGTTGCGGGGGCACGACAGTTAGTGATGAGATGCAGGCAGGGGCGCAGATAGCACTGTCCCCCCCAGATTCTTAGTGACCTGTTCCGTCCCCTCCACTCTCCCTACGTAAGGCGACAATCATCAGTAAAAAAAAAAAATTGCGTCCTCCCCAGTTCTAAAATCCCATCTGCACCGCTGGATGCAGGCACACCCGTCTCTGGCAGACACAAACAGTTCAGTCCTGTGAGGCTGAGGTTCATGAATGGCATGTCTGATGAACCCTGGTGCGAGATAATCTCTTGGCTCTTCGTTATTCTACTCCCAAAGCTCTCTATGCGGCCAAGATACAATTAGCATTTGATTACTTTGATGAGAAAAAAGGCTTTAGAATCCTCCCGTGTCCTGTGTGCAGGGAACTCTGACTCATTTAATATGTGCGTGTGCTCCATTCATGAACTGATCCGGCATAATACACTCTTGCGTTCCACCTTTTAGTTAATTCAGATACTGTGCGAATTAATAAAGCTACGTTTCAGCCTAAATACAATAAAGTGTTTATTTTACAATTGATATAGCCCAGTGAGCACTGCGTACAGAGAAATGACAACGCCTTAATTTTAAAAAGACCACAGCTCCCACCATGCACTGCTTCAAGGCGTAATATTTACGTAGCAAAACAGAAGCACGCCGTCCAGACATGTCCAAGGAAAATAGTTCAAGTAGAAAGAGGCTTTTAACAACCAAGCACGGAACACAAACGACACCAAGACGAATAACACTTGCCGGCTATGAATTCGTGTTCGAATTCCTCGTGCAGCTTCAAATTGGGAAGAAAAGGTTGCTGTTTTTGTGAGTGGAAAGACTTCACGCTGTGGATATAAACGATTATCATTGCCCCACATTTATCAAGTCACCTAAAGCCATGTTACGTGGACTATCCGTGGCACGTGTGTTGTGGAAATGCCGTTTATGTGACTTGAATGTCTAACCGGTAAAATCTACATTTATTTATTTATACACATTTATTTTAGACTGTCCAATAGCGCCCCGACCAGTGCAAGCGGGGCTGCGCTGTAAAGGATGATGAAGTTCCAAATTCCAAAATCGAATAAACCACTCAAAAACAACAGAGGATAATAGAAAAGACACCTTCAAATGACTTTACTCGTGAATAATGTTGAGTTTATTTTCGTGCTTCGTCGGCAATTGTTGCTGGAAAAGAGGCTTGAGATGTTGAGCAGCCTCGGATCTTTTTTCATTTATTTATTTTTTTAACTTTTTTGGACCTAATGAAAATGCACCCACTTACAGGATTAAAAGTAACGGAATTGCGAATTGGTAAACGATGAAAACAACAACTGGAACAACAACTGGACTGGAAACAAGCATCGGAATTGCAAACAAGCTAACTGGTGAACTATCAGAGGCGTACATACAGTAGCAGACTACGGCAGGTAAACGAGGACAAACTGGGTTTTCGCCACAGCTGTTTTGAGGTAAGCGATTTGTGTTTACTACTAGCTGGCATTTCTGGAGAAAACTGGAAAAAAGTTATCAGACATATATTTTGACATGCAATCCCACCGTTCAACGTTAAGAGACTAGAAAAAAAATTATCGCATGCAAGCGTTTGTCTTGAAACGTGCCAAGAAACCAGAAAGATTAACTATGGAGGACATTTGTTGATTGAGATACGGCATTGTTTGAATGATCTACTCGCAAGCTGTGTTTTTGTGGTTGTTCGCGTTTTCCTAAAACACCGGGCGTATACTTCCTTGAGCACGAATGCATGTACCTATGGGTCGAGGCCAATGATAAGCACGTGTGTATGATTTGCTGTGATGATATCGACTTAAAGCTTATCCTAGCGCTGTTGCCTCCGGATTTGAGCATCCTGTTTATGAGGGTTGGCTTACTTGCAGTTCTCTCTGTGTCACACAGCGTGCCGCTGCCCCTCTGGCCCAGTGCTGTAGCACGCTGAAATCTGAAACAGTTTACGGCGACGGTTCAAATTGAGAAATATTACTACGGCAGGAAATCATATTTAGTTACTTCTTTACCAATTTTAATGAAGGGATATTGGGGAAGCATAATACACAATAGTAAAATATGTTTACATGTCTGCAACCTTTAATCGAAACTCAACACTATGTTAAAGGCAGAACATGTCAATAAGTTAATATGGACTAACTTGCAGACAGATTGAGAAGTTCAGCTCACTTGAACTAGGCGAGCATGTATTGGATCATGGAGCATGAATTGATCATGAAGCATATTGGATCATGGTGCATGGATCCTCTGTGCTCAGATACAATAATGACAACATCTGTGTATAAATGAATGATCCAATCAATCAATAAATCAATCAATGTAGTTTATGAAATAGTCTTATACTAAAAGTGGGCATGGTGTTAAGTGCCTTTATCAGCTTTTTGTTGCGTTGTGACGCTTGACACTGTCTTTTAAAATGTTAAGTAAAAACCTTTGTGAAGGGCTATTTAAAAAGTCACTTTTTAAGTTACTACAACAAATACCATTGTGTAACTTGCCAAGCTGACAAGCCATGGGAGGACCACTGTTCAGTGACATTAATAGTTTTGGTTTACCAGTATTTAGATTGTTTGATTTGTTTCTGGGGAAACCGTTCATGAGAAGAGATGTGATAGTATTGTGTTGAGCAAAGCTTTTGGAGATATCTTTTGAAACGTGTTGGGTGCAAGTATATTTAATCTGGTGCTTGTCAGGTCTGAGCTCTGTCCTTGTTCTGTTTCAGTTCGTTTCTCTTGTGTTGTCACTCGTTCTTCGGTTTTGTGTTTGTTTACCTTTTGTTTCCTCGTGTCTGACTCCTCACGCCCCAGCCCTTCATTGTCTGCCCCGCCTTGATTGTTTTCACCTGTCCATCGTCTGTGTATTGTTGTTTTTCGTTGCGTTCTCGTCATTTTAGGTTACGTGTTATGTTCATTGTATTTCTCTGTGTTTCTCCGTGTTCTGTATATGTTAATTGTTTACTCGTGTTTCCGACCTCGGACTGCATGGACAACGACTATTATTTTGCCTATGCCCTAATTGGATTATGTTTGCTTGTTTCTGGACTGCCTACCTTTGTACCTTTCCTGCCAGTAAACGTTTGTTCTTTATTCAACTGCTAAGTTCTTAGGCGTGCGTTTGAGTTCTGCATATCACCCGCAATTCGTAACATTGATGTGATATTGCCATTGATTATGTTCTCATTAAGCACAGATATTGATTAGTGTCAGTGCATAAAAGCGCACTTGTGGTATTATAGATTTTAGAAAATGTTATTAAGGATAGACAATTGAACTGCATTCGAGTTGTATATACATGCAGAGATAGGCTATACATACACACGTAAACATAAGCATGTGCCAAAATGTAATACAACATATAAATGTTGTAATAATAATAAACTTCAGAAATCACTTCAGCAATCAAAAGTCTACAGGGCCATAAGTGCTGGTCCATAGACTGCTTTCAGACAGCAGCTAATACTCAGAGAAGAGAAAGGAGAGTTGGAGAGGGGGAAGCTCAAGCCTAATCGCAGCACATTGAGCGGTTGCTGTCCATGGTGCTTAAATCTGCTAAACGGATATAGCGCGCAAATTCTCAAAGACTTTTTTTCACGAACTGTGCATTTGTCAATACGTCATGCAATTTAATCTAAGAACACAATGTGTCGCTGTTTATCAAGTATAGCAAGGTTCTCCATGCCCCTCCTTGTAGGTACAGACCGACACAAAGTAGCAGCCTGATTTAACGAGGCCTGCATCTGGGATTGGTTTCAATGCGTGTAACCTACCCTAATGCCTGGATTCATCTTATTTTAGTAAGAACACAAAATGTTTAGTCTGTCGTCAGTAAGATATCTGAAAAATGAGACATCTGGGCGTTGAGAGAGCCCCGTCACTATGGACACCCTTTGTCTTCTTCGTCTGCGTTATCCTCCATGGTTGTAAAGGCGATGTTCGATATTCTATTCAGGAGGAAATGCAACACGGCTCTGTAGTCGGGAAGATTACACAAGATCTGGGAATTGACACAAAATCGCTTTCGGCACGCAAACCGAGACTGGATTTCGAAGGCAGTAAAGGTTATTGTAAGTTTAACTCGCAGACTGGAGAGTTGACTGTGAACGAAAGAATGGACCGAGAAGCGATGTGTGGCCAGAGATCATCGTGCGCGGGGCATTTTGATTTCTTTCTCGAAAACCCATTAGAATTCCACCGCGTAACTCTGGACATACAGGATGTTAATGACAACTCTCCAAAGTTCAGGAACGATGTGATTAATTTGGAGATACAGGAGTCGGTCGTCAAAGGAGCACGGTTTTCCATAGACGAGGCACATGACGCAGACACCGGGGTGAATTCTGTGCAGGGCTACACGCTCTCAAACAATGAACATTTCTCACTCGCTGTTCATAGCAGCACAGACCGAGGCAAGTACAGCGAAATTGTACTTGAGAATGAGCTCGATCGGGAAAAACAGGACCACTTGTCTTTAGTTCTGTCCGCTTATGATGGAGGGTCTCCCCCGAGGAGTGGCTCAGTGATTATAAATGTAAAGGTGCTCGATGCAAATGACAACGTCCCTGTGTTTACGCAGCCTGTGTATGAGGTGAGTCTGCCTGAAAACTCCCCTTTAGATACGCCTGTGGTACAAGTTAGCGCTAGTGATGCAGATGAAGGAGCAAACGGAGAAGTCACATATGAATTTAGCTATCTTTCAATCAATGCTGAAAATCTATTCGGCATCGACCCGACAACAGGAGTGATTTCAGTAAAAGGGACAGTAGATTTCGAGGAGTCATCTTCTTTTGAGCTTCGTGTGAAAGCGAAAGATGGTGCAGGCCAGGCTTCATCATGCAAAGTTGTAGTAGAAGTTGAAGATGTGAACGACAATGCCCCATTTATTGTTATGAAATCATTACTTTCTCCTGTACCGGAGAATCTACCTCCGGGCACAGAAATTGGCATAATGTATGTGCAAGATAAAGACACTAGAGCTAATGGTAAGATTAAGTGCTCCATTGATCATTATGCACCCCTACATTTAGTTCCATCTGTCAAAAATCACTTTTCTCTATTAACAACAACTGAGTTGGATCGTGAAGTTCAGTCAGAATATAATATTACCCTAACTGCAACAGACGATGGCTCTCCTCCTCTCTTCTCGTCCAAAACGTTTTCGTTATTTTTAGGGGATGTAAATGATAATCCACCTGCATTTGAGAAACAATATTACCATGCCAACATTCTCGAAAATAACAAAGCGGGTTCATCATTGTGTTCTTTACTAGCTAAAGACCCGGACTGGAGACAAAATGGTACCGTTTTTTATTCTCTGGTACCCAGCGAGGTCAATGGCCACTCCATCTCCTCTTTTATATCTATCAATGGTGACACGGGTATTATTCATACGGTAAGACCTTTTGACTACGAGCAGTTTAAGAGCTTCAAAGTTACTGCCGTAGCAAGAGACAACGGATCCCCTCCGCTCAGCAGCAACGTTACCGTGAACATCTTCATTATGGACGACAATGATAACTCCCCGCAGATACTATACCCAACCCTTGAAGGAAATTCTTTCATGACTGAACTGGTACCTAAAGCTGCACAAGCAGGCTCTCTGGTGTCCAAAGTAATAGCGGTTGACGCTGATTCTGGGCAGAATGCGTGGCTGTCCTACAGCATTGTGAAATCTACTGACCCTGGACTGTTTGACATTGGTGAACACAGCGGGGAGATTAGGATGCAGAGGGACATTTCTGTAACTGATGGCATGAAACAAAACCTTGTCGTGTCCGTGAGGGACAACGGACAACCATCTCTTTCTGCAACATGTGCTTTGTTTTTACTCATATCAGATAATTTGGCCGACGTTTCAGAGTTTAAAGATATGTCTCTTGAAGGAAATGACGCCAAACTCACTTCTTACTTGATTATAGCGTTAGTGTCAGTGAGCACCTTCTTCATTACCTTCATCATCATCACTCTGGCTTTGAGATTCTGTAACAGAAGAAAACCGAGACTGTTGTTTGACGGAACCGTAGCCATTCCAAGTACCTATCTTCCTCCAAATTACGCAGACGTGGACGGCACTGGGACTTTACGCAGTTGTTACAATTATGATGCTTATCTTACCACGGGATCTCGCACCAGTGACTTTAAATTTGTCAGATCTTATAATGAAGGAACGTTACCTGCTGACCTGACATTAAATGAGTCTCCACCTGCCTTTGGCGACCACAGCACATCTGGTAACGAGGCTGAAGTTTCTTCTCCGGTAAGAAATCGTTCGATTCTTCTTACTTTTTTGGTATGCCAATCTTGATTGTTTTTAATATTAACTGTTGCTGTAAGAATGGGTTAGTTTGTGTGTGTCATATCAGTACACAAATACTTTTAAAAATACAATCTGAAACTATATTGTTATTTCTGACCGACTCGGTGTGTCGCTGTTCACCAGCACATCCATAAGGGTAAAGCTTTCCACACACGTCTCTTTTCTTTCATAGTTGACCAGCACAGTGTTAGATACGTCCTAAGAAGGCAATTCCTCTTCAATTTGGGACATATTCAATGCTTTATTCATCAATCATTTCGCCACAGTTTGTTTGAGACCAGGCTTTATTTCTTGTGTGAAGATGGAACGCAGAAAATGCGCTATTATGCGGTTAGTGTTACGTTGCTTTGTCTTCCTTGTCATGGCGCACTGTGGTAATGGAGACGTAAGCTATTCTGTTCCAGAGGAGATGAAACGCGGATCGGTGATCGGAAACATTGCAAAGGATCTTGGACTCGATGTAAATAAACTGCATCTTCGGAAGGCCCGTATTGATACGGAAAGTAAGCGCAAACGTTATTGTGATATTAATTCAAGGACTGGAGAGTTGGTTATTGACGAAATAATTGACAGAGAGGCGCTTTGTGGAAAGAAAGCATCGTGCCTTCTAAGCCAAGAACTGGTGCTAGAAAATCCTCTGGAATTACATCGAGTCAATATTCACGTACAAGATGTAAATGATAACGAACCTCAGTTCGAAGAGGATTTCATTAAAATGGAAATAAGGGAATCAGCTGTTAAAGGTGCTACATTTCTGCTCGATGAAGCCCACGATGCGGATATTGGTCAGAACGCAGTTCAGACTTACACTTTACAGAACAATGAGTATTTCGCTTTGAATGTTCATTCAAACAATTTAGGAGGGAAATATGGCGAGTTAGTGTTAGATAAAGAACTGGACCGAGAACAGCAGCAGGAGGTGACTCTGATTCTTACAGCGTTTGATGGTGGGACTCCACCGAAATCGGGTTCTGTGACCATACACATCACTGTGCTGGATGCTAATGATAATGCTCCAATGTTTAGCCAAGACGTTTACACCGTTAGTCTGTCCGAAAATTCACCCATAGATACTGTTGTTGGGTCAGTGAGCGCTGCTGATGTAGACGAAGGGGCAAATGGAGAAATTATATATGTATTCGGACACATGTCCGCTGAAGATAAGACGTTATTTTCTTTAGACAGAAAGACAGGTGATATAAAAGTAATTGGATCTTTAGACTACGAAGAGAGCTCAACGCATGAATTGCGTGTTCAGGCTAAAGATGGGCCGGGGCTGTCAACATACTGCACAGTAAAAATAGAAATATCTGATGAAAATGATAATGCACCTGTCATATATCTAAAATCCTTGAATAATCCGATTCCTGAGAATGCTGAAATAGGAACAGAGGTTGGCATTATTAATGTACAGGATAGAGATTCAGAGAACAACCGCATAGTCAGCTGCTTGCTCCAGCAAGCAGTTCCATTTAAACTTGTACCCTCAATACAAAATTACTATTCCTTAGTTACCACCGCTAGTTTGGACCGTGAATTTATATCTGAATACAACATCACCATAACTGCCACCGACGAGGGTTTCCCTCCCCTGTCATCTGTCAAAAATGTACTGATAACAGTCGCTGACGTGAACGACAACCCCCCTGCGTTTGAGGAACAGTTTTACAGGGCTCATATATCTGAAAATAACAAACCTGGTTTATCCATCTGTACAGTAAAAGCAATAGACCCAGACTGGCGTCAAAACGGAACCGTCAGTTATTCACTTGTGACGAGTGAAGTCAGTGGCCCTTCAGTGACAACATATGTATCTATTAATGGAGATACGGGTGTCATTCATTCTGTGAGGTCGTTTGATTACGAACAGTTCAAAAGTTTAAAGGTCTACGTTGTGGCGAGAGACAATGGATCACCGCCGCTTAGTAGCAACGTGACTGTGATTGTATTTATAACAGATGAGAACGACAACGCTCCACAAATATTATACCCATCTCCAGAGGGAAATTCATTAATGACTGAGATGGTGCCAAGGGCAACGCAAAGAGGTTCCTTGGTCTCCAAAGTGATCGCTGTGGATTCAGACTCTGGCCAAAATGCATGGCTTTCTTACCAAATTGTGAAATCCACGGACCCTAAACTGTTCACAATTGGACTTTATAGCGGGGAGATCAGGACGCAGAAGGATATTTCGGATTCTGATGGCTTGAAACAAAACCTCGTTGTGTCAGTGAAAGACAACGGACAACCCACGCTGTCGGCGACATGTATTGTGCATTTACTCATTACAGATAACTTGGCTGAAGTTCCTGAACTGAAAGACGTATCATATGAGGACAACTCAAAACTCACATGGTATTTGATAGTCGCATTAGCCTCGGTCTCTACCTTTTTCTTGACTTTCATCATCATCACTCTGGCCGTGAGATGTCGTCGAAGAAAACCAAGACTGTTACTGGATGGAGCTGTCGCGATTCCAAGCGCTTATCTGCCTCCTAATTACGCAGACGTCGATGGGACTGGTACGCTCCGCAGCGCATATAATTATGACGCATATCTCACCACAGGGTCACGCACCAGCGACTTTAAATTCCTTAGTTCTTACAATGACGGAACAATGCTTACAAATCAGACCTTGAGAAAAACATTGGAGAAGAGCTATTTGGGCCATGTGAAGAAACGGAAATCCCGCAGGTAATTCTTAATCTTTTACGGTTACACATCATCAAAAAGTAAAGGTCAAACAGTCAGTCTATCTATAAATCCAGGAATCTCTGTGTGTGTGTGTGTGTGTCAGTCTGTCTAGGGCGTATCTCCCTGACGGTAGTTACGTTAGTTATGAGATTTCGCATGTAGCTTACGCATGTCATGAACCTGTGCATCCTTGATTTTTAAGATTTTTGAATTTATAGTTCGCGAGATATTTGTATTTTACCGTTTCCCGTAGGAAACAATGGGTTATCGTTTCCCGTCCCGTCGGCACTATGGGTAGTGACGTCACAATCAAACAATATACGCCTAGCAGTATTAAATTATCCTGCCTTCAGTCAAAGTTCAGAATAGCGTTGGATACGATAAGGAGGTCCGCATTCAAATTCTTCTTGCTGAACAGATACAGACTTTTGCTCAGGTAATCTTAAGACAGTGATTGATTTCATTTCGTTTATTTTTAAGCTTCTTTATATTAAGTTTCAAAGTAGCCTAATGTCTAGAGTTGTACAGTCATCTAACAGACAGGGAATAGTAATCCATCAAAGTCTGTCTAGGGCGTATCTCCCTGACGGTAGTTACGTTAGTTATGATATTTTGCATGTAGCTTACGCATGTCATGAACCTGTGCATCCTTGATTTTGAAGATTTTTGAATTCATAGTTCGCGAGATATTTGTATTTTACCGTTTGCGGTAGGCACTGTGAGGCACAATGTAGCGGACCCGCGCGACGTGAATGATGTCATAGTCATAGAACAGTCGTTGTCATAGATGTTACCCCAGCTGATGCATATGGGCCTGGCATGTAACCAACTCTCATTACCATGTTAAGTAGTATAATATTGTAGTTTGATGTATTTGTATAAGAGTTAGCTTTCTATTCAATGTTGATGGTAAGCCTAGACCAGTGACCATGCGTTCATGCATCTACTGACGCAATGAGAGAGGTTTTCAGATGTGTCCCGATGTAGGCTATCTGTTGTAATTCGTGTGTAGACTTTGTTTTCTCATTATTGCAATATTATAAACCTCAGTCTGCATTTACCCTGGCTGGGAGAGGCTGTCATTCGGAAGATACTGTGTGTGATCGCCTTTGCTCTGTGTTCATTAAACCTGTCAGAGTGTATGAATAAACGGCTGGCTGCCAATCAAAATCACAACGCAAGAGTGGCCGCTACAAATGGTAGCTTATATTGATAAGCCTCGGAGGCTTTCAGATTGTACATTGCTTTCCCATCTGTTGCTATGGAGTCCACGAAATACTCGCAATTCTCGCTGTAAGTTATGTCGGGCCACGTAGTCATGTTATCCTCCCAGTTCTCCCAGTATATATAAGTTTCAAAGTAATGTCTAGAGTTGTACAGTCATCTAACAGACAGGGAATAGTAATCCATCAAAATATTCATATTGTTTATTAGTATAGCGTATTTTTACAGTACATTTCTGCACTTATTTGACTTACAACTTGGCAAACTCATTCCATAAGCATGGTTGAAATGTAACTGTGATTACAGCACTTATTCATGGCATATGCAAAACGCATGAATTTTACTCTATACAACTCTCTCTCTGAATTCATAGTTCACGAGATATTTCTATTTTATCGTTTGCATTAGGCTATCGTTTGCGTTGGGTTATCGTTTGAGTATACACCGGTACAAATGGTAGCTTATTGATAAGCCTTGGAGGCTTTCAGATTGTCCATTGCTTTCCCGTCTGTTGCTATGGAGTCCACGAAATACGCGTACATCTCGCTGTAAGTTATGTTGGGCCCACGTCGTCATGTTATCCTCCCAGTCCTGCACTGAATTCGGGTGGGGGATAGTAACGCCATCTCAGTCAGAGTATTTAAACTGTGTTCCCATTGTAAGGACATAATTAGATTACGATCTGTCTGAGAGTGGGCTGTCAAAGCTAGCATCATCGAAGTCACACAGTACAGTACAGTACATACATTCAATAAAATGAACCTACATTTGAGTCCAACTGTCCATTTATCGTCTCTGTATACCTTTTGAATCACACACATAATGTCAACTATATTTGTATTTCGGACCGTGTGTAAAAGCATTTCTTTGTGGATATGAGACGTGGATCATACATACAGCACAGTACATACATTCATTAAAATTAACCTACATTTGAGTCCAACTGCATGACCATTCTTACCCTACACTTACCCTTACAATAAAGAAGTGATCCTATTTCAACCATAACTTCATTTAAAATTATTTTTTTCTTTATGACATTTAGTTTATAGTTTAGACAGCAACTTTGACATCTATATTCAACTGCATCCATACATAATCTCAAACTTTATTTGTTGGTGTATCTCCAAAAAAGGCTATACAACATTAAAACATTTCTTAATGAAAAGGAAACATGCATCACAATAATACTTCAGTGTAACCTATGTGGAGTGCAAATATGTCTTGCAATTACACTACCCAACAGCTACACCTACGGGCACTGCACTAGTTTTATTTAATAGCATGTTATGTTAGAGAAGAATGTATCATTACTTTTTGGCATGTCTGATATCTGTTTTGACATGACACGTTGTCATGGACGAGAGGCGTTTCTAGCTATTGAAAAGATAAGGAGCTAAGTCAAACCTGAGGATTGTCTAATTTTAGTTGTTTCTGATTGGAGGTCGATTTATCGATCAAATTTTTTTATTAAGATGTGTGCCAAAAGGGAAAAAACCCTTCTTTTTTATCCCTGTATATGTTTTGTCCTCCGTAAATGCTTTGGCAGTATTGTTTGTTATGGTCATGTCCATAAAGCGAATCTGCTTGAACTTACTTTAACTTAGAGAGAGAACGAGAAAGAGAGAGAGAAAGAGACTATAGTTATGTTTCAAGAGAAACATTCACTTGACAGACCTGGTCTTCACCGTAGGCACATTTTTGGTGTAATGGCTGCTATGTAGTCACGTCCGTAAACGTTATTTTGGCAAAAAAAATCATTGGATACATTGTGTAATACCCAGGCTCACTATAGTTTACTTTGAGTTTTTTTCTTGAAATAGCCAATATTTCTAGACATCTTCCAACTTGGTGTGCACTGTGTAGCACCCCATTCCTTGGGATGCTGCACATCAAGTTCAACTCTGTTACAGTCTGTCACAGTTTTGCTATAAACACATCCGTTTTCAAGGCGAAAATACTCGGGGCTAGGCTTCAAATATTCGGGGGCCGGGGCCCTTAGCATGCTGCTGTAATTGACTATTCTGAAAAGTTCTGAAGAACCAACTCTCTTAATTCACTTTAGTTTATTGTTCCTGAATCGTATCTAATGCGGCTTCACACGTGTTTTAGGCTGAATTAAGGGGGGGATCCACCCCATACTATGTCTGAAATATAGTTCGTTTTTTCCTGGTATTCTTAGACGGAATATTCTGTAGGTGCTCATTTGTGTTTTCATATAAAATGCAATGTGGACTAGAAACTCACAGTGTCGCTGTTCACCTACGGGGGAAATGTCGAATTCTCCACCCACTTGCATTATCACATTGTAAGCTGCGTTTCATTGTTGGTGCGACCAGAGCAGAAAAAAAGCGACCTTTCGTTGTCGCTTAACAAGGAGGCGAAGTGTTCTGGCCACTCGAAATATATGGATATACAAATGTCATTTGGAGTATTCACTTTCTGACGGAATAATTGAGCTGTCTTTTGTAACCTGCATTTCAGATCTGCGTGTTCATATTTGGTGGTCGACGGGGTTGTGAACATGGAAATATTGCGGCTTGTTCTCTTTATCTTCATGGCGCACAGTGTGTATGGAGACTTGAGCTACTCCATTCCGGAGGAAATGAAAAGGGGCTCAGTAATTGGAAATATGGTCAAGGATCTTGGACTTGATATTACAAGTCTATCTGCTCGCAAGGCGCGCATAGACAATGAAGGTAACCGCAAACGTTATTGTGACATTAATCTCAGAAGTGGGGAATTGACAGTGGCCGACCGAATCGACAGAGAGGAGCTATGCTCTGACAAGATTTCGTGTGTGCTTGCTGTAGATATAATACTAGAGAGCCCGTTGGAACTACATCGTATTAACATTCTTATTCAGGACATAAACGATAACACACCAGTATTTCCAAAGGAGATTTTTAAATTAGAAATAAGTGAGAATGCCGACAAAGGTGCGCTGTTTCGCGTAGACGAGGCTCATGATGCCGACATAGGACATAACGCAGTTCAGAGCTACTCCTTGGAGAATAATGACTATTTTGTTCTTGCTGTTCGAACTAAAAATGATGGTCTAAAATATAGTGAATTAGTCCTAGATAAAGAATTGGATCGTGAACAGCAGCAGGACATAAAACTGACTCTTACTGCCGCCGATGGTGGAACTCCACGGAAAACCGGTACCGTAGCTATTCATGTCACTGTACTGGATGCTAATGACAATGCCCCCGTGTTTAATCAGGAGCTCTATACTGCATCCCTGCCGGAGAATGCTCCCTTAGATACCGCAGTAGTAACAGTCAGTGCAGTGGATGCAGACACAGGAGTAAATGGGGAAGTTACCTATGAATTTATCCGCATGTCGGAAAAAGCCAGAAAAGCATTCTCATTAAATAAAAAGACAGGAGAAATCAGGGTCATTGGACCCATAGATTATGAGGATGAGTCTAAATATGAAATACGCATTCAGGCAAAGGACGGATATGGTCTAACATCCGACAGTAAAGTTACTATAGAAATCACTGACATGAATGATAATGCCCCTGTGATATTTTTAAAATCTTTAAATAACCCTGTCCCCGAAAACGCGTCACCTGGCACGGAGGTGGGCATTATAAACGTGCAGGACAGCGATGCTGAAAATAATCGACTGGTCCGTTGCTCTATTCAGCAAAACGTCCCTTTCAAACTTGTACCATCCGTAAAAAACTACTTTTCTCTGGTGACAACAGGCGAGCTGGACCGCGAACTAATAAACGATTATAATATTACTATAACCGCTACTGACGAAGGATTTCCACCTCTCTCGTCCTCCAAAACTATACATTTATCTGTTGCGGATGTAAACGACAATCCACCTGTATTTCAGGAAAAGTCTTACAGTGCCCATGTGCCTGAAAACAACAAACAGGGCTCCTCCGTGTGTTCAGTGGCTGCAAGTGACCCAGACTGGAGACAGAACGGCACTGTCCTATATTCTCTTTTACCCTCTGAAGTGAATGGCCTGCCGGTGTCATCTCTGTTGTCTATTAACGGAGACACCGGCGTAATTCACGCAGTCAGGTCCTTTGATTATGAACAGTTCAAAAACTTTCAAGTCCATGTTTTGGCTAGGGATAATGGATCGCCGCCACTCAGTAGTAATGTGACTGTTAGTATCTTTATTATGGATCTGAATGACAACCCTCCCCAGATATTATACCCGGCTCCAGAAGATAACTCATATATGACTGAGCTGGTGCCAAGAGCCGCGCACGCTGGGTCTATCGTATCCAAAGTTATCGGCGTGGACGCAGACTCTGGACAGAACGCATGGCTTTCCTACAACATTATTAAGTCAACAGACCCTGGACTTTTCACAATCGGTGTGCACAGTGGAGAGATCAGGACGCAGAGAGACATTTTGGAAGCGGATTCCATAAAACAGAACCTAATTGTCTCGGTGAAAGATAACGGACAACTTTCTCTGAGTGTGACGTGCACAATGTATTTGCTCATTTCGGACAACTTAGCTGAAATTCCTGAACTAAAAGATATGTTTTATGAGGAAAATGGTTCCAAACTCACCACTTACTTGGTCATTGCGCTTGTGTCTGTGTCCACGTTTTTTTTTACATTCATCATTATCACCCTGGCTGTAAAGTTTTGTCACCGGAGAAATCCCAGGCTGTTATTCGACGGAGCAGTCGCCATCCCCAGTGCGTATCTGCCTCCAAATTACGCAGATGTGGATGGAACTATGACACTCCGGAGTGCTTATAATTATGACACATACCTAACCACTGGATCTCGCACCAGTGACTTCAAATTTGTCAGGTCTTACAATGATGGAACTCTGCTTGCTGATCAGACTCTGACGAAGTCCTCTACTGCTGATGAGCCGTTTGGACCATGTAACGAACCAGAAGTCCTCCAACAGGTAATAGAAAAGCCATTGTTGGCAATTGCCTTTTAGTTAAATGCGCTAATTCCATCATTTGTTTGTATTCTATAATATCATATGGGCCTTTGTTTGCAGTCTTTTTCTCTGTCACGTTAAAATATTTGTTTATGCTGGACTCCACTATTATTAGTTACAGTAACAGTAGCAAACTACCAGATATTATTCAGTTTAGTCACATTACCTCGGCTTGGAGTTGGGACACGATTATCCGAAAACCCAAATAGTTATTGTTTCTCACTAGTCATGTTCTTGTCAAATAGCAGTGTTCAGATAAAAACTCACGGTGTCGCTGTTTATCGATGGGTAACTGCGTAAACCCCCCACCCACACTTGCATTGTCGTGCAGTTCTTTTTTGTAATTTGCCATGACGACGGCGAAGTGGTGATTTTACCGATTTGGAATACACGGCAGATACAATATAGGATATATCACCTTTGTGGATACGAGAACACGCTGTTTTCATTTTGATTTCACCATGAGATGTCAAGAGGCTGTTGATGCATATATCTGGTTTGTCCTTTGTATTTTCATTGTTCAGACCGCATATGGGGACTTAAGCTATTCTATCCAAGAGGAACTGAAACGGGGGTCAGTGATTGGAAATGTTGCCAAAGATATTGGACTAGATTTGAAAAGATTGGCCGCTCGTAAGGCTCGCATCGAAACTGAAGGTAATAGCAGGCGTTATGTTGATATTAATCTGAGAACTGGAGAGGTATTTGCAATTTCTAGGGGGCAATACAGAGCCATTTTGCCCCGCCCGAAAATTCTTTCAACGCAAAAGATCTTAGAATTCCCGGCATAACGTCCCTGCCAAATTTGGTGAGTTTTCGAGGAAGTTTCGTCAAGAATAAAAATAATAAACTGAACAATTCCAATAGGGCCTCTCTGCTTTCAGCAGCTCGGGCCCTAATTATTGATGTAAACGATAATGCTCCTGTAATCTTTTTAAAATCTTTGAATAACCCGGTGCCAGAGAATGCGCCACCGGGCACGGAGGTGGGCATCATAAACATCCAGGACAGAGATTCGGAGAGTAACCGACAGATTCACTGCTCCATCCAGCAAAACGTCCCATTTAAACTTGTGCCATCAATTAAAAACTACTTTTCTCTGTTGACTACAGGCGAGCTAGACCGTGAATTAGTGACTGATTATAATATATCAATAACAGCTACTGATTAGGGGTCTCCACCTCTCTCCTCCTCCAAAACCGTACAGTTGTCTGTTGCTGATGTAAACGATAACCCACCTGTATTTAACAAACAGCCTTATATTGCCCATGTGACCGAAAATAACAACCAGGGATCCTCTGTGTCCTCCGTAACTGCAAGAGATCTTGATTGGAGACAGAACGGTACTGTGTTGTATTCTCTCTTGCCCGGGGAGGTGAATGGCTTCCCGGTCTCCTCTTTACTGTCCGTTAACGGAGACACAGGTGTTATTCATGCTCTGAGGTATTTTGATTATGAACAGTTTAAAGACTTTAAAGTGAAAGTACTAGCAAGAGATAACGGATCTCCTCCACTAAGCAGTAACGTGACTGTGAGTGTTTATGTAGTAGACGTGAACGATAATGCTCCACAGATACTGTATCCGTCTCCTGATGGTAGCTCTTTTATGACCGAGCTGGTGCCCAGAGCTGCGTCAGGGGGGTCCCTGGTGTCCAAAGTTATTGCCGTGGATGCTGACTCCGGACAGTATGCCTGGCTGTCATACAAAATCATCAAGGCTACTGACCCAGGACTTTTCAGTATTGGTATTTACAATGGAGAGATTACGACGCAAAGAGATGTTTCGGAGTCGGATTCTATGAAACACAATCTGATTGTTTATGTGAAAGATAATGGACAGCCCTCGCTTTCTGCCACTTGTACAATGTATTTACTAATTTCAGACAACCTGGCTGAAGTTCCAGATCTGAGAGATATGACGAGCGAGGAGAACAGTTCCAGGCTCACTTCATATTTAATCATCGCGTTGGTGGCCGTTTCCACTTTCTTTTTAACTTTCATCATAATCACTTTGACTGTAAAACTTTGTTATCGGAGAAATCCTAGGCTGTTGTTTGACGGAGCTGTCGCCATTCCGAGTGCTTACCTCCCTCCAAATTACGCAGACGTGGATGGCACTGGAACACTTCGAAATGCGTATAACTACGACGCATATCTCACCACAGGATGGAGAACCAGTGACTTTAAATGTATCAGATCTTACAATGATGGAACGCTTATTACAGACGACACAATGAAAAAGAGCCAATCTACCACAGACGAACTTTTCGGGCCCTGCGATGATGATAGAAGTCTTCCCCAGGTAACATACATTTAATTACAACTACTGCTGCTGGTGCTGAAACTATTTTCAAAAGGCTTCCCATTCATTGCATTAATGTTCTTTTTTTGTGATAAACAAATGGTCCAAACCGAAATGTCATAGTTTCATAGACTTAACATGGAGGGGTAACTGCATTATACATTTGGTTTACATTGGCTACTGTTAGGCTGTATACATCATGCACACCAACTCTGTAAAAAAAAAAAACCATGTTGTTATGTAGTATCAAATGGCAACTCACAGCGTCGCTGTTTACCGACGAGGAAATCGGTGTCTCTATATTACGCGTTGGTGAGCTGGGCCTCGTTTCCCGATAACGACGTATCTTAACGGCCTACGTGGATTTTCGCGACATCGTAGACTAAGTAACACTTTCTATTTACGTGCGTTTCCCAACCATCAACTTAAAGTCAGGTGCACGAGCGCAACGTGCACGAGTTCTTAAGTAGCTCTTAGGAGCTGTTTACGTCAGGTTAACCTGTTTACGTTAATTGCTGTGAAATTAGCTAGCCTATGCGTGCATCGAACGTGCACTGTGCACTGAATTCGGGGCGGGGATAGTAACGCCATCTCCAGCAGAGTATTTAAACTGTGTTCCCATTGTAAGGACATTTATTACGATCTGAGAGTGGGCTGTCAAAGCTAGCATCATCGAAGTCATACAGTACAGTAGGCTACATACATTCAATAAAATTAACCTACATTTGAGTCCAACTGCATGACCATTCTTACCCTACACTTACCCTTACAATAAAGAAGTGATCCTATTTCAACCATAACTTCATTTTAAATAATGTCTTTCTTTATGACATTTAGTTTATAGTTTAGACAGCAACGTTGACATCTACAGTATATTCAACTGCATCCACTACATAATCTCAAACTTTATTTGTTGGTAACTCTCCAAAAAGGCTACCATTAACACATTTCTTAATGAAAAGGAAACATGCATCACAATTATACTTCAGTGTAACCTGTACCTATGTGGAGTGCAAATATGTCTTGCCATTACACTACCCAACAGCTCTACGTCTGCTAACACTACAGAATGCATAATTCCTACGGGCACTGCACTAGTTTTGTATAGCCTAATCTTTATTTTCAAATACTCAATATTCTTTATTTCTATTTTGATGGGAATAGGCAGGTGAAACAATGACATTCTCATGATGTGCTATACACAGAAACATCCTTTGGATTTCTTCTATAATAGGGCGAACGACGCCCCTGGTGGATTGCATCGCTAAGTGTGAAGTTACTACTGGTCCTGACCACACGTAGAATTCTTCTCAACGAAAGATACACTTAAGCTAAGTGCCGCGTCGGGAAACCCGTCTGCAACGTAGGATTCCTCTTACGAACGATTTCAAGTGCTTTTTAGGCTAAGTGCGCGTTCGGGAAACGAGGCCCTGATATTTTGGATAATGACATTTTGGAATTGGATGCTATGGAACCATATCATATTGTTTCTGTGAAGGATAGTAGAGAGCCACTTAGTGTAACATGCGCAATATATTTGGTGATTAGAGATCCTTTTCCTGAGCGGAAAAACGTGTCTTTGACGACAAAAATGTCCAAACTATCTTCATGTTTCATCATTTCGCTCTTGTCCGTGCTATCTTTCACACCATCACCATGGCAGTAAGATCTTGTCATTCTAAACCCATGACCTTAGTTTTATGAAGCCGTCGCAATTCCAAGCGCATATTTACCTCAGAATTACACAGAAGTTGATGGTACTGGGACATTACGCAGTGTTTTTAATTATTACGCATATTCAACCACTCGACGACGCATCAGTTTGTCGGATCTGAAAATCTTTTAAATATGGTAAACTGCATTCTGAGCTTAAAGAGACGTCACCGTTTGATAAGGCAAGGATTTTTTTTATTGTGTGAAATGTAAGATTTATATTGTTGTTATCATGAATTGGATTGGATTGTTGAATAACGAAATTACCTGTATAACTGCGCTCATTGCTGGCTTCCTTTGGTTGGTTATCCTTTGCCTTTTTCTTTTTTTAAATGCTCTCCAATGTCTTTCTAGATTAACCATGGAACCTTTTAGACAAATAGGGTTTATTCTTGGTGGAATTTGGGACCCGATTCGATATAAGGACTCAGTTTTGGTTTAGAAATGTTTTGGGATTGTAGTTTCTTCTGAGAACTGACAGTGTCGCTATTGACCATATAAGATGAAATGCAACTTCGAATGAAATTCGTTTCTCCTCCCTAAACACGAATCCGGACATTTGACGCTTCACTCTGAGAAACCGTGATGCGGTTTATGGTATGCATTTAGTGCTTTCCTTGGATCTATTGCCTGTTCTGGTTCGTCTGTATTTGTGGATATTTTTCAGTCATTTTCTATCATAAATCTATTGGATCACTGGTTCTTTCAAATCGAGATGCCGAACAAAGGATTACCGGCAGCTGCTATGCTGTTCATTCTTTTCCTGTGTGTCACGGTGCACGATGTTAACGGAGACGTGAGCTATTCTGTACAGGAGGAGATGAAACGAGGATATGTAATAGGAAATATTGGCAAAGATCTCGGACTTAATGTGAAGGAACTGTCTACGAGGAATTCTCGAATTAATGCCGAAGGTAATCGTAAACGTTTCTGCAATATTAATGTAGGTACGGGAGAACTGGTCGTCGCTGAAGTAATGGACAGAGAGAGCCTCTGTAGGGAGAAACTCTCGTGTGTTCTCAAATTCGAGCTAGTGCTAGAAAATCCATTGGAGCTTCATAAAATGACGTTGCATCTTCAAGATATCAACGACAATTCACCAGTCTTCCCCAAAGATGTCATTCTATTAGAGATAAGTGAATCCGCAATCAAAGGGGCGCGTTTTCGCATGAGTGAGGCACACGATGCAGATGTAGGACAAAACGCAGTGCAGAACTATATGCTAGAAAGGAATGATGAATTCATATTGGCTGCCACTTCAAACAAAGACGGGGGAAATAATCTTGAGTTAGTTTTGGATAAAGAACTAGACCGTGAGCAGCAGGAGGACATAAGTCTGACTCTTACTGCGCTTGATGGTGGCAACCCACCGAGGTCAGGCACTGTGAACATACACGTCACTGTACTGGATGCAAATGACAATGCTCCTGTGTTTACTGAGGAGGTTTATCGAGCCACTCTGCCTGAAAACTCACCGGTAGGAACATTAGTTTTAAAAGTTAGTGCAACTGATTTAGACGAAGGAATAAACGGAGAGGTGATTTACGAGGTCAGCAGAGCGTCTTCATTTACAAAGCAAGCTTTTACACTTGATTCTAAAACTGGTGAAATTACAGTTAGTGGACCAATAGATTTTGAAGAAGAATCTATTTATGAGATGCGAGTTGAAGGGAAAGATGGATTTGGTCTGTCCACGGACACGAAAGTAATTATTGAGCTTGCAGATGTGAATGATAATACACCAGAAATATTTCTTAAATCGCTGAATATCCACATTCCAGAGAACGCACCACCCGGCACAGAAATTGGCATTATCAATGTGCAAGACAGAGACTCTGAGAGTAACGGAGAGGTCCACTGCGTCATTGGATCAAATGTGCCCTTTAAACTGGTCCCATCAATTAAAACATATTATTCCCTTATGACCACTGGTGAACTAGATCGTGAAGTTGAAATTGATTACAATATAACAATTACTGCTACTGATGAAGGCACTCCGTCACTGTCATCTTCTAAAACAGTGCATATAACGGTGGCTGATGTTAACGACAATCCGCCTGCTTTCCGTCAACAATCATATAGTGCGCATATTACAGAAAATAACAAGCTAGGATCCTCTATATGCTCCGTGTCTGCCACAGACCCAGACTGGAGACAGAATGGAACAGTGAATTACGCACTGTATCCTGGCGATGTAGACGGCACTCCAGTGTCATCTTTGTTATCTATTAATGGAGATACAGGTGCCATTCTCGCTGCTAGGTCATTTGATTACGAGAAGTTACAAAGTTTCAAAGTCCAAGTCATTGCCCGTGATAACGGGTCTCCTCCGCTCAGCAGCAATGTCACTGTAAGCGTCTCTGTTGCAGATGAGAACGATAACACGCCGCAGATTTTATACCCAGCTCCTGAGGGGAATTATCTCATGACGGAGATGGTGCCTAAAGCTGTGCAGGCTAACTCTTTGGTCTCCAAGGTTATTGCCGTGGACGCAGATTCAGGTCAGAATGCGTGGCTTTCGTATCATATTCTTAAAGCTACTGATCCAGGACTTTTCAACATTGGAACACACAGTGGAGAAATCAGGACACAGAGAGACATTTCTGAAAACGATGGCATGAAACAGAACCTTATTGTCTCCGTGAAGGATAACGGCCAGCCCCCTCTGTCAGCAACGTGTACAGTGTATTTACTTATTTCGGATAATTTAGCGGAGATCCCTGAGCTTAAAGACATGTCTCACGACACTGGATCTAAGCTAACAATTTATTTGATCATTGCGCTGGTGTGTGTTTCTACCTTCTTCCTCACCTTTGTTATTATCATCCTGGCTGTGAAGTTTTGCCACAGGAGAAAACCTAGACTTTTGTTTGACGGAGCAGTCGCCATTCCCAGCGCTTATCTCCCTCCAAATTACGCAGATGTGGACGGCACTGGAACTCTTCGCAGCGTCCGTAGTGCTTATAATTACGACGCCTATTTGACAACAGGATCTCGCACCAGTGACTTTAAATTTGTGAGATCTTATAATGATGGCACCCTTCCTGCTGATTTGACACTGCGAAAGACGTCCTCTCAAGACCCCTTCGGGCCATGTGATGAAGCCGATTCCTCTCAGGTAAAATAAATAAAAGTTAATATTTTTTGTCCGTTTGGTATGGCATGGCATGACTCAACAGTAGATATTTGGACTCTCTCTCTCCCTCTCTCTCGCTCTCTCTCCCTCTCTCTCGCTCTCTCTCTCCCAATTTCCCCAAATTCTGAGACAGAAGTCTCTAGAGAATTCAGTAGTTTAATCTTCTGCGTGATGAAAGGCCTACATCAAAGGATATCACTAACATGTTACATTTTCTGTTTACAATCGAAAAACTAATGGTGTGATTATAAGATTGAAAATTGCCTTCCTCCATTTTTGCTTTCGGAGTATGGCGCTTACATTCACAGCCACCTTTTCAATTATAAAGTTCGGAATTCTTCCCTGTCAGTTTTGATCTCGACATTTTTGGCTTGTTGATGTTTATCACAACGAATTTAGAAGCGTACTCCATGCTTCTCTATTTCCTTAGACAACTTTTGGGTTTTAGAATTTACTTGTCATTTCTTACGTGGCTGAATAACTGATTTGTCTGGATAAGTGTGGTCGGTGTTTGTTTTGGTCTGCGCAGTTATTCTTTGCCATGTTATATGTCCAAGGATATAGTTCCGTGATTAATCACGGGCTCCGAATGGTTGATAGATGATAGCTGGGTCATATTTTTTTCTTGGTTACGTTGGTATTGCGGCTAGTGTGTCCCTGTGTGCGCTTCCGTATCTTACCAGGCTTCAACGTTTTGGTGTTTGAATGTTTGGGTATTGCAGTTTCTTGTAGATACTGAAAGTGTCGCTGTTGACCATGTAAGGTGAAAAGCAAATTCACATGAAATGCATTTCTTCTTCCTGCAGTGACGGGGACACGTTATGGTGTAGACGGAGAAACAATTATGTGAATAATGTTTTGCCGGTAGTGGTTACCTTGTATCGATCGGCTGTTTCGGTTCTCTTGTGTCTTATGCGATTATTTACTGATTTTCTGGACGTATTTTATTTGTTTACTGGCGAAAATGCTGAACAAAGGATTACCGGCAGCTTGCCTGATGCTCATGCTTTTTCTGTTTGCTATGGCGCACGGTGTGAAAGGAGACGCAAGCTTTTCTGTCCTGGAGGAGATGAAACGAGGATATGTTATAGGAAACATTGGAAAAGACCTCGAACTGAATGTGAAGGATTTATCTGCTAGGAAGGCTCGAATTGACGCTGAAGGTAATCGTAAACGTTTCTGCGATATTAATTTAGGTACGGGAGAACTAACCGTCGCTGAAATAATGGACAGGGAGACCCTCTGTAAGGAGAAACTCTCATGCGTTTTGAAATTCGAGCTAGTGCTAGAAAATCCATTGGAGCTTCATAAAATAACATTGCATATTCAAGATATCAACGACAATTCTCCAGTCTTCCCCAAAGAAGTCATTAAATTAGATATAAGAGAATCCGCAATCAAAGGGGCGCGTTTTCGTATGAGTGAGGCACACGATGCAGATACAGGACAAAACGCGGTGCAGAACTATATGCTAGAAAGGAATCGTAATTTCATATTGGCTGCCACTTCAAACCAAGACGGGGGGAAGAATATTGAGTTAGTTTTGGATAAAGAGCTAGACCGTGAGCAGCAGGAGGACATAACTCTAACTCTTACTGCCGTTGATGGTGGCAACCCACCGAGGTCAGGCACTGTGAACATACACGTCACTGTACTGGATGCAAATGACAATGCGCCGTTGTTTACTGAGAAAGTTTATCGAGCCACTCTACCTGAAAACTCACCAGTAGGCACATTAGTATTGAAAGTTAGTGCAACTGATTTGGACGAAGGAATAAATGGTGAAGTGACGTATGATTTCAGCCGAGCGTCTTCATCAACAAAGCAAGCTTTTACACTGGACACTAAAACTGGCGAAATTACAGTTAGCGGACCAACAGATTTTGAAGAAGAATCTATTCATGAGATGCGAGTTGAGGGTAAAGATGGATTTGGTCTGTCCACGGACACAAAAGTAATAGTTGAGCTCAAAGATGTGAATGATAATATCCCTGAAATATTTCTTAAATCGCTGAATAGCCATATTCCGGAGAACGCACCGCCCGGCACAGAAATAGGTATTATTAATGTACAAGACAGAGACTCTGAGAGTAACGGAGAGGTCCACTGCGTCATTGGATCAAATGTGCCCTTTAAACTGGTCCCATCGATTAAAAAATATTATTCCATTATTACCACCAGTGAACTAGACCGTGAGGTGAAGTCTGATTACAATATCACTATCACTGCTTCTGATCAAGGCACTCCATCCCTGTCATCCTCTAAAATAGTGCACTTAATGGTGGCTGATGTTAACGACAATCCGCCTGCTTTCCGGCAACAATCATATAGTGCGCATATTACAGAAAATAACAAACCAGGATCCTCTATATGCTCCGTGTCTGCCACAGACGCAGACTGGAGACAGAATGGCACAGTGAATTACGCACTGTATCCTGGCGATGTAGACGGAACTCCAGTCTCATCTCTTTTATCTATTAATGGAGATACAGGTGCCATTCTCGCTGCTAGGTCATTTGATTATGAGAAGTTACAAAGTTTCAAGGTCCAAGTCATTGCCCGTGATAACGGGTCTCCTCCGCTCAGCAGCAATGTTACTGTAAGCGTCTCTGTTGCAGATGAGAACGATAACACGCCTCAGATGTTATACCCAGCTCCTGATGGAAACTCTCTCATGACGGAGATGGTGCCTAAAGCTGTGCAGGCTAACTCTTTGGTCTCCAAGGTAATTGCCGTGGATGCAGATTCAGGTCAGAATTCATGGCTTTCATATCACATTCTCAAAGCTTCTGATTCAGGACTTTTTACTATCGGCATCCATAGTGGAGAAATAACGACGCAGAGAGACATTTCTGAAAACGATGGCATGAAACAGAACCTTATTGTCTCCGTGAAGGATAACGGCCAGCCTCCTCTGTCAGCAACGTGTACAGTGTATTTACTTATTTCGGATAATTTAGCGGAGATCCCTGAGCTGAAAGACATGTCTCAAGACACTGGATCTAAGCTAACCACTTATTTGATCATTGCGCTGGTGTCCGTTTCTACTTTTTTCCTCACCTTTGTTATTATTATCCTGGCTGTGAAGTTTTGCCACAGGAGGAAACCTAGACTTTTGTTTGACGGAGCTGTCGCCATTCCCAGCGCGTATCTCCCTCCAAATTACGCTGATGTGGACGGCACTGGAACTCTTCGCAGCGTCCGGAGTAATTATAATTACGACGCCTATATGACAACAGGATCGCGCACCAGTGACTTTAAATTCGTGAGATCTTATAATGATGGCACCCTTCCTGCTGATTTGACACTGCGAAAGACGTCTTCTCAAGACCCCTTCGGGCCATGTGATGAAACAGATTCCTCTCAGGTAAAATAAACAAAGTTCATAGCCTTTTTGTCTATTTAGTTTGACGTGACTCAACCATGGATATTTATGCTCTCTCTCTTTCTCGCTCTCTCTCTTCCTTTTCTCTCTCTTTCTCTCTGCCAATTTCTTCAAATTCTGAGACAGAAGTCTCTAGAGAATGCTGCTTGAACATAATAGTTGATTCTTTTGCGTCACAAATAGCCTGCCTTATATGATATCGCTAACAGTTAAAATCTTCTTTTCGCAATCGAGAACTGATGCTGTGATTATAAAGATGAAAAGTGCCTCCCAGTGCCGCTTCCTACTTTCGATGTATGGAGCTTACATACACAGCCACCTCTTCAATTATATGTCTGCATTCTTCCTTTTCAGTTTTGATCTCAACATTTCTGGTTTGTTGAGGTTTATCACAACGAACTTAAAAGCATAATCATTCTTCTCTATTTCCTTAGACAACATTTGGGTTTTAGAATTGACTTGTCATTTCTTATATAGATGAATAACTGATTCTTCTAGATAAGTGTGCTAGGTATTTGTTTTGGTCTGCGCAGTTATCTTTTGCCATGTTATATGCCCTCTAAGGATATAGTTTCGTAATTAACCACAGGCTCCGAATGGTTGATAGATGCTAGCGGGATCGTTTTTTGTCTTGGTTACGTTGATATTGCTGCTAGTGTGTTCGTTGCTGTCTGCTTTCGTATCTTTCCAGGATATAACGTTTTGGTTTTTTAATGTTTGGGTATTGTCGTTTCTTGTAAATACTGAAAGTGTCGCTGTTGACCATGTAAGATGAAATGCTAGTTCACATGAAATACATTTCTCCTCCCTGCAGTGACGCGGATACGTAACGGTGAAGACAGAGACACAATGTTGTGGATTATGTTGTGCCGGTAGTCGTTTCCTTGTGTCTATCAGCTGTTACGGTTTCCTTGTATTTCGTGCCATTATTTACTTATTTTCTGGAGGTATTTTATTGGTTTACTGTTTACTTCAGAAGAAAATGCTGAACAAAGGATTACCGGCAGCTTGCCTGATGCTCATGCTTTTTCTGTTTGCTATGGCGCACGGTGTGAAAGGAGACGTAAGCTTTTCTGGGCCTCGTTTCCCGAACGCGCACTTAGCCTAAAAAGCACTTGAAATCGCTCGTAAGAGGATTCCTACGTTGCAGACGGGTTTCCCAACGCCACACTTAGCTTAAGTGTATCTTTCATTGAGAGGAATTCTACGTGTGGTCAGGACCAGTAGTAACTTCACACTTAGCGATGTAATCCACCAGGGGCGTCGTTCGACCGTCGTTCGGAAGAAACGGGAATTAAAAAAAAAAACATGGCTACTTGAAGCGAGGAATATTTTACATGAATAAAGCTATCTACACAACTTTTTATATGTTTATAATGACTCGGTTTGATCGGAAATGTGCTACGCGACCAATGCAGAGTATTTAGGTCTTGACTGAAGCTTTCAAACAGTAGTTTGATGGCACATTTAGCGCTTATGCCACCACTCCATTGGCTTATATGGTAGCTTCTAGCTAGATGGTTGTATATTATGTAGAAGAAATCCAAACGATGTTTCTGTGTATAGCACATCATGAGAATGTCATTGTTTCACCTGCCTATTCCCATCAAAATAGAAATAAAGAATATTGAGTATTTGAAAATAAAGATTAGGCTATACAAAACTAGTGCATTGCCCGTAGGAATTATGCATTCTGTAGTGTTAGCAGACGTAGGGCTGTTGGGTAGTGTAATGGCAAGACATATTTGCACTCCACATAGGTACAGGTTACACTGAAGTATTATTGTGATGCATGTTTCCTTTTCATTAAGAAATGTGTTAATGGTAGCCTTTTTGGAGAGTTACCAACAAATAAAGTTTGAGATTATGTAGTGGATGCAGTTGAATATACTGTAGATGTCAACGTTGCTGTCTAAACTATAAACTAAATGTCATAAAGAAAGACATTATTTAAAATGAAGTTATGGTTGAAATAGGATCACTTCTTTATTGTAAGGGTAAGTGTAGGGCAAGAATGGTCATGCAGTTGGACTCAAATGTAGGTTAATTTTATTGAATGTATGTAGCCTACTGTACTGTATGACTTTGATGATGCTAGCTTTGACAGCCCACTCTCAGACAGATCGTAATAAATGTCCTTACAATGGGAACACAGTTTAAATAGGCTTCTCTGCTGGAGATGGCGTTACTATCCCCGCCCCGAATTTAGTGCAAATTGCACGTTCGATGCACGCATAGGCTAGCTAATTTCACAGCAATTAACGTAAACAGGTTAACCTGACGTAAACAGCTCCTAAGAGCTACTTAAGAACTCGTGCACGTTGCGCTCGTGCACCTGACTTTAAGTTGATGGTTGGGAAACGCACGTAAATACAAAGTGCTACTTAGTGTACGATGTCGCGAAAATCCACGTAGGCCGTTAAGATACATCGTTATCGGGAAACGAGGCCCTGTGCTGGAGGAAATGAAACGAGGTTATTTTATCGGAAACATTGGAAAAGATCTCGGAATGAATGTGAAGGAATTATCTGCTAGGAAGGCACGAATTGACGCTGAAGGTAATCGTAAACGTTTCTGCAACATTAATTTAGGTACGGGAGAACTGACCGTCGCTGAAATAATGGACAGAGAGAGCCTGTGTAGGGAAAAACTCTCATGCGTTTTGAAATTCGAGCTAGTGCTAGAAAATCCATTGGAGCTTCATAAAATTACGTTGCATATTCAAGATATCAACGACAATTCACCAGTCTTCCCCAAAGAGGTAATTAAATTAGAGATAAGTGAAAACGCAGATAAAGGGGCGCGTTTCCGTTTGAGTGGGGCACGCGATTCGGACACTGGTCAAAACGCGGTGCAGAACTATATGCTAGAAAGGAATGAGCATTTTATGTTGGCTGTCTCTTCAAACAAAGACGGTAGGAAGAGTCTTGAGTTAGTTTTGGATAAAGAGCTAGACCGTGAGCAGCAGCAGGAGATAACTTTAATTCTTACTGCGGTTGATGGTGGCATTCCACCTAGATCAGGCAGTGTACAGATACACGTTACTGTACTGGATGCAAATGACAATGCTCCAGAGTTTACTCAAGTGGTTTATCGAGCTACTTTGCCAGAGAATTCTCCCGTAGGGACGTTAGTTTTAACAGTAAGTGCAACTGATGCAGACGAAGGAATCAATGGTGAAGTGACGTATGAGTTCAGCCAGGTGTCTACATTAGCAGAACAGGCATTTACACTGGATTCTAAAACTGGTGAGATTAAAGTAAATGGACCAATAGATTTCGAAGAAGAATCAGTATATGAAATACAAATTGAAGGGAAAGATGGTTTTGGTCTGTCCTCAGATACAAAAGTCATTATTGAGCTTATAGATGTGAACGATAATATCCCCGAAATATTTCTTAAATCACTGAATAGCCACATTCCCGAGAACGCACCTCCCGGCACCGAAATTGGCATCATTAATGTGCAAGATCGAGATTCTGAGAGTAACGGAGAGGTTCACTGTGTCATTGGGTCAAATGTGCCCTTTAAACTTGTCCCATCAATTAAAAAATATTATTCCCTCATGACCACTGGTGAACTAGACCGTGAGGTGAAGTCTGATTACAACATCACCATCACTGCTACTGATCAAGGCACTCCATCCCTTTCATCTTCTAAAATGGTGCATTTAATGGTGTCTGATGTCAACGATAACCCGCCTGTTTTCCGTCAACAATCATATAGTGCGCATATTAAAGAAAATAACAAACCAGGATCCTCTATATGCTCAGTGTCTGCCACAGACGCAGACTGGAGACAGAATGGCACAGTGAATTACGCACTGTATCCTGGCGATGTAGACGGCACTCCAGTCGCATCTCTTTTATCTATCAATGGGGATACAGGTGCTATTCTCGCTGTAAGGACATTTGATTACGAAAAGTTAAAACGTTTTAAAGTCCAAATCATTGCCCGTGATAACGGTTCTCCTCCTCTCAGCAGCAATGTTACTGTAAGCGTCTCTGTTGCAGATGAGAACGATAATACGCCTCAGATTTTATACCCAGCTCCTGAGGGAATCTCTCTCATGACGGAGATGGTGCCTAAATCTGTGCAGGCTAACTCTTTGGTCTCCAAGGTTATTGCCGTGGACGCAGATTCAGGTCAGAATGCGTGGCTTTCATACAGGGGCGGACTGGGACAAAAAATCGGCCCGGGCATTTTGAACCAGACCGGCCCACTAAATTCGATAACACACCTTTTTAATCTCGAATGTCTACACCAACCAGGCTTATAGCTAGCAGGGCGTCTGCCCTATAGTCTACTAAAAAATAAGAAGAAACGGGACGCCCTACTTTTAGGCAGGACGGCCTAAAGACGCCCTATTTTTCTCCCGTTTTACCTGTTAACTTCGCTGAATGTGATCAAAATTCACCGTTTCAGTCGCTTCAGTGCTTAGCGAAGTCTAGAATCATACATATGACCTGCCAATTAGAAAATACAAATAGCATTGCTGTATTCCCGCTACAACAACGTTACATCATGATTCCAACGAAACATTGATTCACGGGCTCGCAGAAGCTCCAGAAGACAGCTGTCTCACCGCACGTCACTGAACCTACTACTGTATGAGTTCAACAAGAGTTTGTGTGTTAAGGTGGTGGTCTTAATTAATCTAAATGCAATACACATCATACACTTTAAAGCTTTGTTCAGAATACGGAGGTATAAGATCGGTCGATATTTTCCATGAAAATAGCGACTGAAGAACCCCCTGTTCTTGTCTCCGAGAGGACAGGCTGTATTGCTCCCTTTTCTAGAAGGGAGTCTATTTCCTCCTGTAGGAAACGCGCTTGATGAGGTGGCATTAACGTTTGAACTACGCCCCTGAACTTCGGGGGGGACGGGAAAACTGGAGCGTATAACGGGCTATCATAATTCGGTATCTGGACAAATTGGCATATTTTCGGAATACCAGGGTTTGGGAATACTGGGCTTTCGGAACAATTGACATGGCACCGCTCACCATTCAAACACACAACATAGAGTGTAGGCTAACGGCTGGCTGTTTCAGAGTACAGTAGGCTGAGGGCTAGCAACAGCTACAGACTTGTCTTGTATTTAGCTATGCAAACGAACTTGGCCATAGAACATAGGTTCTAAGTCAAACATATTTTAGAGACGTTTTAATTCATGATCAGTAAGCTTACCGTAGGTCGTTGTATCGTATCTCCCTGGCTGTAGCCACCAGCACTGTCATCCACGGGAGCTGATGGCAAAGTTTAGCTAAAGGTAGAAGGTGTTTGCTAAAATGATTGGACGAGACCCTAGTCACTCAAGAAGACGGCCAATGGGCCGCAGACTAGCGTGCGCGTGTCAAGCATGTCAAGGCCATGGGCCACGCTGTTTACCGTCCTAATGCATTATGTAGGCAGGTCCAAATCGAAAGGGGTTTGTGTTGGGTCAGCCCAGGGGATGTGATTGGGCCAGCCCAGTGTCAGTAGGGCCGCTGATGAACTAATTTCGTGGGCCAGCCGGTCAGACCATTATATGGGGAAAAAAATAAAAAATTAAAATTCGGGACCATCGGCCCATATTAAACCCCGGCCCAGCGGGCAAACGCCCGGTATGCCCGATGGCCAGTCCGTCCCTGCTTTCATATCACATTCTTAAAGCTACTGATCCAGGACTTTTTACTATCGGCGTCCATAGTGGAGAAATCAGGACACAGAGACATTTCTGAAAACGATGGCATGAAACAGAACCTTATTGTCTCCGTGAAGGATAACGGCCAGCCTCCTCTGTCAGCAACGTGTAGGCCTACAGTGTATTTACTTATTTCGGATAATTTAGCGGAGATCCCTGAGCTGAAAGACATGTCTCAAGACACTGGATCTAAGCTAACCACTTATTTGATCATTGCGCTGGTGTCGGTTTCTACTTTTTTCCTCACCTTTGTTATTATTATCCTGGCTGTGAAGTTTTGCCACAGGAGGAAACCTAGACTTTTGTTTGACGGAGCTGTCGCCATTCCCAGCGCATATCTCCCTCCAAATTACGCAAATGTGGACGGCACTGGAACTCTTCGCAGCGTCCGCAGTGCTTATAATTACGACGCCTATATGACAACAGGATCGCGCACCAGTGACTTTAAATTCGTGAGATCTTATAATGATGGCACCCTTCCTGCTGATTTTACACTGCGAAAGACATCCTCTCAAGACCCCTTCGGTCCATGTGATGAAGCAGATTCCTCCCAGGTAGAATAAACAAAGTTCATAGCCTTTTTTGTCTATTTTGTTTGACGTGACTCAACCATGGATATATATGCTCTCTCTCTTTCTCGCTCTCTCTCTTCTTTTTCTCTCTCTTTCTATCTCCCAGTTTCTTCAAATTCTGATACAGAAGTCTCTAGAGAATGCTGCTTGAATTAAATAGTTGATTCTTCTGCGTCACAAATAGCCTGCATTATGATATCGCTAACAGTTCAAATCTTCTTTTCGCAATCGAGAACAGATGCTGTGATTAAAAAGATGAAAAGTGCCTCGCAGTGCCGCTACCTACTTTCGATGTTTGGAGCTTACATACACAGCCACCTCTTCAATTATATGTCTCTGCATTCTTCCTTTTCAGTTTTGATCTCAACATTTCTGGTTTGTTGAGGTTTATCACAACGAACTTAAAAGCATAATAATTCTTCTCTATTTCCTTAGACAACATTTGGGTCTTAGAATTGACTTGTCATTTCTTAGCTGAATAGGTGTGCTAGGTATTAGTTTTGGTCTGCGCAGTTATCTTTTGCCATGTTATATGCCCTCTAAGGATATAGTTTCGTAATTAATCACAGGCTCCGAATGGTTGATAGATGGTAGCGGGATAATTTTTTGTCTTGGTTGATAATGCGTGTGTTCGTTGCTGTCTGCGTTCTTATCTTTCCAGGATATAACGTTTTGGTTTTTTAATGTTTGGGTATTGTAGTTTCTTGTAAATACTGAAAGTGTCGCTGTTGACCATGTAAGATGAAATGCTAGTTCACATGAAATACATTTCTCCTCCCTGCAGTGAAGCGGATACGTAACGGTGAAGACAGAGAAATAATGTCGTGGATTATGTTGTGCCGGTAGTCGTTTCCTTGTGTCTATCAGCTGTTACGGTTTCCTTGTATTTCGTGCCATTATGAACTTATTTTCTGGAGGTATTATATTGGTTTACTGGTTACTTCAAAAGAAAATGCTGAACAAAGGATTACCGGCAGCTTGCCTGATGCTCATGCTTTTTCTGTTTGCTATGGCGCACGGTGTGAAAGGAGACGTAAGCTTTTCTGTGCTGGAGGAGATGAAACGAGGTTATGTTATAGGAAACATTGGAAAAGATCTCGGACTGAATGTGAAGGAATTATCTGCTAGGAAGGCTCGAATTGATGCTGAAGGTAATCGTAAACGTTTCTGCAATATTAATTTAGGTACGGGAGAACTGACCGTCGCTGAGATAATGGACAGAGAGAGCCTTTGTAGGGAGAAACTCTCATGCGTTTTGAAATTCGAGCTAGTGCTAGAAAATCCATTGGAGCTTCATAAAATTACGTTGCATATTCAAGATATCAACGACAATTCTCCAGTCTTCCCCAAAGATGTAATTAAATTAGAGATAAGAGAATCCGCATTTAAAGGGGCGCGTTTTCGCATGAGTGAGGCACACGATGCAGATGTAGGACAAAACGCGGTGCAGAACTATATGCTAGAAAGGAATGGTAATTTCATATTGGCTGCCACTTCAAACCAAGACGGGGGGAAGAATATTGAGTTAGTTTTGGATAAAGAGCTAGACCGTGAACAGCAGGGGGACATAAGTTTGACTCTAACTGCCGTTGATGGTGGCAACCCACCGAGGTCAGGCACTGTGAACATACACGTCACTGTACTGGATGCAAATGACAATGCTCCAGTGTTTACCGAGAAAGTTTATCGAGCCACTTTGCCTGAAAACTCACCAGTAGGAACATTAGTTTTAAAAGTTAGTGCAACTGATTTAGACGAAGGAATAAACGGAGAGGTGACGTATGAGGTCAGCCGAGCGTCTTTATTAACAAAGCAAGCTTTTACACTTGATTCTAAAACTGGTGAAATAACAGTTAGTGGACCAATAGATTTTGAAGAAGAATCTATTTATGAGATGCGAGTTGAGGGGAAAGATGGTGTTGGTCTGTCCACGGACACCAAAGTAATTTTTGAGCTTACAGATGTGAATGATAATATCCCAGAAATATTTCTTAAATCGCTGAATAGCCACATTCCGGAGAACGCACCGCCCGGCACAGAAGTTGGCATTATCAATGTGCAAGACAGAGACTCTGGGAGTAACGGAGAGGTCCACTGCGTCATTGGATCAAATGTGCCCTTTAAACTGGTCCCATCTATTAAAAAATATTATTCCCTCATGACCACTGGTGAACTAGACCGTGAGGTGAAGTCTGTTTACAACATCACCATCACTGCTTCTGATGAAGGCGCTCCATCACTGTCATCTTCTAAAATAGTGCATCTAATGGTGGCTGATGTTAACGACAATCCGCCTGCTTTCCGGCAACAATCATATGATGCGCATATTACAGAAAATAACAAACCAGGTGCCCCCATATGTTCCGTGTCTGCCACAGACCCAGACTGGAGACAGAATGGCACAGTGAATTACGCACTGTATCCTGGCGATGTAGACGGCACTCCAGTCTCATCTCTTGTATCTATTAATGGAGATACAGGTGCCATTCTCGCTGCTAGGTCATTTGATTACGAGAAGTTAAAAAGTTTCAAGGTCCAAGTCATTGCCCGTGATAACGGGTCTCCTCCGCTCAGCAGCAATGTTACTGTGAGCGTCTTTGTTGCAGATGAGAACGATAACACGCCGCAGATTTTATTCCCAGCTCCTGAGGGAAATTCTCTCATGACGGAGATGGTGCCTAAAGCTGTGCAAGCTTACTCTTTGGTCTCCAAGGTTATTGCCGTGGATGCAGATTCAGGTCAGAATTCATGGCTTTCATATCACATTCTCAAAGCTACTGACTCAGGACTTTTTACTATTGGCATCCATAGTGGAGAAATAACGACGCAGAGGGACATTTCTGAAAACGATGGCATGAAACAGAACCTTATTGTCTCCGTGAAGGATAACGGCCAGCCCCCTCTTTCAGCAACGTGTACAGTGTATTTACTTATTTCGGATAATTTAGCGGAGATCCCTGAGCTGAAAGACATGTCTCACGACACTGCATCTAAGCTAACCACTTATTTGATCATTGCGCTGGTGTCCGTTTCTACCTTCTTCCTCACCTTTGTCATTATTATCCTGGCTGTGAAGTTTTGCCACAGGAGGAAACCTAGACTTTTGTTTGACGGTGCAGTCGCCATTCCTAGCGCGTATCTCCCACCAAATTACGCAGATGTGGACGGCACTGGAACTCTTCGCAGCGTCCGTAGTGCTTATAATTACGACGCCTATTTGACAACAGGATCGCGCACCAGTGACTTTAAATTTGTGAGATCTTATAATGATGGCACCCTTCCTGCTGATTTGACACTGCGAAAGACGTCCTCTCAAGACCCCTTCGGGCCATGTGATGAAGCAGATTCCTCTCAGGTAAAATAATCAGAACACATTTCTTTCATATTTCCTTGTGAAGTCAACAGGCTCATGTATATGATCTCTGTCTATCACTTAACAGATCCATTCCAGCATTTTTTATTTTCTGTTGCACTTATTAGATATTTATCTTAATATTCATTGTTGGCTCTGTGCGTAAAGGCTGTGGCATGTGTTGAAAAAGTTTAATGTGAGGTCGAAAAAAAATCATGTCTCACTGTATCGTTTACCTTTGAATGTGTCAAGACAGTAACGTGTATCAATGGGCTTAATCTTAATTCTGATATGAAAAAGTATTCTGCGAAATATATTTTGTGAACGTGTTGGTCATCGGTTTTGCATTATAACGTTCATTTAGACTCGGGATGGTCTTGTGGTATTCTTTTCACAATTATCTTCAGTTAGTGGACACAGAAGTCCTATTTGAGACAGAAAATTAGATGCCTGTCATTGTTTTTATCTGTTATCCAACACCCAGCATGGATAGGCTTGGCTGTATGAATGGACGTGGTTCAATCTTAATCTACTGGAAAGCTGTACTGTGTTATACAAATGTGTATACATTTAAAGTTCCTCATCGAGAAGACTTATTTTGGCATGTGTTTTCTATCAAGCCCTCGAGTAGTCCCAATTGGTTATTTGGATCTCGCATTGTGTTCTACTACACAGGAGATCTGCAATGAATTAAATCCATCTCGTAGTGTCGCTGTTCACTAGCTACTGCAAGAGTCTTTCATTTCTCCTCCCACGGTTTTTGTCTTTGTGTAGATGTAGTGACACCAGACGTTTCTGCGTAAGACCATTTCAAGGTACAACCGTTATGCGTTTCTGTTTGCTTTATGCGGCTTTATAGCTTACTTGAACAAATACCAGTTCGTCCGTGGCGTAGTTACCTATCATGTCATAACCTTTATTACAGAATGGAGCACAAAGGTTTTGTTCAGACCGAACTGCTGTTTACTCTTCTCATCATTTTGAAGCGCGCTGTCGATGGAGACCTCAGCTATTCTTTTCCAGAGGAAACGAAACGGGGATCTGTAATTGGGAATATAGCAAGTGATCTTGGTCTTAATGTGGACATGTTTTCCGCTCGGAATGCCCGCATTGATGCAGAAAATAACCGGAAACGTTATTGCAACGTCAACATCAAAACTGGAGATTTAATTGTAGCCGAGAGGATTGACCGAGACGGTCTTTGTGGAAAGAGGGCTTCCTGTGTTTTGAAACAGGAGCTTGTGCTGGAAAACCCTTTGGAGTTGCACCGTGTCAGTTTTCATGTTCAAGATATAAACGACAATTCACCTAGTTTTAAAAAGGACGTGATCGAATTAGAAATAGCAGAATCGGCCGTTAAAGGCGCTCGATTTTTATTAGAGGAGGCACATGATGCAGACATCGGACAGAATGCGGTTGAAAGCTATGCATTACAAATAAATGACCACTTTACATTAAACGTTCAGGGCCTCGTTTCCCGATAACGATGTATCTTAACGTTCTACGTGGATTTTCGCAACATCGTTGACGGCCGAACTCTTTCTACTTACGAGGGTTTCCCAACCATCAACTTAAAGTCAGGTGCACGAGCGCAACGTGCACGAGTTCTTAAGTAGCTCTTAGGAGCTGTTTACGTCAGGTGTTAACCTGTTTACGTTAATTGCTGTGAAATTAGCTAGCCTATGCGTGCATCGAACGTGCAATGTGCACTAAATTCGGGGCGGGGATAGTAACGCCATCTCCAGCAGAGAAGCCTATTTAAACTGTGTTCCCATTTATTACGATCTGTCTGAGAGTGGGCTGTCAAAGCTAGCATCATCGAAGTCATACAGTACAGTAGGCTACATACATTCAATAAAATTAACCTACATTTGAGTCCAACTGCATGACCATTCTTGCCCTACACTTACCCTTACAATAAAGAAGTGATCCTATTTCAACCATAACTTCATTTTAAATAATGTCTTTCTTTATGACATTTAGGCTGAATCCCATTTCTCCCGCTACCCCTTCGTCTTTCCCCTTCCCCTCCGTTTTGCGCGTTCATGTGGAGGGGTAGTGCTGTCCCAATTCACGTTAAGACAGAGGGGTAGGGGAAGGGGAAGCGCTTTCTACCGCTCCAAACGGAGATTTTCCGAGGGCACACTTCAAACGGAGGGGTAGACTGATTTCCCTCAATGCATTGCGAACCCGTGAGCATTAAAGAAGAAACATCGCGAGAGTCAATTTAAAAATGTCGGAAACAGCAGGGAAAGCATCAAACAAATGAAAGTATTTTCTTTGTAATTCATGATTTTAAAACTTGTTTGATGAAATGTTGCATTGTGTAAATAAGAGCTGCAGGCACCATGTTTGTTTATGTCTGGTGAGTGACAGCTGTCGCTCTCCGGTAACGTAACAGCTGACGCAGCGTACTGATGACGTACGTAAGTGTTGAAGTGCTATCCCAATTCGAAGGGCTAGCGTTTCAACCCCTTCCACTACCGCTCCGTTTGAAAAAGCGAAGGCGAAGGGGTAGGGGTAAGGGTAGCGGTAGAGATGAGAAATGGGATTGGGCCTTAGTTTATAGTTTGAGAAGAATTCTACGTGTGGTCAGGACCAGTAGTAACTTCACACTTAGCGATTTAATCCACCAGGGGCGTCGTTCGACCGTCGTTCGGAAGAAAGGGGAATTAAAAAAAAAAAACATGGCTACTTGAAGCAAGGAATATTTTACATTAATAAAGCTATCTACACAACTTTTTATATGTTTATAATGACTCGGTTTGATCTGAAATGTGCTACGCGACCAATGGAGAGTATGTAGGTCTTAACTGAAGCTTTCAAACAGTAGTTTTATGGCACAATTAGCGCTTATGCCACCACTCCATTGGCTTATATGGTAGCTTTCTAGCTAGATGGTTGTATACATATATATTTGCAACCATGTTCTTCATTGAAACTTTTTTTAAATCGCTAGTTTCATAGCTCATACAGTCACGCATGACGTACGCTTCAACCCCCTCGACACCTTATCCAGGGGTGTCGTTCGGCCTATTGTAGAAGAAATCCAAACGATGTTTCTGTGTATAGCACATCATGAGAATGTCATTGTTTCACCTGCCTATTCCCATCAAAATAGAAATAAAGAATATTGAGTATTTGAAAATAAAGATTAGGCTATACAAAACTAGTGCAGTGCCCGTAGGAATTATGCATTCTGTAGTGTTAGCAGACGTAGAGCTGTTGGGTAGTGTAATGGCAAGACATATTTGCACTCCACATAGGTACAGGTTACACTGAAGTATTATTGTGATGCATGTTTCCTTTTCATTAAGAAATGTGTTAGTGGTAGCCTTTTTGGAGAGTTACCAACAAATAAAGTTTGAGATTATGTAGTGGATGCAGTTGAATATACTGTAGATGTCAACGTTGCTGTCTAAACTATAAACTAAATGTCATAAAGAAAGACATTATTTAAAATGAAGTTATGGTTGAAATAGGATCACTTCTTTATTGTAAGGGTAAGTGTAGGGTAAGAATGGTCATGCAGTTGGACTCAAATGTAGGTTAATTTTATTGAATGTATGTAGCCTACTGTACTGTATGACTTCGATGATGCTAGCTTTGACAGCCCACTCTCAGACAGATCGTAATAAATGTCCTTACAATGGGAACACAGTTTAAATAGGCTACTCTGCTGGAGATGGTGTTACTATCCCCGCCCCGAATTCAGTGCACATTGCACGTTCGATGCACGCATAGGCTAGCTAATTTCACAGCAATTAACGTAAACAGGTTAACCTGACGTAAACAGCTCCTAAGAGCTACTTAAGGACTCGTGCACGTTGCGCTCGTGCACCTGACTTTAAGTTGAGGGTTGGGAAACGCACGTAAATAGAAAGTGTTACTTAGTCTACGATGTCGCGAAAATCCACGTAGGCCGTTAAGATACGTCGTTATCGGGAAACGAGGCCCAGAGCAATAGTATTGGAGGCAAGTACGGTGAGTTTATACTGAATAAAGAGCTTGATCGTGAGCAACAGCAGGAGCTGACTATAGTTCTAACTGCTGTTGATGGTGGAATCCCACCGAGATCAGGTACTGTAGCCATACATGTCACTGTGCTCGATGCAAACGACAATGTTCCGATTTTTAGTCAATCTGTTTATATAGCTAGTCTGGCTGAAAACTCTCCATTAGACACAATAGTAGCTACAGTGAGTGCCTCTGATGCCGATGTTGGAGCGAATGGAGAGGTGCGTTATGAATTTGGTCACGTGTCGGAGGAAGATTTGAAGTTGTTCTCTCTAGATCCTGTAAGTGGAGAAATTCGAGTAACTGGGACAGTCGATTTTGAGGAGGAGTCATCGTATGAGTTGAGAGTACAGGTGAAAGACGGAGCAGGATTAGTGTCGTATTCTACAGTGAAAATTGAAGTCACAGATACCAATGATAATGCCCCTGTGATATATTTAAAATCGTTAATAAATCCTGTCCCTGAAAACGTACCTCAGGGAACTGAGGTGGGCATACTAAACTTGCAGGACAGAGACTCTGAGAATAATCAACGAGTTCGGTGCTTCATTCAGGAGGCAGTGCCATTTAAACTTGTGCCATCAATTCAAAACTATTACTCACTGGTGACAACCGGGGTCTTGGACCGAGAGCTAGTGTCTGGTTACATCTTCACAGTCACCGCGGCAGATGAGGGCTCGCCGTCACTGTCATCCGTTAGATATATGCAACTGTCAGTTGCTGATGTGAACGACAATCCTCCTGTTTTTGAAAAAGAATCTTACAGAGCTCAGGTCACTGAAAATAACAAACCTGGATATTCCATATGTTCCATAATTGCTAGAGATCCAGACTGGAGGCAAAACGGCACAGTTTTCTATTCCGTCTTACCAACTGAGGTCAATGGCATTCCAGCGTCTTCCCTTGTATCCATCAATGGAGACACGGGAATTATTCACGCTGTAAAATCTCTTGATTAAGAACAATTCAAAACCTTCGACGTTTATGTAGTTGCTAGAGATAACGGCTCTCCCCCTCTTAGCAGCAACGTGACTGTAAGCATTTTCATAATGGACGAGAATCACCATATCCCACAGATACTGTATCCAGTACCGGATGGAAACTCATTAGTGACTGAATTGGTACCGAAGTCGGCACACGCTGGCTCTCTGGTGTCCAAAGTGATTGCCGTAGACGCAGACTCTGGACAGAACTCCTGGCTTTCCTATAACATAATCAAATCCACAGATCCAGGTCTGTTCACTATCGGTGTTCACAGTGGAGAAATCCGGACGCAGAGGGACATTTCTGAATCGGACACTATGAAACAAAATCTTATCGTCTCAGTGACAGATAATGGAAAGCCGCCCCTCTCTGCAACATGCGTGGTATATTTAATTTTATCAGATAACCTGTTTGATATTCCAGAGGCGAAGGATATGTCTCGTGATGAGAGCAGCTCCAAACTAACTTCCTATTTGATTCTGGCCTTGGCCTCCGTGTCTACTTTATTTGTAACCTTCCTGATAATTATATTGACTGTTAAGTTTTGTCGCCGGAGAAAACCAAGACTTTTATTTGACGGGGCCGTTGCCATTCCAAGTGCCTATTTACCTCCAAACTACGCCGATGTTGATGGCACGGGAACTCTTCGTAGCTGTTACAATTATGATACATATATGACGACGGGATCACGCACAAGCGACTTTAAGTTTGTAAGCTCATACAATGGTGGAACACTACCTGTTGATCTGACAATGAAACAGTCTCCATCCGCTGCGATAAATGATCTACTTGATGAACCCGACGAGGTATGTTTCAGTTCCATTACGTTTTTTGCCATGACTAAAAGTTTGCTGACTCTAATTAACTGTTAAAACAGATAGTCCAAATAATTTCACTGGAAATGTTAAAAGTGAAAAAACGTTACTGCTGTCTATCATCTCAGTTGTGTTCAGAAAGACAAATTTGCATTTTGAGATGATGATAATGTTTGTCTTGTGAGAAACAATGTGCGCAACGAAGGTGCGTAATAGGAACTGCTCAGTGGCTGTCATGAAAGTATGCACCCCTATTACTGTCTAAGCCAAACGTGCTGGTTGTGCGTACTTGCTATTGTAATTACTTAAAAATGCAATTCGTGTTTAATGTTAACGGCCATTACTGGAAGTGTCTTAAGGTAGAGTCGTGTCCTTGCTGAAATTGTCATACTGTGGTGGTTTACAGGTGGTGTATGAAAACTTTGTGGTGTAGTATGGCAATTTGAACTTGCATGTGTTGCATTTAGAAAATTCAAGCAAATCGATTTTTGCTGCTGCGTTGGTGAAAAGTGAGTCGTGATGATTCTGCTTAGTCTTTAATTTTGCTTTACAAGACAGCAGGTCCGAATAATTGAATGAGGGTATAAGACATTTTGAGTAAGGTCCTGAAACCTGCAATAGGACACACTGAAACACTCACATCTTAAAGGAAATATTAGTAGGGCTACAGGATGAAACCTATACGCATTGGTTGTTCACCTTTATTCCTCTATTAGTGAGAACAAACAAACAAAGTGATTGTTGCACTTGTCGCTTCTTCCTTACTTTCATCATCGTCATCGCTCTACGATTCTGCCGTCGAGGAAAGCAACGATTGCTGTTTGATGGAGCAGTCGCGATTCCCAGCGCCTATCTCCCTCCAAATTACGCAGGTGTGGATGGTACTGGAACTTTACGCAGTTGTTACAATTATGACACGCACATGACGACGGGTTCGTGCACAAGTGACTTTAAGTCTTACAACGACGCAACAATGCCCACCTCCTTGGCACTGAAAAAAATCCCCCACAACTGCAGTGGATCACAACGAGCTCTTCCAAGCTCCTGATATGTCTGCTCAGGTACAGTGCCTTTGGTATTATTCTGTGAAACTCTGGGAAACACTCGTATTTTTAAGGGTACTTTGCTGCAACTTTGTGTAGCACCTGTGTTGTCTGGACTAGTGAAAAGAAGCTACACTCACGAAGATTCTAGAAAACTAGAGTTGTAAATAGTTAACACTTTATTTTGTACAGTTTCCTTGATGTAAAATTGAAAAGATGTGAATACGTTGCAGTCAGTGTATGAATGGGTGTGTGTAAATGTGTAGTATATGTATATTAAAGAAAAGAAAATAACAAAACCATGTAAATATGCACCAAAATGTACATTCAATTGAAACAAAGCAATAAAAGTAAATGCACTCTATATAAAATTCAGTATACACTTTAAAAAAACAGTGTAACCCTTCAGTATGCTCAATCAAATACAATTTAACAAATCAGTGTGGAAAAACTGTATTATCAGTCACAATCAACAGTCCTTGTGTGTGTGTATGCAAAAGGATTCGCCTTTTCAGTGTGAAAGGTTGAACTTATCTGTCCACGCAATGTTGCAAAGTTCGTGTTCAAGCTGACGTTGAAGAAACCATATGGTAGCTGGCCAGGCTACCACAGGTTACATGCTGCATGCGCGTGATATGAAGCTCTTGGGTAGCTCGCCATCTTTTCCGAGTCTTCTTCAATCCAAACTTAAAACCAATCTACACAACAGTGTTATACATTCAAAGTTAGTATTCCATATATCAAATCTACGTAAAGCTTTACTCTTATATCATCTAAATCTACAGGTAGAAAACCGAACTGCCCTAAAAGGTGGTTATCTTTTCTGCTGCCACGCAGCCGTTAAATTAAACCAAAAACGTGCAATTAGCCTGCATGGCCAACCTTACCCCTATGGACAGTATATATATATAATTCGATAATAAACCCATTTTCAATCATGTAAACTGCATAACCACACATACAATACACAATACTGTTGAATATCTGTCGAATATCTAGCTTACCTAACGAAATGTCATGAATAGCTAACACTTAACCATAACCACGTTAGCTATACCATTTCAATGCACGGTTTCAAACAAGTTATACCTCTATACAAATACCAAACATGAAAATACTATATACATTTGAGAAATAAAAGGTTGTAGTGTAAAATAAATTCTTCGACTGGTTTTTTATATGCTCAATGAGTTTGAACTTGTCTGTACAGTATGAAATAGCTGCAGTATGAAATATTTAAACTCACCGAAGCTCTTCCTTCATCAAAAACGAATCAAACTTCACTCTTTTCTCATAAAACGGCAGGGAAGAAAGAAATACTTATCAAATAGAAAGGAAAATGTATCAATATCTTACTAAATTCAATTCTAGTTTAACTTTCTTTTATCAAGTTGGTGCCTACTCGTTTGCGTGGCTAGATTCAACGGATCTCCTAAATGAAAAGGACATGTGCACATGACTATTATTTAGCTGGGCTACATTTGCATGTTAGCCTATGAACAGAGTTCTTCCCTGGTCACTCAGTAAATTATTTTAAGGGTTGATACTGAGTTCCATTGCACTTTATCCCATTCTACTTTTTAAAAGGATTTCAGCTCGCAGTCTGATTTGTGTGTTTATGCTTCGATGTCATATGTTGCAATTACTTGTATTACGTTTTCTTGTCTGCGAAGCAATGTTCATGGTGATAGATGGGATCTGATGAAGTTGAAGAGATGCGTTGTTATGTCACATCGGTCAAATCCACCCACCTGAGACCCAAACCATTTCACACCGACACGATTTTATTAAGAGGTCATCTATCTATAAATCCAGAAATCTCTGTGTGTCTGTCCGTGACAGGCGTATCTCCCTGACGGTAGTTACGTTAGTTATGAGATTTCGCATGTAGCTTACGCATGTCATGAACCTGTGCATCCTTGATTTTGAAGATTTTTGAATTCATAGTTCGCGAGATATTTGTATTTACCGTTTCCCCGTAGGCACTAATGGTTTATTGTTTCCCGTAGCACTATTGGTAGTGACGTCACAATCAAACGCGTAGCGTTATTAAACTATCCTGCCTTCACTCAAAGTTCAGAATAGTGTTGGATACGATAAGGAGGTCCACATTCAAATTCTTTTTGGTGAACAGATACAGACTTTTGCTCAGGTAATCTTAAAACAGTGATTGATTTTATCTATTCGTTTATTTTTAAGCTTCTTTATATTAAGTAATGTCTAGAGTTGTACAGTCATCTAACAGACAAGGAATAGTAATCCATCAAAAATATTCATATTCTTTATTAGTATAGCGTATTTTTACAGTACATTTCTGCACTTATTCGACTTACAACTTGGCAAACTTATTTCATTAGCATGGTTGAAATGTAACTGTGATTAAAGCACTTATTCATGGCATATGCAAAACGCATGAATTTTACTCTATACAACTCTCTCTCGGAATTCATAGTTCGCGAGATATTTCTATTTTATCGTTTGCGTTAGGCACTATGGGTTATCGTTTGAGTATACACCGCTACAAATGGTAGTTTATTGATAAGCCTCGGAGGCTTTCAGATTGTCCATTGCTTTCCCATCTGTTGCTTTGGAGTCCACGAAATACGCGCAAATCTCGCTGTAAGCTATGTTGGGCCAGCACTGCACTGAATTCGGGTGGGGGATAGTAACGCCGTCTCCAGTCAGCGCAAATCTCGCTGTAAATTATGTTGGACCATGTTGTCATGTTATCCTCCCAGTCCTGCACTGAATTCGGGTGGGGGATAGTAACGCCATCTCCAGTCAGAGTATTTAAACTGTGTTCCCATTGTAAGGACATTTATTAGCTTACGATCTGTCTGAGAGTGGGCTGTCAAAGCTAGCATCATCGAAGTCACAGTACAGTAGGCTACATACATTCAATAAAATTAACCTACATTTGAGTCCAACTGCATGACCATTCTTACCCTACACTTACCCTTACAATAAAGAAGTGATCCGATTTCAACCATAACTTCATTTTAAATAATTTCTTTCTTTATGACATTTAGTTTATAGTTTAGACAGTAACGTTGACATCTATATTCAACTGCATCCACTACATAATCTCAAACTTTATTTGTTGTTATATCTCCAAAAAGGCTAACATTAAAACATTTCTTAATGAAAAGGAAACATGCATCACAATAATACTTCAGTGTAACCTGTACATATGTGGAGTGCAAATATGTCTTGCTATTACACTACCCAACAGCTACACCTACGTCTGCTAACACTACAGAATGCATAATTCTTACGGGCACTGCACTAGTTACTGTAAAAGCTAATTTCTCATGCCACTTTACCTTTGATATTTCTTCTGCAGAACAAATTACTTCTCAAAAATGTTTTATGTTTCATTACATTGGGCCTTTATGCCAGAAAACAACACTGGGGATGTGTTTGTCTGTCTACTGAAATATATCACAGCATATGCCCAAAATTCGTCGCTCTCCAAATTTCTCTGTCCACAAAGTGAAATGGAAATATTTTATGGCGATGAACTTTACGCAGCTGAGTTAACGTGCTGTGCTTTAAGCACTTTTGTTAGGATCCTCGAAGCGGCGCTGTGTACTAGCAAGGGTGCAATTCTCCACCCACATCGGTCATAATATAGTGTACAATGTTACTTTAAGGCGCATTGTCTCAGTGCGGTGTTAATAGATTATTTTCGTCTATATGAGTGTCATTTTGAGCATTTTATATTCAGGGATCATATCTTCTAAAGTTAGAGCAGCTCTGAAGATGAATAGCCGAGGAATTTTGAGGAATAACGCGATGCTTGGTATTTTTCTCCTAATTTCTATACCGCACACAGTCGCTGGAGATGTGAGTTATTCTTTTCCGGAGGAGATGAAACGTGGGTATGTGATCGGAAATGTAGCCAAAGATATTGGATTGGACATCAGCAAGCTATCTTCTCGCAACCCTCGTGTTGATACAGAAGGTAACCGTAAACGCTATTGCGATGTGAATCGGTTAACGGGGGACTTGACAGTGGCCGAAAGGATCGACAGAGACGGGCTGTGTGGAAAAAAAGCGTCTTGCGTTCTAAAACAAGAGCTAATTCTGGAGAATCCACTACAGTTGCATCGGATTAATCTTCACATTCAAGACATCAATGATAACTCGCCCACATTTAAAAAGGATGTGATCAAATTCGAGATACGAGAGTCAGCAGTAAGAGGTGCACAGTTCTTACTGGACCCGGCAGGTGACGCAGACATAGAGGAGAACTCAGTGAAGGGCTATTCGCTTCAGGCGAATGATCATTTTGTGTTGAAAGTGCACTCTAGAAGAGACGGCGATAAATATGGCGAGCTGGTCGTGGAGGAAGCAAACACAGAGTTGGTATCAGCGGTAGAACCAACCCAACCTCCTGGACCTGCAGTCGAGAGGAGTCTAGCAGGGCATAGACAGCATGTGAAGTGGCCCGGTGCCGTGGATAAGAAGCTGTGGGAAACAATCAATAGTGACCTGACCCTGTCTCTCGAGCAACTTCGAGGGGCAGTGGAGAAGAAGTTGGAGAGGATGGGGGACATCATCTACCAATATGGGTCAGAACGCTTTGGAGTGCAAGAAAGGACGGGGAAAAAGGTTCCAACCGCACCCATTTCCAGGAGGCAACAGGAGATCAAGCGCCTTGTCCTAGAAATGAGACAACTTAGGAGACAGTGGAAAAAAGCCTCTGGAGTGGAAAGGGAAGGCATAAATGCGCTTCAAGTCGACATTAAAACCCGACTGGCATCCCTCCGCAGAGCAGAGAACTTACGGAAACGTAGAAGGAAGAAAGAACAAACAAGAACAAGGTTCTATAAAGATCCCTTCAAGTTCCTTAAAAGTATCTTCACAAAGGAAAAAAGTGGGACTCTACAAACAACAAAGACCGATCTGGAGGATCACCTGAAAGCAACACACTCTGACCCAAGGCGATATGAACATCTCACCATTCCTAAAGATATCCCACCAATCGACCCCCCTGAACACCACATGCCGATTGGCCCTCCAACATGGAAAGAGGTGGAAAACACAGTGCGTCGAGCAAGAACAGCATCAGCCCCGGGGCCAAATGGAGTCCCGTACAAGGTGTATAAGAACGCACCAGATGTCCTGAGATTTCTCTGGAGGCTTATGAGAACAGCATGGCAGAAGAAGATAATGCCTAAAGCGTGGCGTAGGGCAGGGGGAGTCCTCATCCCAAAGGAGAAGGATGCAATGAACATCAGCCAATTCCGTCCAATCTCCCTACTAAACGTTGAGGGCAAAATCTTCTTTAGTGTCATTTCACAGAGGGTGGGCGAGTATCTGCGAAGAAACAAGTACATCGACACATCTGTACAGAAGGCAGGAATATCAGGATTCTCTGGGTGCTCAGAACATTTCAGCATGATCTGGCACCAGATCCAAACGGCAAAGGTGGAGAGAAGGGACCTCCATGTAGTCTTTCTGGACCTCGCCAATGCCTTTGGCTCAGTGCCCCATGAACTCCTGTGGTCTGCCTTCGACTTCTTCCACATACCGGATACCATCACAGCCCTGGTTAAATCCTACTTCCAGGACGTGCAGTTCTGCTTTACCACCGCTGACTTTACCACCTCTTGGCAGTGCCTGGAAGTAGGCATCATGGCGGGATGCACTATCTCTCCCCTGGCATTCACGATGGCAATGGAGGTCATCATCCGAGCCTCAAAGTGGGTTGTAGGTGGACAGCGGGTTGACTCTGGCCTGCGTCTCCCTCCGCTCAGAGCTTACATGGACGACATAACAACATTGACCTCCACCGTTCCATGCACCAGGAGACTGCTCAGAAAATTGGAAGAGAACATCAGTTGGGCCCGTATGAAGATCAAACCATCTAAGTCACGAAGCACCTCCATTGTGAAGGGAGTGCTCTCTGACCTGAAATTCTTCATCGGAGATGACCCAATCCCAACAGTATCTGAGCAGCCTGTTAAAAGCCTTGGCAGGTGGTATGATGCAAGCCTGAAGGACAAAGACCAGGTGCAACAACTGCGTAAGGATATCAGCAGTGGCCTACAGTCCATCGACAACACCCAACTGCCTGGAAAGCTAAAGGCCTGGTGCCTGCAGTTTGGACTCCTACCCCGGATGTTGTGGCCCCTCGCAGTTTATGAGGTCCCAATCTCAACCGTGGAGAAGTTGGAAAGAGCAGTCACAGGCTACATCAAGAAGTGGCTTGGAGTTCCACGATGCCTTACCACCATTGGCCTCTACGGAGATAGCATCCTCAAGCTGCCCCTCACCAGTCTCACAGAGGAGTTCAAGTGTGCAAAAACAAGACTCCAGATGACACTGAATGAATCCAGAGACTTAGTGGTGAGCAACAACGCACCAACCTTGGCAACCGGGCGCAAATGGAGACCAGCCAAAGCAGTGGAGGAAGCAACAGCAGCCCTCAAACATGCTGACATTGTGGGATATGTTCAGCAAGGAAGAGGAGGCTTTGGGCTAACAGCTACCCGCCCAGCTTGGAGTAAGGCCACAGCACCAGAACGTAGGAAGATGGTGGTGGAGGAAGTACGCCACCAGGAAGAGGCTGCTAGGTGGGCCAAGGCAGTCACTCTTGGCAAACAGGGACAGTGGACGAGATGGGACAGTGTGGAGAGGAGGAAGATCAGCTGGAAGGACATGTGGGCAATGGAAGCGAGGCAGTTGAGCTTTTCCATCAGAGCTACATACGACGTCCTTCCCACACCAGTTAACCTTCACCAGTGGTTCGGTGAAGACCCGGGGTGTGCCCTATGTTCCATGCCAGCCACCCTCAGGCACATTCTCACAGGGTGCAAAACCAGTCTCACCCAAGGACGTTACACGTGGCGTCACAACCAAGTCCTAAAGATCCTTGCATCCACCCTGGAGGACAAGCGAGCTGCCACCAACTCCCTACCACCACCAGCATCCAACCACCAACAGGCAACTGCCTTTGTCCGTGAGGGGGCTAAGGTAAGCAGGAGCTGCTCCACACCATCTGAGCGAGGCCAGCTACGCTTAGCCCGCGACTGGAAGATGCTGGCAGATATTGGCCGACAGCTTGTGTTTCCTCCAGAGATTGCTATAACCACCCTGAGACCTGACTTGGTGCTATGGTCCCCTTCTCTGAAAAAGGTGTACATCATAGAGCTCACAGTACCCTGGGAGGACTCAGTGGATGAGGCTTATGAGCGAAAACACCTACGCTATGCCGAGCTCGCTGCTGAAGCACAACGCCGCGGCTGGAACGCTGAGGTCTGCCCAGTGGAGGTGGGGTGCAGAGGTTTTGTCGCAAGATCTACCACCAGACTGTTTGCAGACCTGGGAGTCAGAGGCCAGAACCAGCGCACAGCCATCAAAGCTGCATCAGAGGCAGCCGAAAGAAGCAGCCAGTGGCTTTTCATGAGGAGGAAAGACCCCTGCTGGGCCCCGAAGTAGAAAGCCAGGAGGTATGCGGCCAGCTTAGGTTGACTCAGGGAAAAGGACGCCCCTGCCATGCATAGTCCCATGAGATATCTGCCATTCAAAATGACTCTCATGACTAATTGGGAATGACGCAAGCTCAGGTCTGATCACCCTGCAGCTGGCCACCTTGGCGAGGGTGTCTAGTGTCAAGGCCGAAACACTCCAATGAACCAAGGGAACACTACTGATGATGCGTCCCAAATTACAACCCTTGCTCCCTTGCATCCACCATTCATCACCAACACGACACTCTTATGTATGTGCTTGCACAAAGGAAATTACATCTTATCCTGTGTTTCAAAAACTAGACAAAGAGCTGGATCGTGAGCAGCAGCAAGAGGTTGTATTAATTCTTACGGCCATTGACGGTGGGATTCCACCGAGGTCAGGTACTGTAGCTATACATGTTTCAGTGCTGGATGCAAATGACAATGCTCCAGTTTTTAGTCAAGACCTTTATACCGTCACTCTGCCTGAAAACACCTCTTTAAATTCAGTTGTGTTTACTGTGAGTGCAACTGATGCAGACGACGGAGCCAATGGAGAAGTGACATATGATTTTGGCCATTTGCCTGACGATGTTTTGACATTATTCTCCCTTGATGCTAAAACAGGAGATATATCTGTGACAGGCCCAGTGGATTACGAGGTGGAAAATTCATATGAGCTCCGGGTACAAGCAAAAGACGGGTCGGGCTTAGCGTCTTATGCTAAAGTGATAATAGAAATCAGCGATATTAATGATAATGCCCCTATTATATCTGTTAAGTCCCTACACAGCCCCATTGCTGAAAATGTACTGCTAGGAACAGAGGTGGGCATTATTAACGTGCAGGACAGAGACTCCGAGGCAAGCAGTCAGGTCCGCTGCTCCATCCTTAACAATGTGCCATTTAAACTTGTTCCGTCAATTAAAAACTATTTCTCTTTGGTCACTACCGACAAGTTAGACCGTGAGTTAGTATCCTACTTTAACATAACTATAATGGCTACAGACGATGGCTCTCCCCCTCTATCTACTTCCACCAGCGTTCAGATATTCGTTGCCGACGTAAATGACAACGCACCAGTGTTTGACCAGCAGTTATATAGTGCTTCAGTGGCCGAAAATAACACACCTGGCACCTCAGTTTGTACTGTCATCGCAAGAGATCAGGACTGGAGACAAAACGGCACAGTGACGTATTCTCTTTTACCTGGTGAGATCAAAGGAGTGCCTCTGTCCTCATTTGTATCCATCAACGGAGATACAGGGGTTATTCATGCCGTCAGACAATTTGATTATGAGCAGGTTAAGACGTTCAGTGTTCACGTGCTCGCTCGAGACAACGGCTCTCCTCCCCTCAGTACTAATGTGACCGTGCGTGTCCATGTAAAGGACGAGAACGATAACTGTCCACTGATATTATATCCGACTCTGGACGGCAAATCTCTCATGACTGAAATGGTGCCCAAAGCTGCCCAGGCGAACTGCATTGTGTCCAAAGTAATTGCAGTGGACGCAGACTCAGGGCAGAACTCGTGGCTCTCGTACAATATTGTGAAGGCCACTGACCCGGGACTCTTTACTATTGGGGTCCACAGTGGAGAGATCCGGACACAGAGAGACGTGTCTGTGTCTGATACAATGAAGCAGAGCCTGGTCGTCTCCGTGAAAGATAATGGACAGCCCTCTCTTTCTGCGTCGTGCACAGTATATTTACTGATTTCGGACAACTTGGTTGAAGTACCAGAACTGAAAGCTATGTCTTATGACGACAACTCAAAACTCACAACTTATTTGATAATCGCCCTCGTCTCAGTTTCTACGTTCTTCCTTACCTTTATTATAATCACTCTGGCTGTGAAGTTTTGCCGCAGAAAAACTCCCAGAATGCTGTTTGATGGAGCTGTGGCTATCCCCAGTGCGTATCTCCCTCCAAATTACGCAGATGTGGATGGTACTGGAACACTTCGCAGTGCATACAAGTTTGTCGGGTCTTACAGTGAGGGAACTATGCCACTTGATGTCACTCTTAAGAAGTCTGCGTCTCACGATTTACTCGGTGTCATCGACTCAGTCCAGGTAACTGTTTAAAAACATTTTCAATGTGTATGTCAACCAGACTTGCAGATGCGCGTCCCTTTGCCCCTTCATGACTACATGACACAATCTAATGCATACAGTAGCCTATGGTGACTGAATATACATGCGTAAAATGACTCGTGCTAATTTTATGTGTGTTATTGTTTCATATGTGGAGCACATACGTGATTGGTGATCCGTGATATAAGTCTACTCGTTCTTTTGATAGATAGACTATCTATCTATCTATCTATCTATCTATCTATCTGTAGATAATGGTATATGGTTTTGTTGTTTACTTGACTTGAACTTTGCTCTACTTTTCCCTTCGGTGTTAATTGTGCTTTTGGTTCCCTGGTTATTTATTGCATTTCATTTTAAGCTTCACGAGTTTTTTCGGGAGGTTTTCATCTGCATAGTGATCACATAATTTTCCATATCCATCATAGTCAACGATGATATTTGTTGACGTTAAGGGTTTTTTATTACGCATATCATTATTTGGTTAGTTTATCTTTTAGACTCAGAGTGTCGCTGTTCACCAGGCCAGGAGCTGGGACAGATCAGCTGTGTTCATCCACCCTCCTATTCTATTCAGTCTATCATACCGTCGCAGTTAACCATAGGAACCGTATACGCTTTTCTTTGTCACGTTGTGACTATTGTCAGAATACTCTTCTGACTAGAAACATTTTATTGCACGCATACTAGCCTTACGATTTATTTAGCCGAACAGCACATAATGGAGCACAAAGGATTTTCGAATTATCCATGGATCTTTGTCTCTCTTGTAACGTTCATGGCGCACAGCACATGTGGAGATGTTAGCTATTCTATTCCGGAGGAAATGAAACACGGGTCTGTTTTTGGAAATATAGCCAAAGATCTCGGACTTGATGTGAATACGCTCTCTGCTCGTAAGGCACGGATTGATGCTGCAGGTAACAACAGACGTTATTGGACATAAACCTGAGAACTGGAGAGCTGACTGTGAACGAACGGATTGACCGAGAGGAGCTGTGTTCAGAGAAGCCATCATGCTTTCTTAAATTTGAGTTGGTTTTAGAACGTCCTTTGGAGCTGCACCGTTTTACACTTCAGATTGAAGATATTAATGATATATTAATGAAGAATTTGATACGATTAGAAATACGTGAGTCTGCATACAAAGGGGCTCACTTTCGTGTCAATGAAGCGCGCGATGCAGATATAGGGCATAATGCAGTTAAAAGCTATGCATTGCAGAGAAATGAATATTTCACTCTGTCTGTAAATTCAAATGCAAACGGGAGGAAGAATGTTGAATTAATATTAGACAAGGAACTAGATCGTGAACTGCAGGAGGAAGTAACATTAATTCTTACTGCCTCTGATGGTGGGACTCCGCCGAGATCGGGTACCGTAGCCATACACGTCACAGTGCTGGATGCCAATGACAATGCTCCAGTGTTCAGTCAGGACATATATGAAGCCAGCCTGCCCGAAAATGCTCCTGTAGACACACTAGTACTTACTGTAACAGCTACCGATGTAGATGAAGGACCTAATGGTGAGGTCACATACGAATTTAGTCATTTGTCTAATAAGGCCAGAAGCGCATTTTCTTTGGACACAGTAACTGGTGAGATCAGGGTTATAGGGCCTATTGACTTTGAGGAAGACTCAAAATATGAAATGCTCGTGGAAGGCAAAGATTCATTTGGCCTGTCATCGGACACCAAAGTTATGATAGATATAGTAGACGTTAACGACAACGCTCCTGTTATATTCATAAAATCATTGAATAACCCAATTCCCGAAAATGTGCCCCCAGGTACTGAGGTTGGTATTATTAACGTGCAGGACGTAGACTCTGAGAAGAACGGGCAGGTACGCTGTCTCATTGGGCATGATGTCCCTTTCAAGCTCCTGTCATCGATCACTAATTACTATTCACTGGTGACCACAGCAGACCTTGATAGGGAAGTGTTATCGGATTACAACATTACTATAACTGCTACTGACCAAGGTTCACCTGCACTGTCTTCCTCTAAAGTTCTACAGTTTTCTGTTGCTGATGTTAACGACAACCCTCCAGTGTTTGAGCAGCAGACATATAGCTCATATGTAAATGAAAACAACAAACTAGGTTCCTCACTTTGCTCAGTGACTGCCAGAGATCCCGACTGGAGGCAAAATGGCACTGTGATATACTCTCTGTTACCCGGCGAAATGAATGGCATTCCAATGTCCAATTTTGTGTCTATAAATGGAGATACGGGAGTAATTCATGCCGTCAGGCCATTTGATTACGAGCAATTCAAAAGTTTTAAAGTGCAAGTGATGGCAAGAGACAACGGCTCTCCTCCACTCAGCAGCAACGTGACTGTAAGTCTTCTGTTGTCAGATGTGAACGACAACCTTCCGCAGATATTATACCCTACACCTGACGGAAATACGCTTATGACTGAGATGGTGCCCAAAGCTGTACAGGCCAACTCTTTAGTCTCTAAGGTGATAGCTGTGGACGCGGATTCAGGCCAAAACGCATGGCTGTCATACCACATTGTGAAATCGACTGATCCGGGACTTTTTTCTATCGGTGTCTACAGCGGAGAGATCAGGGCTCAAAGAGACATTTCTGAATCTGATGTCATGAAACAGACTCTTGTTGTGTCTGTGAGAGACAATGGACAACCACCTCTGTCTGCCACGTGTACGGTAAATCTACTTATATCTGATAATTTGGCGGAAGTTCCTGAACTGAAAGATATGGCCTCCGGAGACGGCAGCTCCAAACTAACCACTTATTTGATCCTTGCGCTCGTTTCAGTATCTACTTTCTTCCTCACCTTCATTATCAATATCTTATCGGTGAGATTTTGTTACAGAAGAAAGCCCAGAATGTTGTTTGATGGCGCCCTGGCTATCCCTAGTGCGTATCTGCCCCCAAATTATGCAGACGTGGACGGCACAGGAACTCTGCGTAGTGTTTACAATTATGACGCTTACCTCACCACGGGATCGCACACCAGTGACTTCAAATTTGCCAGATCTTACAATGATGGGACGCTGCCGGCTGACCTCACATTGAAAAAATCTACATTAGACAGACGTGATGACTTACTTGACACCCCCGATTCCTTACAGGTAATTTTTACACATTTCTGCTGGTAGTGTCAGTCAAATAAGTACCCCATATTTTTTCAGTGTGCTCTTGTTATCATATTTTAGCATTTTTGATTGTATGAGTAAGTGGCAAAGTCTTCCATAGGACAGAAAGAAATGCTGGCTTAAAATGATTCTGGTTTGTGCCTACAGAATACATTTAAGACATACTTACGCTTAACTGTATTCTCTCTGTATTCTGAGTTTAAGAATATTTAAAAGTCATGTATGTTCATCACTGTATTTGCATGTTTCATGCCATGTGTCAGGGAACACATATCCGTTGCACTTCTTTCAATGGAGGTTTGATTTATTTTGTAGTAGTGTAAATGCTCTGTCAGAATTTTGTATTTATTATTATGTGACGAGGAAAAGTTTGTTTGGTCCTTTTGCTGTATTCATGATGTTTAAGGTAACATGTGCGTAATTCTTAAGGTTTCTGAGAAACCACGTAACTAGTATATACGATTATAAGACATTCTGCCAGTCTTTTGTAAAGTCAAAGTCGGACAATCTTTGATTAATCAGCAGCACAACAGGTGCTGAAGTACGCTGGCAATGCACTTTGTCATTTAGAACTCACAGTGTCGCTGTTCACCAGCCTAGGAGGGGAAATTCGTGTAGCCTGTTGTATGTTTGCATCTCCGCCCATCGTCTGTCAAATTTCAGGTCTCTGTGCTAAAGAACCTCAATGCAGTGTGAGGCCATAGTCGTCCTATTTTGTTCCAATTTCCAGTTTGGATACCTAACCTAACCTGGTCTGGTCGTGTTGTTGAATTTGTTTCACGGGAATAAGGATGGAGCGCAAAGCAGTGTCGGACTATCGCCTTCTTCTATTTTCATGCGTACTCATGGCGCATAGCGCATTTGGTGATGTGAGCTACTCTTTCCCGGAGGAGATGAATCAAGGATCTGTGATTGGAAATATAGCCAAAGATCTCGGACTTGACGCCGGCAAGTTGGCTGCTCGTAAGGCTCGAATAGATACGGAAGATAACAAACGTTATTGCGACTTAAATTTAAAGACTGGTGAGTTGTTTGTGAAGGAAAGACTTGACCGAGAGGAGCTGTGTTCAATGGCGGCCTCGTGTTTTCTTAAATTTGAGTTAATATTAGAACGTCCTCTGGAATTGCATCGTGTAACACTTCAAATCGAAGACATCAACGACAATGCACCTTTCTTCCTAAAGGAATTAATAAAACTGGAAATACATGAATCTGCGGACAAAGGAGCTCGCTTTCGTGTGAATGAAGCACACGATGCAGACATAGGAAAGAACTCTGTTCAGACGTACACGTTACAGAGAAATGATCACTTCGCCCTGGCTGTAAATTCAAATGAAAACGGAAGGAAAAATGTGGAATTAATTTTAGATAAAGAGCTTGACCGCGAACAGCAGCGAGAAGTAGCATTAATTCTTACTGCTGTTGACGGAGGCACACCCCCGAGATCAGGCACCGTAGCTATACACATCACTGTGCTTGATGCTAATGACAATGCCCCGTTGTTTAGTCAGAATGTTTACAAAGCCAGTCTGCCAGAAAACTCCCCTTTAGACACATTAGTAATGATAGTTAATGCGACAGATGCAGATGAGGGGCCCAATGGTGAAGTTTCTTACGAATTCAGTCTTATATCTAGTAAGGCACGAGGAGCATTTTCGTTGAACACAAAAACCGGTGAAATCAAGGTTATCGGTCCGATTGATTTTGAGGATGAATCGAAATATGAAATTCTTGTCGAAGCTAAAGATGGATCTGGGCTGTCTACAGACGCTAAAGTAATCATTGACGTCATAGATGTTAATGACAACGCTCCAGTTATTTTTCTGAAATCTCTCAACAACCCCTTCCCCGAGAACGAACCACCCGGTGCAGAGGTTGCCATCATTAGTGTACAGGACCGAGATTCTGACAATAACAGAAAGGTCCGCTGTTTCATTCCAGAAAATGTTCCTTTCAAACTCATACCATCAATTAAAAACTATTTCTCTCTGGTAACAACAAGTGAATTGGACCGCGAGCTTGTCGCTGATTATAATATTACAATAACTGCGACCGATGAAGGCTCTCCACCTCTATCGTCCTCCAAAACAGTGCAGTTTTCTGTTGGCGATGTGAACGATAATCCACCTGTATTTAAGCTTAAATCCTATCGTGCTCATATACATGAGAACAACAAACCGGGTTCATCTGTGTGCACAGTTACTGCATCTGATCCAGACTGGAGACAAAACGGCACGGTGTTATATTCTCTGGTACCCGGTGAAGTGAATGGAATTCCGGTTAACTCTTTGTTGTCCATTAACGGAGATACAGGCGTCGTTCACACAGACAGGTCCTTTGATTATGAGAAGTTGAAAAGCTTCAAAGTCCATGTTTTAGCCAGAGACAATGGTTCGCCACCACTCAGTAGTAACGTGACTATGAATATCTTTGTAACAGATATAAACGACAACTCTCCGCAGATATTATATCCATCGTCTGAAGGAAAGTCCCTCATGACAGAAATGGTGCCCAAAGCTGTACAGGGAAACTCTCTGGTCTCCAAAGTAATTGCTGTGGATGCGGACTCTGGGCAGAACGCATGGCTCTCATACCACATAGTTAAATCGACTGATCTGGGACTTTTTGCCATGGGTATTCACAGTGGAGAGATCAGGACGCTGAGAGATGTTTCTGAATCTGACGCTGTGAAACAGACTCTTGTGGTCTCAGTGAAAGATGACGGACAGCCTTCTCTCTCTGCGACGTGCACTGTGTATTTACTAATTTCAGATAATTTGGCTGAAGTTCCTGAACTGAAGGACATGTCAACTGACGAGAGTTCCAAGCTCACCTTTTATTTAATCATTGCGCTTGTGTCTGTGACCACTTTCTTCATCACGTTTATCATCATTACCCTAGCAATGAAGTTTTGTCATAGGAAAAAGCCCAGGATGTTATTCGATGGCGGTCTGGCTATCCCCAGCGCTTATCTGCCTCCAAATTACGCAGACGTTGATGTCACAGGAACTTTACGCAGTGCTTACAATTATGACGCGTATCTGACGACAGGATCTCGCACTAGCGACTTTAAGTTCGCTAGATCCTACAATGATGGGACTCTTCTGGCAGACATGACTTTGAAAAAGTCTGCATCTGTTGATCATGACAGCCTACTCGATTCCATCAATTCTGGAGAGGTAATGTTTTACATCACCAAATGTGTTCATCTAAGCTGATTATTCTGAAAAATGTTTACATTATCCACTCTAATTGTGTAACTCTAACTACTTTTCCTTTCTCATGTGCTAGTTTTACTGTGTTTATGGTGATGGGTGTGCTATGTCCAAACATCACTGTAGCGTGACTGTTTAGAAGAATAAACACCACCTGAAGCTGTCACGACGTTTGTGTGTTTTTTGTGTGAAAGAACGACACAGAGATAATGATGTAATCACAAGGGAAATCAGCCGTGCTTACAAGATATATATATATATATTCTAACAACCATTATTTAATTGACTTGAAGTGTATTTTTCCTTTTGAAGCTCAGAGTGTCGCTGTTCACTAATACTAGAGTTGAAGCACATGTTGTGTACGTCAGGCAGCCTACCTACAGCCATCATTAAAAAAACGACGCTTGGCCGCTGCATCAGGGCAGCATAAGACTTCGTGCTTCCGTGGGATTACTTTCAATATACCTGTATTGGACATATTTTACTCTGATTCTCCGTTTGCACCATATCTCTGAGTGGATTATCTTGGCTTGTTTTGCCCAAAAAATGGAGCACAAAGGATTCTCGGCCTCTCGTCTGTTGTATGTATTATCATGCTTGCTGATGGCACAAAGCGCTAGCGGGGATATGAGCTACTCTATTTCGGAGGAGATGAAACCTGGATTTGTTGTTGGAAATCTAGCTAAAGACCTTGGACTTGATGCTAATCAGTTGGTAGCTCGTAAGGTTCGCATTGATACAGAAGACAACAGTAAACCATACTGCGGACTAAATCTGAGAACTGGGGAGTTGATTGTCAAAGAGAGAATCGACCGAGAAGAGCTGTGTTCGGAAACAGCTTCATGTATTCTTAAATTTGAATTAATGCTAGAGAATCCATTACAGCTGCACCGTGTTACAGTTCAGATTCAAGATATTAACGACAACTCGCCCTTTTTCCCCAAGGATGAAAGTAAATTAGAAATACGGGAATCTGCAGCTAAAGGCGCCCGCTTTCGTGTGAATGAAGCGCATGATGCAGATATAGGACAGAATGCGGTTCAAGGCTATGCATTGCAGAACAATGAATATTTTACTCTGGCTGTAAATTCGAATACAGACGGGAGGAGGAATGTTGAACTAGTACTGGATAAGGAACTTGATCGTGAGCAGCAGAATGAGGTTGTGTTAATTCTAACTGCCACTGATGGTGGAATTCCACAGAGATCAGGTACTGTAGCCATACACATAACAGTGTTGGATGCAAATGATAACGCCCCAGAGTTTAGCCAGGGCGTGTACAGAGTTAGTATACCCGAGAATTCCCCTTTAGACACTGTCGTATTAACCGTAAATGCCACCGATAAAGATGAGGGACTCAATGGCAAAGTTTCTTATGAATTTAGTCGTTTGTCAAAGAAAGCAAAAAGTGCATTTTCTCTGAATTCTGATACAGGTGAAATTAAAGTAATTGGGCCAATTGACTTTGAGAAAGACTCGAAGTATGAAATAATTGTGGAAGCTAAAGATGGATATGGCCTCTCCACAGACACGAAAGTAATTATCGACATAACGGATGTTAATGACAACGCTCCCATAATTATTTTAAAATCTCTAAACAATCCCATCCCCGAGAATGCTGCACCAGGGACCGAGGTTGGCATCGTGAACGTGCAGGACAGAGATTCTGAAAATAACAGAAAAGTCCGTTGCAACATTCAACAAGGTGTGCCTTTCAAACTAGTGCCAACAGTTAAAAATTACTATACTCTGGTGACGACAGCCGAACTGGATCGTGAGCTGCAGTCTGAGTACAACATTACCATGACCGTCACTGATGAGGGTTCCCCACCTTTGTCTTCCTCAAAAACTTTACAATTGTCTGTTGCTGACGTCAATGACAATCCACCTGAGTTCGTTCGGAAATTGTATGCTGCCCATATCAAAGAAAACAATAAACCAGGGTCTTCTCTGTGCTCAGTAAGCGCAAGAGATCCGGACTGGAGGCAGAATGGCACTGTGACATATTCTCTTTTACCTGGAGAGATTAATGGCGCTCCGGTTTCCTCTCTTGTAACTCTAAATGGCGACACCGGTACTATTCACGCAGCGAGGGCATTTGATTACGAGCAGTTTAAAAGTTTTAACATTCAAGTAATGGCAAGAGACAACGGCTCGCCTCCACTGAGCACTAACGTATCGGTGAACGTTATAATAACCGACGAGAATGATAATTCGCCTCAGATACTATACCCTTCTCCAGAGGGCAACAACTTCGTGACTGAGATTTTGCCGAAAACTGTTCTTGCAAACTCTCTGGTGTCTAAAGTGATTGCAGTGGATGCGGATTCTGGTCAGAATGCATGGCTGTCTTATCAAATCATCAAGTCTTCCGACTCAGGGCTGTTTACTATAGGTGTCCATTGCGGAGAGATAAGGACGCAGAGAGACATTTCTGAATCTGATGCCATGAAACAAAACCTTATTGTTTCTGTCAAAGACAACGGACAACCAGCTCTTTCTGCAACATGCACTGTGTATTTGTTGATATCGGATAGCTTGGCTGATTTACCTGAATTGAAAGGGATGTCAAACGGCGAGGGCAGCTCCAAACTCACCACTTATTTGATCATTGCGCTTGTGTCCGTCTCTACCTTCTTTCTGACCTTCATCATCATCATCCTGGCAGTGAGGTTTTGCCAAAGGAGGAAGCCCAGAGTGTTGTTTGACGGCGCCTTGGGCATTCCCAGTGCTTATCTGCCCCCAAATTACGCAGACGTAGATGGCGTAGGAACTCTCCGTAGTACCTATAATTATGACGCATACTTGACAACGGGGTCGCGCACCAGTGATTTCAAGTTTGCAAGGTCTTACAATGAAGGAACGCTACTCGCTGATCATACGCTTAGAAAGCACTCGCTCTCGGTGAATGATCATCACGACCTACTTGACAACACTGAACTATCTCAGGTGAGATGTGTTTTATGCCACACTCTTTCAAGATAGATTTGGAAAATGTTAACAGATGTGGCCACTCTTGTACATCTGTGTGTGTGTGTGTGTGTGTGTGTGTGTGTGTGTGTGTGTGTGTGTGTGTGTGTGTGTGTGTGTGTGTCTCTGTGTATGTGTATGTGTATGTGTGTGTGCGTGTGCGTGTGCGTGTGTGTGAGAGAGAGATAGAGATGGAGAGAGAGAACGAAAAGGAGAGAGACAGAGAGAAGCTCATCTTTTTTATATTTGTGCACGGAAATAGTTGTCACCTGTAGGTTGCCATAGACGCATTGAAACATGAGGGGTACAATACTTAATGACACTGTTAGAGTGTCATCTTTTTTGAGGTTTGAAGCTTCATGTGCTGTCTTCATGTGATGATTTTTGTATACTCGGTTCACGTGCTGTCTGATATATGATGAATGTGGATCAGGGTCTGGAAGTGGTTGATGTATTTAATGTCGCATATGCCTTTATAGCCTATTTAACAGTGGTTTCATTCTGAACTGTTTTGGAGTTTCTCTTTTTTTCTTTCTTTTCTTTTAATGCAGTTTCTTTTAAATGTATTTCTGTATTGGCTTTGGAATGATTTGGGGGACTTACCATAGCATTATAGGCCTACAGCTTCTTCACAACGTAAAATATCACTTATAACATCTGCACCATCAGCAAGTTATTTTTGTCTTTGGTATAATAGCCCTTTCGTGTTTTATTTCCAAGTTTTAAAATCACATTAATTGTGGCCAGCTGGCTGGTATATTACGCGCTATTATATTATGCCACGTGCGCATGTATTATTATGACTGGTGGGTTTTTGGCACAGGGGGCGCGTTAGTGCTGTGCGTGCGTTCCGGTACGGAACCGCACGGAGCTGTGAGTGATGATGGCAGGTGGCGCCATTAACTGCATTCTAATTAAGTAGTTCTGGCCTTCGCGCATGCGTGTCTTTGAGCGAACATGTCTTTAGTTGATGCTTGGTGAGCGGTTTGTCATGGCACGGAGCGCACACCAATGGCGCACATGACTTCAGCAAGACGCTGCATGGAACTGTGTATTTATCTCTTGCCTTAGGAAATATAGATGATATATCTTGCATTTTAGATATGCATGTGATGTAGAGAGTTCTGACTTCTGTGTGAACATATATAGCACACACACTTTAACATTTCCTCTATGAACTTACTGTTTACAAATAGATATCAGTTGAAGAAGTAATATAAATATAATGTAATTTTAAAATGACACATGCTAGCCCATTAAGTACTTCTGCCTTGGAACTCCAAGGGTCGCTGTTCACCATCATAAAATAAGATAAGATATTTCTGAATCTGATGCAATGAAACAAACTCTTGTGGTCTCAGTGAAAGATAACGGACAGCCGTCCCACTCTGCGACGTGCACTGTGTATTTACTTATTTCAGATAATTTGGCTGAAGTTCCTGAACTGAAGGACATGTCATCTGACGAGAGTGGTTCCAAGCTCACCACTTATTTAATTATTGCGCTTGTGTCCGTGACCACATTTTTTATCACGTTTATCATTCTTTCTCTAGCAGTGAAGTTTTGTCATAGGAAAAAGCCCAGGATATTATTTGATGGTGGTCTGGCTATCCCCAGCGCGTATCTGCCTCCAAATTACGCAGACGTTGATGTCACAGGAACTTTACGCAGTGCTTACAATTATGACGCATATCTGACGACAGGATCTCGCACTAGCGACTTTAAGTTCGCCAGATCCTACAATGATGGGACTCTGCCGGCAGACATGACTTTGAAAAAGTCTGCATCTGTTGATCATGAAAGCCTGTTTGATTCCATCAATTCGCCACAGGTAATATTTTGATTTAGGTCATCTATAAGCTGGTGGTTCTAAAATGCTGATATTCTGCCAATCTCTTTTCTACTCATTTTCCATTTTCACGTGCTTGTATTATTGTGTTAGCTAAATGGCTTGGCTATTTCAATTGTATTCGGTGTATACTTTATAGCAAAACATTTTGGAATAATATGTGACGACTACTTTTAAAATGAGCTGCAATTACAAGGACTAATATATTTTGTGATGCGAGGTTGGAAAGGCTCCGTCAGGTGTGTGTGTGTGTGTGTGTGTGTGTGTGTGTGTGTGTGTGTGTGTGTGTGTGTGGATGTGTCCACTTACATTTTTCTGAGATTAATTGTAAATGTTGAATTTCCTATGACACAGATACCTGCATTAATGGCTTATGATAGATAGATAGATAGATATATAGATAGATAGATAGACAGATAAATTAAGACGCAGAGATATTTCTGAATCTGATGCCATGGAACAGACTCTAGTTTTTGCTGTGAAGATTGACGGAAACCCTTTTCTCTCTGCAACCTATGTATTTACTTATTTCTGATAACTTGCCTGAAGTTCCTGAACTAAAGGATACTGTATGTCCTTTGACGAAAGCATTTTAAAACTCACATCCTACCTGACAATGGCACTGCACTCGTGTCTGTCTCGACCATTTTCTGGACTTTTATTGTGTTTGCTTCTGCTATAAGATTCTGCCAAAGAAGAAACCGAGAATGTTTTTCGAAGGTGTAAAATTCGTTCGACAAGTTCGTTGGATCTCACCATATACCATGGCGCCATCTGAGCTATGCTTTTACTGTAATTCCTTCTCTTGTAAATAGGATCTTGAAAATATATTTCAACTATTTCAACTCTCATATCAGGCAATGTTGTGGGTCACTGTTACTGTACAGGTGTTCCACTAGGATATAATCTACTGTAGACAGTCATATCAAAAGATGTTGTTTGTTCGTTTAGACTCTGGGTGACGCTCTATAACTTTGCTTAGTGCTTCATCATCCGCTTGTCCTCATGCCCCAGATTTGCCAGCTACACAGAGAGGATAAACGGGGAGGTAGGATGAGTGTGAGGGAAAGGCAGGGGGAAAGAGAGACAGAGAGAGAGGGGTAGTGTGTGTGTGTGTGAGAGAGAGAGCGAGAGAGAGAGAGAGAGAGAGAGAGAGAGAGAGAAAGAGAGGCAGTGTGTGTATGTGTGTGAATATTTGTGTGTGTGTGTGAGAGAGAGAGATAAAGAGAGAGAGAGTGAGCGTTTGTGTGCGCGCGCGGCCGCGTTTTGGCGCCGGAGGCAGTGAGAGTTCGTGCTACATAGGCGCAGAGAGAAATCGAAGTCGACAGTAGCTGGGCAGAGTTTGACTCATTCTGTTCGAGATGCAGAGTGGGGCAGAACTGCAAACGATGAATTCCATGCACGGTTTATAAACAATGCATGGAGGATATAACAAATGCCAATCATTTCTTAATTACTCCGATGTTTGATTCATTTTTGTCAATATGATTCTTGCTCAGAATCATTTAGCCGTCGATGGAAAGCAATGCGCAAAAACAGCAATGGTCCTTTATTTTTTCTTGTTTATTCCGTTTGTCAGTGTGTTCGGTGAAGTCCGTTATTCTATTCCCGAGGAAATGAAGCAAGGTTCAGTCATCGGTAACTTGGCACGGGATTTGGGACTGGACAACGCTGAATTGGTGAGGCGCAAAGCCCGGGTTGTGGCTGAGGGAAGCAGGCAGTACTGTGAGCTGAACGCAGAAACTGGCTCTCTGCTGCTCAGCGAGAGGATGGACCGTGAGGAGCTGTGCGCACAGGCGGCTGCTTGTGTCGTTCAGTTTCAACTGCTACTTGAAAACCCGCTAAAAGTGTACAGTCTTATTTTGGAAGTTCAAGACATCAACGACAACAGCCCCGTATTCGCCAATGGAGAGGTCGAACTAGAACTAGTCGAGTCGACTATTTTGGGAAGACGCTTCCCATTGGAGAGCGCACGGGACCCCGACATGGGAACAAACACGATTAAGCAATACAGGCTCAGCCAAAATGACTATTTCGCTCTAGAAATGAATAAGCAAGTTAATGCCAATGCCTACCCAGAATTGGTTCTTAAAAAAGCACTGGATCGTGAGACCCAATCGGAATATTATTTGACTATCAGCGGGATTGATGGAGGAAATCCTCCCCGATCTGGAACTGCTTCGATTCACATACACGTGCTGGATGCAAACGACAATGTTCCAGTTTTTAGTCAGAGAGTTTACAAAGTGTCTATTGCAGAAAATTCACCCTCCGGCACATTAGTGACGAAAATAAATGCTACAGATTTAGATGAGGGTATTTATGGAGAAGTAACGTATTCGTTCAGTCACGTGTCAGACAAAACTCGAGGAGTTGTTGAAATTGACTCTGTCACGGGCGAGGTAAGGGTTATCGGATTAATGGATTACGAAGACGTGAATGTGCACGAGTTGGACGTCCAGGCTAAAGACGGTGGTGGGCAATCCTCTCATTGCAAGCTCATTATTGATGTTATTGATTTGAATGACAATTCGCCTGTGATATCTGTAAAATCAGCCTCTTCTTCTGTGTCTGAAGATTCCTTACCGGGAACTATGGTTGCATTGTTGAACGTGTATGACCAGGACACTGGTACCAGTGGTCGTGTCACTTGCGACATTACAGACAATGTTCCGTTTAGACTGGTATCGGAGGTGAAAAATTATTTCATGCTGGTGACAGACGACATTTTAGACAGAGAAACTCACGCAGCCTTTAATATTACAATTACTGCAGTGGATTCTGGATCCCCCCCTCTATTCAGCAGTAAAGTGATACCTATAACAGTCTCTGATGTTAATGACAACACACCTCTTTTTTCCCAAACTTTGTATACTGTGGATATCCCTGAAAATAGACCTCAAGGCACACCTGTTATCAGAGTCACAGCTCAAGACAAAGATTCAGGTTCAAATGCTAAAATACATTACTCGCTGAGGCTGGAAGCAGATCCGGTGACCGCTTCTCTTCTCTCAATCAACTCAGAGACGGGGGACATTTTCACTTCCCGTCCCTTTGATTATGAAACTTCCAGTCACTTCCAGATAATCGTCAGTGCACGAGATGAGGGGAACCCACCTCTCACTAGCACATGCACTGTGAGGGTTTTTGTCAGTGATCAAAACGACAACGGCCCCATGATTCTGTATCCTGTCCAGTCCAGCTTCGTAGCAGAGGATAGAGTACCACTATCGGCACCCAAAGGTTACCTGGTCACAAAGGTCATCGCCGTCGACGCAGATGCAGGCCACAACGCCTGGCTCTCCTATCGGATCATCAAGGCCACTCAGCCCAACCTGTTTTCAGTCGGAGTTCACTGCGGAGAAATAAGGACCCTCAGACCCTTTTATGATGATGACGAAGTCAAACAGACCCTAGAGGTTTTGGTGGAGGACAACGGCCCAGAGTCTCTGTCCGCCACCGCCACCGTGAGCATCGCCATCGGTGAAGGCCTACCCACAGTGGACGAGCTAACGGACTTCGGCCAGGATGAGTCAGCACCGAACGACGACTTGATTTTCTACTTAATCATCGCCCTCGCCTCTGTCTCCGGCCTGTTTCTCGTCCTCGTCAGTTCCGTGATCTACGTCAAGCTGTGCCGGCGCAGCCTCTACCGGGGCGCCTCCTCAAACCTGCCCGTCTTCCCTCCCACCTACGGCCCACCTCACTACTCGGACGTCAGCCGCTGGGGCACGCTGGACAACGACTCCCGCTACAACTCCTTCCTGACCACGGGCTCATGGCGTGGCGACTTTAGGTTCAACTCGGGAGGGGTCATGGATTATGACACCATGACGAAGAGGAGCTTGCCCCCCCTGAAAAATGAGTCTCTGGTGCGCTTGACCACCGGGAACGCAGCCAGTCTCAAGGCCAACCCCAGAGGCCGGCTCTCAGTGCCACGCAAGATCTAGTACTAGCACTGTGACCAAAACACCTCTGCAACACACCAGGATGCTGATCAGTGGTAATAGGTGATATAAATGATACATCACTCTTGTAGGGTAGGCCCCAGTCAAGCTGAAATGGATTAAAGGGAACAGTACCACCTGTCCTGGTATAGGACAAAGTCACTAGACAGGACTGACAGTGCACAGGGCTTCATCTGTCTGAGAGCTGTTCAGGCCCTGGTCACAGTTGTGGCTGACCAAAAGGCTGTTGAATATATTTTCTTACACTGTGGGTTATTTCAAAGGGATGTGGCTGGATTTTGTATGGAATATTGTAAATGTACACCACACTTCATGGTTTCAGCTACTACACACATACAGACATGTTCTTTGGTTTGTTCACTCTTGCACCCAATACTACTTTTATGTATTTTCGTAGTCAGTGCATGGGCTGTGTTTTCTTTCAAATCATGTACTGACCGTGTTCTATCTGTTTTAAGCTTACTTGTAATATTCTGAGTTAAGTAAGTGAATGTTACATTTTAGCAGAAGCATTTGTATGGCTTCATTACTGCTTTTGTTCTGCCTTCTGTTCAACGTTCTTTGAGTTGGAATGATGTAAAGGCCAGTTTCTCTCGCTGGATTTGAGAGTGTAAATAAGATCTGCCCTGGTTGTTATCGCTGCCTCGTGCCTCCTCTGTGTGGGATTAACTGTGGTGTTTTCAAGGCATGTGCCCTCCCTTCATTCTCTCTCTCTCTCTCTCTCTCTCTGTCTATTTATCTCTGTCTCTCTGTCTGGCTCTCTCTCTTTGGCTCTCTCTCTGTCTCTCTCTCTTTCTGGCTCTCTCCCTCTCTCTCTCTCTCTGGCTCTCTCTCTCTGGCTCTATCTCTGTCTCTGTCTCTCTCTCTCTCTCTCTCTCTCTCTCTCTCTCTGGGTGTGTTTTTTCATAGCAGTGCTGATGGGTGCTTAACACCGCCAACATCTGCGCTCCTTCTCTTCGCCAACACGAGGCACAAGGGGGGGATTAGACAGAGAAATGCTCAGTCTGTGATTATCACACACACACACACACACACACACACACACACACACACACACACACACACACACACATGTCTTATATGTAAATTAAAGACAAGCATATATGGTTATGTATCGATTTGCTGTTGTTTTGCACATAATCTGTCTCTATATCTTCAACTCCAAGTGTTCTTTCTCTTGATTAATATTTAGTCAGCAGGATGCTCAGTGTCACTTATGCACCCGTGAAGACTCCATTATGTCAAGCCTCTTATTTATGCTGCCATATATCAACTTGCTGTTGTCGTGCTCTTAATCTATCATTGTATCAAAGACTTTAACTGTCCTTCTCTTAGTTGATGGTTTTGTTTGTACATCTTAAAGTTTTTTCAGTGAACAAGAAAGATTAGATTGGTTAAGGTTGTTTTTGTTCCTCCTTCTCCTACTCATGATGCCTGTCGAAAACACTTCATCAGAGTTACTCTGGTCACTCGCTCCACGTTGTTTCTCTCTGTTGAAATAAAAGCTCTTTGTAATGTAATTGGTTTTGGTCATTTCTGTTTCACTTGACCTCAGCAGATATGTGACATGTGTTTGGCTTTTTCATGGCTGCAAGTGTAGAGAGGACAACAGTCCCTCTAGCCCCCTAGTTTCTCTCACTTCGCTGGAGCCAACTAAAAATATCACTTGAAGCGGTGAAATTGCTCGGAAAGCATGCTGATTTGTCCTCAGTGCTCACTAGCTCTGGTAAACACGCAGACATATTGAAGCTTATCATGGAAGCACAGTGTAATCCTATAACACTCACCTCTACATCCATGCTGTGATCATTACATTTTGTAACATTATATACTGGCTTTCATAGACATGAATACGGGCTACGGGTTGGAAACATACATTCTCTTCGGTTCATCTCCTCAGGGTAGATATGGAGAAAAAGCCCTCCAAAAACAATGAGTGAACTTAAGATTCTCTTTGAAAAATAAACATGTGAATGACTTGAGTAGTTCTGAACAACCGATGTAAGCTCTTGTATAATAGCGTACTGGAAATCCATCTCTCCACCAAATAGACAGTGGCACTGCACTTCTTTTGCAAAACAGGGCTGAGTCATATGAGGACAGCACCTGACCTATTTAAGGTTAAGAAGTGAAGAGTGATTTTGAAGTGGGGCTTTGCACTCATGTATTCACTCGCTGACATGTTCCCCTTTAATCTCCCTCTGTGGGCCACTGTTTTGAGGGTTTGGATGTTCAACGCTTGAATTATTACAAAGCCGGCACTATCTTATGTGTTTAGTTTAAGCCATTGGCAACTGACACTGGCTGCTTTTTCATGTGGTATGCACATAGGAACATTAATGCTTGTATTATGGCAAACAGACATAAACACACTTAAATCCACACCTTTTACATGCAATATACTGTAAGTCTATCAAAATAATTCATGAAGGTTAAATTCAATTATGTTTTTTAAAGGCACACCTTTGGTACGTCGCTTTGGATAAAAGCATCTGCTAAAATACTAAATGTACTGTAAATGTAACATTATTAGCCTCATAGAAAATAGGCCACATTGTTTTCCATGCATAAACATCAACACAATCTTGTAGGGAAAAGACTAATGTTACTGAAATCAGTTTATTGAATGCAAATCCAAGTGTGGCTCTGTGATTAATGAAAACCTCATCAGTCAGTGATGTGTCCGCCGTCATCATCATCGCATCTGGCAGGCAGGTAAGAGGAGCCCCACAGCTGTGACCTGCTTTGCACTTGACCTCCATCATTTGGGATAAGGCCTCTTTTTTTGAGAGGGCATTGTGTGCTGTGTGTTATGTGAAAGCGAGGGCCGAGGCATTCTTCAGTCCTCACACTTATCATGGCCTCCTTCACTATGGCACCTACACTATTGCAGTTGAATCTTTCATAACCTAAAATCTATGCATATCTTAACAGACATCAGCTACTGTGTGCTTTTGAGACACAGAGATGCACGTTTGTGACTGTGATGTGTGTGTGTGTGTGCACCTCTGTCCCTGCAGAGGAGGATGCTGACTGGAGTCGAGTGACTGTATCAGTATACTAATGTAATGATAACAATAGGGATGTCTCTATTCATCCATGTATGTGTGTTCTTTTGTAGTCTGTTAAGCACATTTACCTCACCATTTGTGCATTGCTTTCATCCTCTTATCTGATTTGCACAGTTAGCAATCCTCTGCCTCTGCGGAGCAGCCATGCTCATATTTCTTGCAGAAACGCACCTCTAGTTGCATTGTGACATTACTGGGAAATGCTAAACAGTTCATGTTCTATGCATGCACAGCATAGTCACAGTGCTGTGCAGTAGATAACTGCTTTGTTGGTGTGCTTGAGTCACAGTGATTTTCTGTATCCAGGCCAGCCACTGTATGCTAATTCCCATGTTAACCCATGTGTGGTTAAGTAATGGCTGTAGGCAGGCCTACTTTTGGTCGGAAGAGCTGTCATGATGAGGAAAAAATAGCAGTATGAGCACAGATTCACGCAACTATCACAGCTGCTGCTTTGTGTATTGTTATTGTGTGTAGTATGGTTGCGTATTGTAGGACGAGTGGGAATGTTCATGTCCTTGCATTTACATGTGTAAATAAATATTCTGATGTTTTAAAAAATAACACGGTACAACTCTGCAGTCCTCTACATGAAAACAAAAAACCCTCCCCCATGTTACTGTTTGTTTTTCGGCAACATATGATGCTGTGTCATCTCATCTGATGTGTCAGGGCACAGTGATGACACATGCCATTATGATGTCATGGAAGCTTTATTATTAGAATCAAATGTCTCCATGGTTTCACTAATGTTGTTTTTTCTTCCTTCTCTTTCCCTTCAATCTGGCCTTGGATGGTCCTCTACATTCCCCTTTTAATGGATAAAGGTAAGGCACATTTTATTATCTATGATGTTATCTCTCAATGTGTTTTACTCTATCTACCCATCCATGCATCTATTCATCCACCTCAAAGTCATATATTACATGTACTATATCATACAAAGTCATACATTACAATACATTACATACATACAGTATACATTAGTTAAGCAATATGACACTTGTGTTAATGGGGCTGGTAAAGGATATTCCCACGGCTCTGATTATTACCTTTAGCACTCAGCCCCTGGCCTTGTGTCTATGGCCTAATCACAGCCATGGGGATATCCTTTACCAAGCCCATTAACACGGGTGTTGTATTGTTTTCATACAACAGTTCAAATACTGACTAATTGACTTTGAAGACACCAGCTTGTGTTTTCTGTCGTTTATTTAGATTTTGTCTATTCATTCCCCCAAAAGTAGTTCAGACCAAAGTTTTCGGTGTCAAGAATGACCAAGTGTCATCTGTCACCTGTCTTTACATTACAATTCTCCAACTCAATTTGCTCCCTTTCTTCACTGGAAAACTGTTGTCCAATCAGGAATGAATACATTGTTAACACCATTTAGCCTATACCTAGCTGCATACACAAGCATTTTATAAAAACATGACCAAATGATATGTAAATGCTTTACTGACTTCAAAGTAAGGGCAGTAGAGCTGCACTGACTTATACCAGATGCTGGCCTTGTTACCATGTGATACTCCATCTTGTGGTGATATGTGAAACAGACACAGAGCATGAGAGGCAGAAACAGAGCATGAGTCAGTGACACATGCCCTCTCTCTCTCTCTCTCTCTCTCTCTCTCTCTCTCTCTCTCTCTTTCTGTGTGCGCGTGTGTGTCCTGCCTTTGCAGTAGTCACAGGGGGTAATGGATCAGTACTGTGCATGCACATCGGTGCCAGTGTCGAACAAGCTTACTTTCAGCTGCATTAAAATGCACTAGGCCACCTAGTTGTGCAGAGAGGTTACTGAATAATGTAGACATCACACTGGATGGATGAGCTTGAGGCTCCTCACATGCAAATGCCCCCCACCCCTCTATGTTTTACACTGCAGCAGAAAAGGTTGCAAGAGCACCAATATCGTTATATGCTTTCATTCTGGATAAATGTGAAATGTGGTATGAGAGAGAGATCTTAATTGGACTGTAAGGGAATATGAAATGTGAGACGCTTGTGATGAATAATAAAGCTCAACTCAAAGCATTTTCTTCTGATATCAAATTTGGGTCAGTGTTCTTATGAGATGGCATACTAAAATTACATTTGCAACCTAATCCCATGGAGTGCGCATGTGTGAGTGAGTGAGAGAGAGAGAGAGAGGGCGAAAGAGAGAGAGAAAGAGAGAGGGAGAGAGACAGAGGGAGAGAGAGGGAGTATAAGAGAGAGCGGGAGAGAGGGAGAGAGAGAGGGGGGGAGTATGAGAGCAATAAGATACTGTATAGGGAATGGGGCATAGGTGTGGTGAGTCAGGGGTATATAAAGAGAAGAGTGTGTGTGCATGTGTGTCTGTGTTTTAATGTTCACATTTTTGAAAGTGTACTTGTGTTGTTGTAGTTTGGTCTAAACATAACACTTGTGTAAGTGCCTTTGAGTGCATTACCATTACCACATGAAACGTGTTTAACTATTTATTTGTGGAAAAGGGGCGTTTATTTTTGTACACAAAAAAAAAGAAGTTGTTTGGTCACATGACCAAACAATGTTAGTGCTTCCCTGTTCTGTAGACGGGTAACCAGGCCACCACCTGAGGGCAGTCAAAGTCATTGAAGTATTATTCAGTATTTAGGCAAAATACAGGGTTACATAGCACTAGGATACTGGACTATATTTTCAGCTTTAGATAATATTTTTAAGTAAAAATGCATTAATTATACTTGGATTTGTAATTTCAGACATATTGGAGCCTCATCAAATATTGTATATGTGTACTAGTTTACAAATAATCCTTGAAAAATGGTCCAGATAATATGGTACGCTAATTTTATTTTGTATTTTTTTTGTATTATTGTTCACTACAGCTTGGACATGTTGTTTGTATCCTTATAAGAGGCCTGCGTAATTTTTGTACAGGAGAGGTTACAGAGAAAAGCACAGTGTTAACTCTTCCACCACAGACGAGTGAGGATGAGCTCGTCGTCAGAGATCAGAATGACAGTGATGTGTGTAGCAGATGGAGACAGCAGTCACCCAGTCTGGCTCTTTGGCTGCAGCTTTCTCACCTCAGAGACCTGGGTCTGAGGCTGGGTGGGCTGAGTGCTCTTTCCCTTCACAACATATGTTCTATGAAGTGGGATGGCTTGCTGTGGGTCTGTCAGAGGCATGCCCAGTGCGTAGTCGGAATAATCCGTACCAGGACACCCGAGGATATGTTGACCCTTGTGTGTGGGACCCAGATATGGATGAAGCACTAGTGTATGGGGCTCCCTTGGATGGGAAAAGTATGGTAGGGGGATGTGTGATGGACGCCTGTGTGTGCCTGTGAAGGGCGTGGGCGCTCTTTGCAAAGGGGAGGGCAGTGTGACCATGTTGTGTCACCACGGTTGAGTATGCGTTCTGACTGCCAGTTTCACTCCTAAAACTAATAACATTTATTATAATATCAATACTGATTGCAGACAGGACTTTTGTATATACATTGCCATATACGTAGCTGTTTTAACTGTGTTTTCTGCTTTGCAGAATTTTTTCATTTATTTGTGATATCTTTGTAGAACAAGTGCTAGAAAAATATGTAGATAACACAGACTACCAAATGCATTATTGTCATGCGTGTTGTTGTTGTAGTCGTTGTTCAAAAGTAGTCGGCGTATAACATCTGTCTGGAGGTGAGTTTAGTTCTTGATGTGACAAAATAAATATATGACAAAAATAAATGTGACAAACTATAAATACAGTCACAGATCCCTGTAAGAATAGAGTAATCTTCAGCAGCATAAAGGCTTATTACTTACTGACAGATCTAAGAGGTGCCTGCAGAGCAGAAGCCAGTTTGAATGGTGCCATTTCACAGACTGGCTCACAGCGGTGCTGTTACCCAAGAAGTCACTGTACTGTATTACTGAACAAAACGTGAAGAAAACATAACATCACATGAAAAGGCAATAAATGTTACTGTAAGACAACATTATATCTGTCACTTTCTTGATTTTTTGTAAGCATAGAATTGCACTTAATGAAGTCTGCATTCTGTATTCAGAGTTCCGGGTTTCCTCGATCGCTGTCCATTTTCATTGTGGTGCTGAAAATGAATGATACCAGGGATCCATATGTTTAGTTAAGATGTTATACGCCGACTACTTTTGAACAACGACAACAACAACAACAACAACAACAACAAGCACGACAATAATGCATTTGGTTGTCTGTGTTATCTACATATTTTTCTAGCACTTGTTCTAGGGTTAAGAGATAATTTAGAGATATTCTAGTTTTAGACTCTAAGGGCCGCTGTTGATCAGTCAAACGTTTGTGGTCCACCGTTAAGTCTTGCCCCTCCTTGCCCGCTACACCCTGACACAGAAAAAAGCCAATCCTATACGCTTTAGACAGTGCTGTTAAAGGACATACAATACGCTCGCAGGTTTTTTTCTCGGTGAATCGTCTACCATTCTGTGGATATACCAGCGTGTTCAATGAAACATGGGATTACAGCTTTAGTCAGACATCTGTGGATATATTCTGGTGGAAATATGAATTACAAAAGGGATCCTCAAAGAAAATGCAGTGGTGTATATGCGCCATACAGGATAGAATGGCAAGTACTAATTATCCTTGCGTGCCTTGGAAATGTTGCTGTCGGACAAATTCGTTATTCGATTCCAGAAGAAATGAAGAAAGGATCACTGATAGGTAATGTAGCACAGGATCTTGGACTTGATATGAAAAGGCTTCGGGTTGGTCGAGCTCGTATTGTTACCGGGGAAAACGTCCAGTACACCGATCTTAATGCAGACAAAGGAGTTCTAGTTGTGAGTGAGAGAATAGACAGGGAACAGCTATGTGGCGACGTTACCCCTTGCAGCTTCAGTTTCGAGGTCATTTTAGAGAATCCAATGGAACTGCATCAAATTACTGTCGAAATTTTGGACATAAATGACAATGCGCCAGTTTTCCGTAAAAATGCGATGACTTTTGAGATTAGCGAATCAGCCACACTAGGCTCAAGTTTTGTGTTGGAGAGTGCAGACGACCCTGATGTCGGACTCAATGCTCTTCAAAATTATGTTTTAACGCCAAATGATAATTTCATCTTGAAGCAGCATTCAAATCCCGATGGCAGTAAATACGTCGAAATGATTCTTCAGAAAGCATTAGACAGAGAAAAGTATCCTCGGCTGTCTTTAAAGCTGATTGCTGTAGATGGAGGAGATCCACAGAGGTCTGGCACGGCGAGCATCGATGTGACTGTTCTAGATGCGAATGACAATGCTCCTGTTTTTAACCAGACTACATACAGGGCTAGTGTGAAGGAAAACGCAACTAAAGGCACTTACATTGTAACTGTTAATGCAACCGATGCCGATAGTGGTTCGCATGGGTATATATCATATTCGTTTTCCAATTTGAAAGAACATTTATTAAATATGTTTAGCATTGATAGTACCTCTGGTGTAATATCTGTAGCCGGGAATATTGATTTTGAAAAGGATAAGAGATATGAGATTAGGGTTCAAGCAAAGGATCAGGGTGGATTGACCGGGACTAGTAAAGTTATAATTAGTGTGCTTGCCCGAAGGGAAGCACAGTATTGTTATCGTCAAGTTTTCTTTATTTATTTATTTATTTATTCTCCCCGTTTTTCTTGCAGCTAACTCCTCCTCGCCCGTTTGAGCTAGAGACGCCATTCAAACACCAAAATGTCCGGCCCGATCCGGTGCAGGTTGCTATGACTTTTCGTGGCGATACTCTTTGCCACTCCTTTTTTATCCCTCTTTTTCATCCCCTTTTTCTCTCATTGACTAACATGGGGAAGGTTGAGCCATTGTGACGTCACGCACTCTAGCCAACTGACATTAGATCAGTTGACATAGGAGAAGCTCTCTTAAATGCCAGAAGTGGTTAGATAGAGAGTGCAAAATATTAAAACGAATGTAGTGGCAACAGTTTCAGGTACAGTTTATACACCCGCTCTAACAGTGTTAACCAGTATGTGAGTAACGTGGGTTTTATTAAGGCATAGCGTGTGTAATGTGTAGCTATTTCATTCCGTTTGTTAACCTTTCCGGCTGTCTGTATACCAGCAGCAGAGCGGAGCATTTCACTCCCCTGCAATCTCGGAATGAAATAGCTACACAATACACACGCTATGCTTTAATAAAATTCACGTTTTACGAGACACCAACAGAGGCACAACCGACAAGTCTTACCATTGAAGATCTTTGACGTTCGGTCTGAAACTTCATCCAGCCATCCAGGTTAATCCAAGTTGTTATGGAGAACGACAGTTGCATCAATCATATTTCATTAAAACTTCACACTTCTTACATTGGACATATCCACCAGCCTAATTAGAATCTGCATTGTCTACTGAGCAGACAATTCTCCATACAGTAGATTTCCCTTCGTTTAGTATCATTTTAAACTTTCCAGATGACTGTATCGCTCGTCAAGTGATACGTGTCCAGAAACAAGGCTCCTTTGACTGGATAGCCAGAGCTAGCATAACTGCCATTGAAATCCAATGGTAATGCTACCTAGCTAGGTATGCTAATTGTCGGTATCCATCGTTAACTCGTTAATCGTTAACCATCATGTCACTGGCTTTAATTTAAGAATGGCATGTTAGTAGTACATTTAGTAGTACATTTAATATCAGTACACTTGATTCATTACTGCTGATGTGTTACTTATATATGTTACTTATTAGCAGCTAGCTACCTAGCTAGCCACTGTGTTCCGATGTGTTTTCAGTTAGCATTAGCGGCAAGCTAGCTGCTGTAATAGTCGAGTTGAGCTTCAGTTAAGACGCTGCGTACCGTACTTCATCATCACATTCGATTATTTATTACAAACAAATTCAAATTCAGCTGTAGGCATGAGATCTGTATCTTGGAGACTAATTGCATCCACAATGTAAGTACTGCAAGCTAGACTACTATGCAGTTGACACAACACAGGAGGTCCCTGGGCCTGAGAAGGGAAGGGAATGAGTTTAATGTGGCTATAATATGGAATTTTAAATGTGCCTAAAACTAGACTAAATTGTAATGAGTTTTCGAAAACTAGACTGAAACTAAGAAGGATAACTATGACTAAATGTGACTAAAACTAATATGCATTTTTGTCTTAAGACTGAATCTAAAAATAGCTGCCAAAATGAACACTGAGATAGGGGACCCCTTAATCTGCAATTCATGGTTGCTAGCTCTAATCAGATGTACTACCTAGGCTTATAAGAGAAGACTAACTTTGTATGGCAACGAACACCAATAACTAGAACTAATTTGACAGACTATAAACCAATGTGATACACGTGCTCTCTATCTATACAGTAAAAGTGTTGCTTACGTTTGATACTACACCTACAGACTAACTCTAACTGCATTAAGTCTAACATATAGGCCTATCTTACAATAAACTTTAAGTAAAGCTGGCTATGTAACCGCATTCATTCCAATATTGTTGCAGAGATGTTTCCTTTTACCAAGATAGCAATTTCAACAATTCACTTAGCTCAGTAAGTCAGTATAACGAAACTCTGAGATACCCTCATATGTCTAAACGTCAGTGGAGCCAAAATATAATGGTTGAGCTTGGTTGCTTGCTAAAATATATTGGAAGAAGGCCCCACTACACTGATTGAGTAGATGTAAATACATGTTAATTCATAGGCACTTGTTCTCTCTGTCACAGAGCAAGCACACTCTCGCAGTTCGTTCACGAAACGCATTCTAGTTGAAGTTGTGGATGTCAATGATAATGTGCCTCTTATAAACGTCATGTCATTCTCGAGTCCTGTATCCGAAGATTCGCCACCAGGCACCACTATTGCTATTATCAACGTCAAAGATTCAGACTCCGGAAAAAATGGTCTGGTGACTTGCTCCATCGACAAAAGTTTACCTTTCAGGATAGAATCATCCCTTGCAAACTATTATACGTTGATAACAGAATCTGCCTTTGATCGAGAATTAACATCCGAATATAACATAACGATAACAGCCACCGACTCTGGTTCGCCCCCTCTCTCAAGCGTTACTAATTTGTGGCTGAAAGTGTCTGATGTCAATGACAACGCTCCCGTTTTTGACCGAGCTACCTACTCTGCATATGTCGCCGAAAATAACTCACCGGGCACATCAATATTCAGAGTCAAAGCCATGGACCCAGACTCTGGTCAGAATGCTAGGATATCATATTTCTTAACGGAGACGAGGGTAGGAGAGGCTTTGGCATCTTCATATATCTCCATAGGCACGGGCACTGGCGTTATTACCACTTTGCGCTCTTTTGATTATGAACAAATCAAACAGTTGTCATTTACTGTAAGTGCACAAGATGGTGGCTCCCCTCCATTAAGCAGTAATGCAACGGTGAATATTCACGTCCAAGATCAGAATGACAACGCACCTCAGATTCTCTACCCATTACAGACCAGTGGCTCTATTTTGGCTGAAATTGTGCCTCGCTCAGCAGATGTGGGATATCTTGTCACCAAAGTGGTGGCAGTTGATGTGGACTCTGGACAGAATGCGTGGCTTACATATAAATTTCAGAAAGCGACAGACAGGGCATTGTTTGAAGTTGGCACACAGAATGGAGAAATAAAAACTATTCGACAGATAACGGATAAAGATGCTGTGAAACAAAAACTCACTGTTGTAGTGGAGGACAATGGACAGCCCTCTCGCTCAGCTACAGTCAATCTTAATGTGGCAGTGGCAGATAGTTTTCCAGAGGTTCTTTCCGAGTTTACAGACTTGACACCTGACAAGGAATACAACGACAATTTGACATTTTTTCTCGTCCTGGCTTTGGCTGTAGTTTCATTTCTCTTTGTAACATCACTCGTTGTCATCATATCCGTAAAGATTTACCGGTGGAGGCAATCTAACACTTACTATCAGTCAAATCTTCCGGTTATTCCGTATTATCCACCGCATTTTCCAGACAATGGTGGCGCAGGAACTCTTCACCGAGTATACAATTACGATATGTACAAGACAACAGACTCCAGAAAAAGTGATTACAAATTCACTGGACCATGTGGTCAAAACGTTCTTATTGTGGATCCAAGTGCGTCCGGAACGATAAGGCGTGTGGACAGCGAAAAGAACATTCTGGATGAGCCCGACTCGCCCCTGGAGGTACGTAGATATCTAATGACTTAATACACAACGATCACATGTATCTCATTTCATACCTAAAATGAACCTTCAGTCACTCGTTGCTCTGAAATTGCCATTTGATACAAACAGGTGTTCATACTAATGCACACACCGAAGTGAAGTCACAGAACCGTTACTTGTTGCATTACCTAGCATCCTTAGTTTTAAGTTTCCTGTAATCAATATACGTCTGATTAAATGACTGTTGACATATAGGATGTAACGTGCATTGTTCAGTTTTATTTTAAATACCATGACCACGTTGTAGTTGTTCAGAAGGAGCCTGCATGGTTTTGTAGTGTAATTCGGAGACTGAAGGTTGCAGCTTTCTTTTTACTTCGTATAAACTGCTGCTCGTGAGTTTGGACTCTGAGTGACGCTGTTGATCAGCAGAAATATTTCTCTGTCGTTCAAGGCCCCTCCCTGGCTTCATACATAGAGACGACGCTCTCTCTCCCTGCGCTTTAGACTGAAATAAATGTTCACGGCACTCAGCGAAACGCTTCCAAACCTTTCTATTTAAACTGATTGAGGACTATTTTTTTATATATCACACTGAATTCCTTCTAAACCTCGTAATTAAGGGGCTGCAGCTGAATTTACTGGACTTCATTTCTCAGGATTATGGCTACAGACTCTGTATTTTGGGAGTATGGCGCAAAGCGGTTTTGTCATGCTCTTCGTTGGCAAGTACTTTTTCTCACATGTCTTTTCCTGCATGTATCTGGGCAAATCCGATATTCTATTCCAGAGGAAATGAAGAAAGGCTCGCTGATAGGTAACGTTGCGCAGGACCTGGGGCTCGATTTGCAAAGGCTCCGTGCGGGAAGAGCTCGTATCGTTACCGGAGACAGCATTCAGTACGCAGAGCTTAAACCAGACAAAGGGTTACTCGTGATCAGCGAGAGAATAGACCGTGAGCAGTTGTGTGGCGATGTTACACCGTGTAGCTTCAGTTTTGAGATTATTCTAGAGAATCCGATGGAATTGCATCCTATCACTGTAGAAATTTTAGATGAAAACGATAACGCACCAACGTTTCAAAATAAAGACTTGGTATTTGAAATCAGTGAATCGGCAACGCAGGGCTCACGCTTTGTGTTAGAGAGTGCCTATGATCCTGACGTTGGAGTCAATGCTTTACAGAATTATATCCTAACACCTAATGATAACTTTATTTTAAAGCAACATTCGAATCCCGATGGTAGTAAATATGCAGAGATGGTCCTTCAAAAATCCTTAGATAGAGAAGATCATCCTCGTCTCTCCCTGAAGCTTATTGCTGTAGATGGTGGAAATCCCCAGAGGTCTGGTACGGTAAATATAGATGTGACCATACTGGATGCAAATGATAACGCACCTGTTTTTAACCAGACAGTCTACAGGGCCTCCGTTCTAGAAAATGCGCCAAAGGGCACATATATTACCACTGTTAATGCCACCGATAAGGATAGTGATTCAAATGGTATCGTTAACTATTATTTTTCCAAGCTAAAAAGTAACATAGAAGATATATTTAATATTGATAAAGACAGCGGCCGCATATCTGTGGTGGGCCCAGTAGACCATGAAAGAGACACCAAGTATGAAATAAGAATTGAAGCCAAAGACCAAGGTGGCCTAACTGATTCTAGTAAAGTGATAATTGAGGTAGCTGATGTCAATGACAACGCCCCAGTAATAAATGTCATGTCGTTTTCGAGCACAGTGTTGGAAAATTCACCTCCAGATACAACTGTTGGTATTATTAATGTTAAAGACTTGGACTCGAGTGATAATGGAAAAGTGAGCTGTGCGCTCGAAGAAAACCTCCCCTTTAAGATAAAATCAACTGTACGAAATTACTATACGCTCGTAACTGATGCAGTTTTAGATCGCGAAAAGATGTCCCATTATAACATCACAGTTATTGCTACTGACGCAGGTAAACCACTGCTGTCAAGTAAAAAGACATTTAGTCTGAAAGTTACAGATGTTAATGACAATTCACCAGCTTTTCCAGAAAGCTTTTATACTTCGTATGTACCAGAGAACAACGGCCCTGGGCTTTCCATCTTTACCGCTAAAGCATACGACGCGGATGAAAATCAAAACGCTAGAATTTCATACATTCTTGAAGAAACTGATATGAATGGGACCCCAGCATCATCTTATGTTTCCATAAACGCGGAGACTGGTGTGGTTCGTGCTGTGCGCTCGTTTGATTACGAACAAATTAAACAATTTAAAGTGACTATTAAAGCACAAGATGGAGGCTCTCCCCCACTGAGCAGTAACATGACAGTTAATATTTTAATTCAGGACCTGAACGATAACGCACCCCAGATTCTGTATCCAGTAAAGACTAGTGGTTCTCTGGTTGCTGAAATGGTTCCTCGTTCAGCAGATATGGGCTATCTCGTTACTAAAGTGGTTGCTGTTGATGTGGACTCGGGACAAAATGCTTGGCTGTCATACAGACTGCAGAAAGATTCGGACAGACCTCTATTTGAAGTTGGCGCACAGAATGGAGAAATACGAAGCATGCGCCAAGTCACTGAGAAAGATGCAGTGAAACAGAAACTTATCGTTATAGTGGAGGACAACGGCCAGCCTTCTCGTTCAGCTACGGTCAGTGTTAATGTGGTGGTGGCTGACAATTTCCCTGATGTGCTGTCGGAGTTCACTGACTTAACGCACGATAAAGATTACAACGACAACCTGACTTTCTACTTAGTCTTGGCCTTGGCTGTAGTGTCTTTCCTTTTTGTAACATCTTTGGTGGTTATTATATCAGTAAAAGTATACCGATGGAGGCAATCTCGGGTGTACTTCAAGTCTCATAATCTTCCCGTGATTCCATATTATCCTCCGCGTTATGCAGACGCTGGGGGTACGGGAACTCTTCAGCACGTGTACAATTACGAGGTTTACAACACGACTGATTCTAGAAGGAGCGACTGTCAGACCGCCAGACCTGGTGCTCAAAGCGTGCTGGTAATGGATCCCTTTTCTGTGGGTACTATGCAGTGTGTCCAAAGTGAGAAAAACATCCTCGACGAGCCAGATTCGCCTGTGGAGGTGAGTAGGTTGAGTTTATTTTGTATCCTTATGATTTAACTTTGGCAGTTCTTCTGATATGACATTTTGTTTTAGGCACGTTTTATGTTCCACTGACACTGATTCTAACGCAGAGTGACGTTTTTAAATGAGATGCCGCTATATTACCACTGTCAATTTAACTGCAATAAGTGGGTGGAGTATTTCAGCACCATTGGTATGGACAGCGACAAACTCTGTGTCGTGGCCGAATCACTGATATCACATTCAAATTTTGCTGCTAAGGCCTACTCCAACTGCATATTGGTTAATACTGCATTACTAACTTTGGTGGTTGTGTTTGATTACTTTACTTTGCATTGCGTTGACTTAAAATAGAACTGGTGTCTGACATTCTTCGTTTGGACTCTAAGTGCCGCTGTTGAACAAGGAACGTTGATTTGCCATGTCTTGTCTGTCAGTTCATTTGTAGCCCCTCCTATACTCTCGGATAGAAAGAATCCATTTATTTTCATACAAGGCGTGGATACAGATAACCTGCTGTCGAAACCAAATGACATTGTACATTTTGCGCTCCAACTAAATCTCCGTTTCATACGATCGTTCTACGAATGTCGTGGATTTAAAGAGGGCTTTTGCTTCATTGGAAATTGGATTACAATGTTCGGAAAGGATTTACTACAATTTACGTGTGTTGAGCCTTCAGGATGGTCACTGCATTGGCGAGTACTGTTTTGTATATTGTGTTTATCTCATGTTACAAATGGACAGATCCGTTATTCTATTCCGGAGGAAATGAAGAAAGGGTCGCTGATTGGTAACGTGGCACAAGACCTCGGGATAGATTTGAGAAGACTTCGGCAAGGTCGAGCTCGTATCGTCAGCGAGGAAAGCATTCAGTACACGGAGCTTAAAACAGACAAAGGAATACTCGTTGTAAATGAAAGAATAGACCGAGAGCAGTTATGCGGCGACATCACTCCCTGCAGTTTCAGCTTCGAAATCATTCTAGAGAATCCGATGGAACTGCATCGTGTTATCATCGAAATTCTCGACGTTAACGACCATTCCCCTACCTTCCAGAATGCAAACTTAAAATTTGAGATCAGCGAGTCGGCCACTCTCGGTTCTCGCTTTGTTTTAGAAAGTGCAGATGATCCAGATGTTGGTTTAAATGCCTTACAGAAATATACATTAACAGAAAATAGTAATTTTATCATAAAAGAGCATGCAAACCCAGATGGTAGTAAATATGCCGAGATGGTTCTTCAAAATGCCTTAGATCGAGAGAAGCATCCACGCCTGTCTTTAAAGCTGATTGCTGTGGATGGGGGAAATCCGCAGAGGTCTGGTACTGCCAGTATAGACATTACAGTGTTGGATGTGAATGATAATGCGCCCGTATTTAATCAAACCGTTTATAGGGGTTCTGTGATGGAAAATTCGCCAAAAGGGACCCACGTCACAACCGTAAACGCGTCAGATGCAGATAGTGGGTTGAATGGCCAGATAACTTATTACTTTTCAAAAGTGAGAGGTAATGTTGCAGATATTTTCCATATAGACGAGAGTACAGGAGCTGTGTCTGTTTTTGGTCACATCGATTATGAGAAGGACAAGCGATATGAAATAAGAGTGGAGGCGAAAGATCAAGGCGGACTCACAGATTCTAGCAAAGTTGTCATTGAGGTAATTGATGTAAATGACAATAAACCGATAATTAATGTCATGTCTTTTTCGAACAGCTTGTCTGAGGATGCGCCACCAGGTACAACTATCGCGATATTGAATGTCAAAGATTTAGACTCTGAGAAAAATGGCCACGTCAACTGTGCCATAAATAATAAAATGCCATTTAAAATTGAGTCATCGCTGTCTAATTATTACAATTTGATTACGGATGCTCACTTTGATCGCGAGACGGCACAAGAATACAACATAACCGTAACGGCTACTGACTCTGGTGCTCCGCCACTGTCAAGCTTTACCAATCTACTTCTGAAAGTTTCAGACATTAACGATAACGCTCCTGTCTTCGAAAGAAGCCTATACACGGCCTATGTAACCGAGAATAACTCACCTGGCGTGTCTGTATTTAGTGTGTTCGCAAAGGATTTAGACTCTAATCAAAATGCAAGAATATCATATTTTTTAGAAGAAACACAAATCAGCACATCCCCAATGTCATCCTTTTTCTCAATCAACTCCGAAACGGGTGTTCTCCATGCAGTTCGTTCATTTGATTATGAACAAATAAAACAGCTCACGTTTTTTGTAAAAGCGCAGGACGGAGGCTCCCCTCCTTTAAGTAGCAATACTACTGTACAGATTTTAATCCGTGACCAAAATGACAATGCACCTCAGGTTTTGTATCCAGTGCAAACTAGTAGCTCGGTAGTGGCTGAAATGGTGTCTCGTTCAGCAGATGTGGGCTATTTGGTCACTAAAGTAGTGGCTGTTGATGTGGACTCCGGGCAGAATGCCTGGCTCTCATATAAACTGCTGAAAGCAACAGACAGGGCGCTGTTTGAAGTGGGCGCTCAGAATGGAGAAATACGGACTATCAGACAAGTCACAGATAAAGATCCCGTGAAACAAAAGCTCACTGTTGTAGTGGAGGACAATGGACAGCCAGCACGTTCAGCTACAGTGAATGTTAATGTGGCTTTGGCTGACAGCTTTCCTGAAGTGCTCTCGGAGTTCACTGACTTCCAGCAGGACAAGGAGTACAACGACAACCTGACTTTCTATCTGGTCCTAGCCTTGGCCGTTGTTTCATTCCTTTTTATAACTTCTCTTGTGGCTATTATATCAGTGAAAGTTTATAGATGGAGGCAGTCACGGATGTGCTACCAATCCAATCTCCCGGTCATCCCATACTATCCACCGCGTTACCCAGATGGCACAGGAACTCTTCAGCACGTGTATAATTATGACGTATATAAGACTAATGATTCTAGAAAAAGTGACTTTAAGTTCGGCAGACCCGATAGTCAAAATGTGTTGATAATGGACCCCGGCGCTACGGCAACTATTCAGCGGGTTTACAGCGAGAGAAACATCCTGGATGAGCCTGATTCACCAGACGAGGTGAGTAATGGTGCTTCATGAACAGCTGCTTGCTGTTACATATTCGAATACTGAATTTGGCATGGCCAATGACTTTTGTGTGATATTACTCTGACCAAATATGACACACTCATACTGTACGCACACCAATTCGTTTGTTTTCATGGGACAGTGGTAATTTTCAGCACCATGGACAGAGGTAGATGTGTTATGTGATCGCAGCAGGTTTTTTTTTTTTTTTTTTTAATGGGTGACTTTTCTTTTCTCTTTTCCTTCTCTTCTCTTCTCTTCTCTTCTTTTCTTTTCTTTTCTTTTCTTTTCTTTTCTTTTCTTTTCTCTTCTCTTCTCTTCTCTTCTCTTCTCTTCTCTTCTCTTCTCTTCTCTTCTCTTCTCTTCTCTTCTCTTCTCTTCTCTTCTCTTCTCACTATCTCTGTGTATGTGTGTGTGTGTGTGTGTGTGTGTGTGTGTGTGTGTGTGTCTGAGAGAGAGAGAGAGAGAGAGAGAGAGAGAGAGAGAGATGGAAGAGGAGATTTCTTTCCTGTCTTGCAAAATACCTCTTAGGCTCCAACCACAAACTAAACAAACGTAGTGTTCTCAGCTTTGTTGATGAGGTGTACAGCCAACTAGCAGAAGAGAGCAATTCACTTTTCCTTTTTCCTCAGCTTTTCAAGTTATTCTCCATGTAATTACCCTGAGGGTGTATGAATTACACATCATAACTCAAAATATATTTTAGATTCAAAATAATTAAAATTGCAAATGACTTTAAGTATTAGTCAAAACATTTCAGCTCTACTGAAAGTTTGCTGGGAAACGATTTTATCAACTCCTAAATCTATAGCCATGCTTTTTTATATATCATGTCTGTATCCGATGAGCTTAAATTTGATTCTATAAAATATGGACTACATTATGTCTTCTTTATCTTTAGTGAGAAGACTACTACCTCGTTTATTTTACATTCTGTATAGTGTAGAAACAAGTGCGTAATCGTGGTTTCCATTGTACATTTAAAGCTGGAATGTCTCACTTTGGACTCTGAGTGACGCTGTTTATCATGAGATATATTTTGTAGGAGAGGAGGTCCGTTAGTAATCGGTAGATCCTCCCCTAACATTGCGCTCTGGGATGTGTGAGGTAGCCTCGTTTCTTTATGCGTCTCTAAAGGACTTCGTATGACGGAGGTTGTTTGGACTTATGGTGGATTTTTGTCATCTTTATTTTTTGGTAAAACGTTTGGTGGGATTTTCTTAAGGATTACCATGGCCACTAAGGAAGGACGTAGGCGTTCACACATTGACGGGTCTATCTTTATTCGAAAGCATTGGCAAGTAATATTGTTGTTGGCGAGCTGTTGTGATAGTATTGGCGCACAGATTCGTTATTCTATTCCAGAAGAGATGAAGGTCGGTTCGCTTATTGGGAATGTTGCTCAAGACCTGGGACTTGATTTGAAAAGGCTTCGATCGGGCCGTGCCCGTATCGTCAGTGGAGAAAGCATACAGTACACAGAGCTGAAGTCAGACAAAGGGATTCTAGTTGTGAGCGAGAGGATAGACCGAGAGCAGCTATGCGGTGAAATCACCCCATGTAGCTTCAGTTTTGAAATAATCCTAGAAAATCCAATGGAACTACACCAGGTCACAGTTGAGATCTTAGATGTAAATGATAATGCGCCAGTATTTCGGAAGACTGAAGTCAATTTTGAGATAAGCGAAGCAGCTACTCTTGGTTCACGTTTTGTGCTGGGTAGTGCCGATGATCCTGACGTCGGAATAAATGCTCTTCAGAATTACGTTCTTTCTCCAAATGCTTATTTTGTTTTAAAAGATCAGTCGAATCCAGATGGGAGTAAATATGCAGAAATGGTTCTTCAGAAAGCTTTAGACAGAGAAGAAAATCCACGCCTTTCTTTAAAGCTAACAGCAGTGGATGGCGGAAATCCGCAGAGATCTGGCACTGTAAATATAGATATCACAGTACTAGATAATAATGACAATGTCCCCGTGTTTAATCAGACCATGTATAAATCGACAGTGATGGAAAATGCACTGAGAGGTACTTATGTGACGACAGTTAATGCAACTGATGCTGATGCCGGTTCTAATGGATTGATAGTGTACTCGTTTAGTGATCTGAAGAAGGATTTAAAAGAAATATTTAGCATTGACGAGTCCACAGGCACAATTTCAGTCGTCGGAGCGATTGACTTTGAACAAAATAAACGGTATGAAATAAGAGTTGATGCAAAAGACCAAGGAGGATTTACTGGTACTAGTAAGGTTATCATAGAAGTTTTAGATATTAATGATAATGCGCCAGTTATGAACGTCATGTCTTTTTCTAGTCCTGTGTCCGAGGATTCTCCGATAGGGACGACAATAGCTATAATAAACGTCAAAGATGCTGATTCAGGTAACAATGGTCAGGTTACATGCTCCATAGACAGAAGTCTTCCTTTCGATATCAAATCGTCTCTAGCAAACTATTATACTCTAGTCACAGCCGCGTTATTTGACCGCGAAACATTGTCTGAGTACAATATCACCGTAACTGCAGTCGACTCCGGATCATCCCCACTCTCTACTGTCCAGACTCTGCGTTTAACGCTGTCTGACGTCAATGACAACGCACCCATTTTCGAGCAGAAAACGTATTCAGTGTATATAATGGAAAATAACTCTCCCGGTTTGTCCATTTTCACAGTAAAGGCGAGGGACTCGGATTCGAATCAAAATGCCAGAATATCCTATTACTTAGATGAAAAGCAGAGTGATGGAACTTCGGTATCTACTTATTTATCTATAAATTCCGAAACTGGGGTTTTGCATGCAGTGCGTTCATTTGACTTTGAGCAAATTAAGCAACTAATCTTCATTGTGAAAGCACAAGACGGTGGCTCCCCTCCTCTAAGTAGCAATGCCACTCTTAACTTAATCATCCGGGATCAAAATGACAATGCGCCTCAGATTCTGTATCCGATACAAACTAGTGGATCGCTCGTGGCTGAAATTGTGCCTCGTTCAGCAGATATGGGCTACCTCGTCACCAAGGTGGTCGCTGTTGATGTGGACTCTGGACAGAATGCCTGGCTCTCATACAAACTACAGAAAGCAACAGAGAGAGCGCTGTTTGAGGTAGGCGCCCAGAATGGAGAAATAAGAACTATTCGTCAAATTACTGACAAAGATGCTGTTAAGCAGAAGCTCACTGTTGTAGTCGAGGACAACGGACAGCCCTCTCGCTCAGCTACAGTCAGTGTTAACGTAGCTTTAGCGGACAGCTTCCCAGAAGTCCTCTCGGAGTTCACTGACATGACGCATGACAAAGAGTACAACGAGAACCTCACATTTTATTTAGTCCTGGCTTTAGCCGTCGTGTCTTTTCTTTTTATTGTGTCCATCATTTCAATACTGTCAGTAAAGTGCTACAGATGGAGACGTGAGCAGATGTTCTATAAATCGAACGGCAATCTCCCAGTCATTCCGTATTACCCACCACTTTACGCAGACGTCGGAGGCACGGGTACTTTGCAGCACGTTTATAATTATGAGGTCTGTAGAACAATGGACTCCAGGAAAAGTGATCTCAATTACGCCAGACCTTGTAGTGAGAGTATCATAAGCCTGGACACGTGCGGAAAAGATACACTCCCACATGCCAACAGGGAGAGACTGGCCATGGATGATGCAGGCAACCAGGTGAGCTTCATATCTTTACTTGGGAACTTGTGTGTTTTTTATCCTGTGTATTTAATGAAGAACTTCACCCAAAAATGTTGCAATAGTTCAAATCGCAATTAGTTTCAAAAAATATTGTTTATAGACTTTAGAAAACTAAATGTACTTAATTCAGCTTTAACTTTCCAGTCTAACGCCCTCTCAGGTTGCTAGCCATGGTGCTGAAAGCCCACATTGCAATATAGTAAGACAGCTGAAGAACTTATTTGGCATTCGTTTGCGACTACATGTCATATCAGAGTACCTAATTTGTTACTTTACATGCAGTACAACACATTGGTCTGCAAGTGACGCTGTTGGTTAATATGTTAAGAGGACTTTTGAACTGAATAAGGGCTATAACTCCTCCGTCCCTGAATAAATACGGATGACAAAGCTGTTCGGAAAACACGACGACATTCGCTGAAAGTATTTGCTATAAACCCATATCATTGGAGAGCTTACTTGATTTCTTGTGATTTTGGACAGTATACCTTCTTGCTTGGGGAATATTTCGATATTGCCGTTCATTTTCAAGGATTCTTTTGAGCTCTAATACCCAAAGAAAATGTCAGACAGGACAATGGCTTGGCAAGTACTGTTGTTTGTTTCTCTCTCTGGTCTCAGCAGCGTGCATGGGCAAATAGTTTACTCAGTCCCCGAAGAGATGACGAAAGGCTCTGTAGTCGGAAACATAGCACAGGATTTAGGTTTGGATGTGAAAAGACTTAAATCAGGGAAAGTTCGCATTTATACTGGAGACGGAACTGAATACGTAGAGCTTATGGCAGAAAAGGGGATCCTTCTTATCAAAGAGAGGATAGACCGCGAAGCCCTGTGTGGCCAGACAACACCATGCGCACTTCATTTCCAAATAATATTAGAAAATCCTATGGAATTTTATAGTGTTACAGTTGAGATTACGGACATTAATGATAATACACCCATTTTTCCGGTGGAGGAAATGGCGTTCGAGATAAGCGAGTCTTCTCCGCTCGGTGCAAGATTTACGCTGGAAAAAGCTATAGATAGTGATGTTGGAATCAATGGCCTTCAAGGCTACGCCCTAAAGCCAAGTGATGTATTTGAATTGGAGACACAAACCCATTCCGATGACACCAAAAGTGTTGTCATGATTTTGAAAAGATCTCTAGATCGAGAGAAAGAAGACCGTTTATATTTACTCTTGACTGCTACTGATGGAGGCGATCCGCAGATGTCAGGGACAGTGCAGCTACGTATTTCGGTATTAGATGCCAATGACAACTCGCCGATTTGTTCTCAGAGAGTATATAAATCAAGCGTTTTAGAAAATGCCCCAAAAGGCACAGTGCTAACCACTGTCCACGCTTCTGATGCCGATGAAGGGTTGAATGGCAGAGTAGCATACACACTGTCGAATCCTGCCGGTGACATGGCTGGATTATTTAAAATAGACGATACTACTGGTGTACTGAAATTGATAGGAGATACAGATTATGAGAAAATCAAACGCTATCAAATTGATGTCCTGGCCAAAGATCACGGAGGTCTCTCAGATACATGTAAGGTGATTATTGATGTCCTCGACGCAAACGATAACAGTCCAATATTAAATGTCATGTCCAAGTCGTCATCAATACCGGAAAACTCCAAATCCGGTACCGTTGTTAGTATTCTTAATATTCAGGACCCAGACTCGGGGGAGAATGGCAATGTTCAGTGTACTATAAATGAAAATATGCCATTTGTATTGAAGACTTCGTCAAACAATTTCCACAGTTTAGTTACTGACGGTGAATTAGATCGAGAGAGAGATTCAACATATAACATCTCTGTGACCTGCTCTGATGAAGGCGTGCCCTCTCTCTCCAGCAGCGTCACTCTCTCCCTACAGATATCAGACGTTAATGATAACGCACCCGTGTTTGAAAGGAGCAGCTATGAAGCCTCTATTCCAGAAAATAACTCACCTGGCCTCTCCATTTTTACAGTAAAAGCAATCGATATGGATTTTAATCAAAATGCCCGAGTTTCGTATATGTTGGAGCAATCCTCTTTGAATGGGGTAATAGTCTCCTCGTATGTGTCCGTTAATGCTGAGAGTGGTGTCATTCATGCCGTGCGCACTTTTGATTACGAACAGATAAAGAATTTTAATTTCCATGTCAAAGCACAAGATGGAGGATCTCCTCCGTTAAGTACGAATGTTAGTGTTAAAATAAACATTCAAGATCAGAACGATAATGCACCTCAGATTCTGTACCCAGTGCAAACTAGTGGCTCACTGGTAGCTGAAATTGTCCCTCGTTCAGCAGACGTCGGCTATCTTGTCAGTAAAGTGGTGGCTGTTGATGTAGATTCTGGTCAGAATGCCTGGTTGTCTTATAAGCTGCGGAAAGGGTCAGACAGAGCTCTATTTGAGGTTGGCGCACAGAATGGAGAAATAAGAACTATACGTCAGGTAACTGATAAAGATGCTGTGAAACAAAAACTCACTATCGTTGTGGAGGACAACGGACAGCCCTCTCGCTCTGCTACAGTCAATGTCAACGTGGCTGTGGCGGACAGCTTTCCTGAAATACTCTCGGAGTTTACTGACTTTACGCACGACAAGGAGTACAACGACAATCTGACTTTCTATTTAGTCCTGGCCCTCGCTGTGGTTTCATTTCTATTCATCGTGTCCATAATAGCCATACTGTCGGTGAAGTGCTACAGATGGAGACGTGAGCAGATGTTTTATAAGTCCAATGGGAATCTACCGGTAATTCCTTATTACCCACCTCTTTATGCGGACGTTGGTGCCACGGGGACCATGCAGCATCTTCATAGTTATGAAGTTTATGGAACAACTGACTCTAGAATGAGCGATGTAAAATGTCGTAGACCTTGCAATGAAAGTATTGTTAGCCTGGATGCCAGTGGGACACTTACACTCCCTCATCCCAATTCAGAGAAACTCCTCATGGATGATCAGGTGAGTTGTATTGCTTTTGTAAGCCATTAGAATGATGTTGACAAGATGTTTTGGAGATTTTTTTATTCAATCAAGAGTTATTTGCATTCTTTAAAACATACATAAATAACTGTTCTGGTACTGTAGGCACACTTATTCGTTTGTTTTCAAGGGACAGCGGTCATTTTCAGCACATGGACAGAGGTAGATGTTTTAGGTGATCTCAACAGGGTTTTGAATGGGTGGTTGGGGATTTTTTCTTCTCTTCTCTTCTCTTCTCTTCTCTTCTCTTCTCTTCTCTTCTCTTCTCTTCTCTTCTCTTCTCTTCTCTTCTCATCTCTTTTCTCTTCTCTTCTCTTCTCTCTCTCTGCGTTTGTGTGTGTGTGTCAGAGAGAGATTGATGGAAGAGAAAAGAGTCAAAATATTTCACAATTGTATCAACTCCTAAATCTATAGCCATGCTATTTTATATATCATGTCTACATGCAATGAGCTTAAGTTTGATTCTATAAAATATGGACAATGCATTATTTATTATTTATCATTAGTGAAAAGACTACGACTTCGTCTATATTATATTCTGTAGTGTGTAGAAACAAGTGTGTAATCGTGGTTTCCACATTTTAAATTGAAAGCTGGAATGTCTAACTTTGGACTCTGAGTGCCGCTGTTGATCATGAGATATATTTTGTACGAGAGGGGGCTGTCGGTAATTGGTAGGTCCTCCCCTAACATTGCGCTCTGGGATGTGTGAGGTATAGCCTCGTTTCTTTATACGTCTCTAACGGACTGCTCGTATGACGGAGATTGTTTGGACTTATGGTCAATCATTATTTTTTGGTAAAACGTTCGGTGGGATTTTCTAAAGGATTATCATGGCCACTAAGGAAGGATGTAAGCGTTCACACATTGACGGGTCCATCTTTATTCGAAAGCACTGGCAAGTAATATTGTTGTTGGCGAGCTTTTGTGATAGTATTGGCGCACAGATTCGTTTTTCTATTCCGGAGGAGATGAAGGTCGGTTCGCTTATTGGGAATGTTGCTCAAGACTTGGGACTTGATTTGAAAAGGCTTCGATCGGGCCGTGCCCGTATCGTCACTGGAGAAAGCATACAGTACACAGAGCTGAAGTCAGACAAAGGGATTCTAGTAGTGAGCGAGAGGATAGACCGAGAGCAGCTATGCGGTGAAATCACCCCGTGCAGCTTCAGTTTTGAAATCATTCTAGAAAATCCAATGGAACTACACCAGGTCACAGTTGAAATCCTAGATATAAATGATAATGCACCAGTATTTCGGAAAACTGAAATTCATTTTGAGATCAGCGAAGCAGCTACTCTTGGCTCGCGTTTTGTGCTGGGCAGTGCCGATGATCCTGACGTCGGAAAAAATGCTCTTCAGAATTACGTTCTTTCTCCAAACGCTCATTTTGTTTTAAAAGAGCAGTCGAATCCAGATGGGAGTAAATATGCAGAAATGGTTCTTCAGAAAGCTTTAGACAGAGAAGAGAATCCACGCCTTTCTTTAAAATTATTAGCAGTGGACGGCGGAAATCCACAGAGATCTGGCACTGTAAATATAGATGTCACCGTACTAGATGCTAATGATAATGTCCCCGTGTTTAATCAGACCGTGTATAAATCGACAGTGATGGAAAATGCACCGAGAGGTACTTATGTGACGACAGTTAATGCAACTGATGCTGATGCCGGTTCTAATGGATTGATAGTGTACTCGTTTAGTGACATGAAGGAGGATTTAAAAGAAATATTTAGCATTGACGAGTCCACAGGCACAATTTCTGTCGTCGGGGCGATCGACTTTGAACAAAATAAACGGTATGAAATAAGAGTTGAAGCAAAAGATCATGGAGGATTCACTGGCACTAGTAAGGTTATTATAGAAGTTATAGATATTAATGATAATGCGCCAGTTATGAACGTCATGTCTTTTTCTAGTCCTGTGACCGAAGATTCTCCCATTGGGACGACAATAGCTATAATAAACGTAAAAGATGCTGATTCTGGTAACAATGGCCAGGTTACATGCTCCATAGACAGAAGTCTTCCCTTCGATATCAAATCGTCTCTAGCAAACTATTATACTCTAGTCACAGCCGCGTTATTTGACCGCGAAACATTGTCTGAGTACAATATCACCGTAACTGCAGTTGACTCCGGATCATCCCCACTCTCTACTGTAAAGACTCTGCGTCTAACGCTGTCTGACGTCAATGACAACGCACCCATTTTCGAGCAGAAAATGTATTCAGTGTATATAATGGAAAATAACTCTCCCGGGTTGTCCATTTTTACAGTGAAGGCGAGGGACTCAGATGCGAATCAAAATGCCAGAATATCATATTACTTAGATGAAAAGCAGAGTGATGGAACTTCGGTATCTACTTATTTATCTATAAATTCTGAATCTGGGGTTTTGCATGCAGTGCGTTCATTTGACTTTGAGCAAATTAAGCAACTCAGCTTTATTGTGAAAGCACAAGACGGTGGCTCCCCTCCTCTAAGTAGCAATGCCACTCTTAACTTAATTATCCGAGATCAAAATGACAATGCGCCCCAGATTCTATATCCTATACAAACTAGTGGATCCCTCGTGGCTGAAATTGTGCCTCGTTCAGCAGATATGGGCTACCTCGTCACCAAGGTGGTCGCTGTTGATGTGGACTCTGGACAGAATGCCTGGCTCTCATACAAACTTCAGAAAGCAACAGAGAGAGCGCTGTTTGAGGTAGGCGCCCAGAATGGAGAAATAAGAACTATTCGTCAAATTACTGACAAAGATGCTGTTAAGCAGAAGCTCACTGTTGTAGTCGAGGACAACGGACAGCCCTGTCGCTCAGCTACAGTCAGTGTTAACGTAGCTTTGGCGGACAGCTTTCCTGAAGTACTGTCGGAGTTCACTGACATGACGCATGACAAAGAGTACAACGAGAACCTCACATTTTATTTAGTCCTGGCTTTAGCCGTCGTGTCTTTTCTTTTTATTGTGTCCATCATCTCAATACTGTCAGTGAAATGCTACAGATGGAGACGTGAGCAGATATTCTATAAATCGAACGGCAATCTCCCAGTCATTCCATATTATCCACCACTTTACGCAGACGTCGGAGGCACGGGTACTTTGCAGCACGTCTATAATTATGAGGTGTGTAGAACAATGGACTCAAGGAAAAGTGATCTGAATTACGCCAGACCTTGTAGTGAGAGTATCATAAGCCTGGACACGTGCGGAAAAGATACACTCCCACATGCCAACAGGGAGAGACTGGCCATGGATGATGCCGGCAACCAGGTGAGCTTCATATCTTTACTTGGAAACTGTTTTTTTATCCTGTGTATTTAATAATGAACTTCACCCACCAATGCTGCAATAGTTCAAATTGCAATTAGTTTCAAAAAATATTTTGTACAGACTTTAGAAAACTAAATGTACTTAACTCAGCTTTAACTTTCCAGTCTAACAACCACTCAGGTTGCTATCCATGGTGCTGAAAGCCCACATTGCAATATAGTAAGACAGTTGAACTTATTTGGCATTCTTTTGCGACTATATGTCATACATCATAGTACCTAATTTGTTACTTTACATGCAGTACAACACATTGGTCTGCAAGTGACGCTGTTGGTTAATATGTTAAGAGGAATTTTGAACTGAATAAGGGCTATACCTCCTCCTTCCCTGCATAAATAGGGATGACAAAGCTGTGCGCAAAACACGACGACATTTGCCGAAAGTATTCGCTATAAACCTATATCATTGGATAGCTTACTTGGTTTCTTGTCATTTTGGACGGTATACCTTTTTACTTGGGGAATATTTCGATGTTCATTTTCGAGGATTCTATTTTGCCTTAATACCCAGAGATAATGCCGGACAGGACAATGGCTTGGCAAGTACTGTTGTTTGTTTCTCTCTCTGGTCTCAGCACCGTGCAGGGGCAAATTGTTTACTCAGTCCCCGAAGAGATGACGAAAGGCTCTGTAGTCGGAAACATAGCACAGGATTTAGGTTTGGATGTGAAAAGACTTAAATCAGGGAAAGCTCGCATTTATACTGGAGACGAAACTGAATACGTAGAGCTTATGGCAGAAAAGGGGATCCTTCTTGTCAAAGAGAGGATAGACCGCGAAGCCCTGTGTGGCCAGACAACACCATGCGCTCTTCATTTCCAAATAATATTAGAAAATCCTATGGAATTCTATAGTGTTACAGTTCAGATCACGGACATCAATGATAATGCACCCATTTTTTCAGTGGAGGAAATTACGTTTGAAATAAGCGAGTCTTCTTTCCTCGGTGCAAGATTTACGCTGGAAAAAGCTATAGATAATGATGTTGGAATCAATGGCCTCCAAGGCTACGCCCTAAAGCCAAGTGATATATTTGAATTGGAAACACAAACTCATTCCGATTACACCAAAAGTGTTGTAATGATTTTGAAAAGATCTTTAGATCGAGAGAAAGAAGACCGTTTATCTTTACTCTTGACTGCTACTGATGGAGGCGATCCGCAGATGTCTGGGACAGTGCAGATACGTATTTCGGTACTAGATGCCAATGATAACGCCCCGATTTGTTCCCAAAAAGTGTATAAATCAAGCGTTTTAGAAAATGCTCCAAAAGGCACAGTTCTAACTACTGTCCATTCTTCTGATGCCGATGAAGGGTTGAATGGCAGGGTGACATACACACTGTCGAAGCCTGTCGGCGACATGGCTGGATTATTTAAAATAGACGATACTACTGGTGTACTGAAATTGATAGGAGGCACAGATTATGAGAAAATCAAACACTATCAAATTGATGTCCTGGCGAAAGATCACGGAGGCCACTCAGATACATGTAAGGTGATTATTGATGTAATCGACGCAAACGATAACAGTCCAATCTTAAATGTCATGTCCAAGTCGTCATCAATACCGGAAAACTCTAAATCCGGTACCGTTGTTAGTATTCTTAATATTCAAGACCCAGACTCGGGGGAGAATGGCAATGTTCAGTGTACTATAAATGAAAATATGCCATTTGTCTTGAAGACTACGTCAAACAATTTCTACAGTTTAGTTACTGACGGTGAATTAGATCGAGAGAGAGATTCAACATATAACATCTCTGTGACCTGCTCTGATGAAGGCGTGCCCTCTCTCTCCAGCAGCGTCACTCTCTCCCTACAGATATCAGATGTGAATGATAACGCACCCGTGTTTGAAAGGAGCAGGTATGAAGCCTCCATTCCCGAAAACAACTCACCTGGCCTCTCCATTTTCACAGTAAAAGCAATCGATATGGATTTTAATCAAAATGCCCGAGTGTCTTATATGTTGGAGGAATCCTCTGTGAATGGGGTAATAGTCTCCTCTTATGTGTCCGTTAATGCTGAGAGTGGAGTCATTCATGCCGTGCGCACTTTTGATTACGAACAGATAAAGAATTTTAATTTCTATGTCAAAGCACAAGATGGAGGATCTCCTCCGTTAAGCACGAATGTTAGTGTTAAAATAAACATTCAAGATCAGAACGATAATGCACCTCAGATTCTGTACCCAGTGCAGACTAGTGGCTCACTGGTAGCTGAAATTGTCCCTCGTTCAGCAGACGTCGGCTATCTTGTCAGTAAAGTGGTGGCTGTTGATGTAGATTCTGGTCAGAATGCCTGGTTGTCTTATAAGCTGCGGAAAGGGTCAGACAGAGCTCTATTTGAGGTTAGCGCACAGAATGGAGAAATAAGAACTATACGTCAGGTAACTGATAAAGATGCTGTGAAACAAAAACTCACTATCGTTGTGGAGGACAACGGACAGCCCTCTCGCTCTGCTACAGTCAATGTCAACGTGGCTGTTGCGGACAGCTTTCCTGAAATACTCTCGGAGTTTACTGACTTTACGCACGACAAGGAGTACAACGACAATCTGACTTTTTATTTAGTTCTGGCGCTCGCTGTGGTTTCATTTCTATTCATCGTGTCCATAATAGCCATACTGTCGGTGAAGTGCTACAGATGGAGACGTGAGCAGATGTTTTATAAGTCCAATGGGAATCTACCGGTTATTCCTTATTACCCACCTCTTTATGCGGACGTTGGTGCCACGGGGACCATGCAGCATCTTCATAGTTATGAAGTTTATGGAACAACTGACTCTAGGAGGAGCGATTTAAAGTGTCGTAGACCTTGCAATGAAAGTATTGTTAGCCTGGATGCCAGTGGGACACTTACACTCCCGCATCCCAATTCAGAGAAACTCCTCATGGATGATCAGGTGAGTTGTATTGCTTTTGTAAGCCATTAGAATGATTTTGATATGATGTTTTGTAGATTTTTTTATTCAATCAAGAGTTATTTGCATTCTTTAAAGCATACACAAATAACTGTTCTGGTACTGTAGGCACACTTATTCGTTTGTTTTCAAGGGACAGCGGTCATTTTCAGCACATGGACAGAGGTATATGTTTTAGGTGATCTCAGCAGGGTTTTGAATGGGTGGTTGGGGATTTTCTCTTCTCTTCTCTTCTCTTTTCTCTTCTCTTCTCTTCTCTTCTCTTCTCTCTCTCTGCGTGTGTGTTTGTGTCAGAGAGAGATTGATGGAAGAGAAAAGAGTCAAAATATTTCACAATTGTATCAACTCCTAAATCTATAGCCATGCTATTTTAAATATCATATCTACATGCAATGAGCTTAAGTTTGATTCTATAAAATATGGACTATGCATTATTTATTATTTATCATTAGTGAAAAGACTACGACTTCGTCTATATTATATTCTGTAGTGTGTAGAAACAAGTGTGTAATCGTGGTTTCCACATTTTAAATTGAAAGCTGGAATGTCTAACTTTGGACTCTGAGTGCCGCTGTTGATCATGAGATATATTTTGTACGAGAGGGGGCTGTCGGTAATTGGTAGGTCCTCCCCTAACATTGCGCTCTGGGATGTGTGAGGTATAGCATCGTTTCTTTATACGTCTCTAACGGACTGTTCGTATGACGGAGATTGTTTGGACTTATGGTCAATCATTATTTTTTGGTAAAACGTTCGGTGGGATTTTCTAAAGGATTATCATGGCCACTAAGGAAGGACGTAAGCGTTCACACATTGACGGGTCCATCTTTATTCGAAAGCACTGGCAAGTAATATTGTTATTGGCGAGCTTTTGTGATAGTATTGGCGCACAGATTCGTTTTTCTATTCCGGAGGAGATGAAGGTCGGTTCGCTTATTGGGAATGTTGCTCAAGACTTGGGACTTGATTTGAAAAGGCTTCGATCGGGCCGTGCCCGTATCGTCACTGGAGAAAGCATACAGTACACAGAGCTGAAGTCAGACAAAGGGATTCTAGTTGTGAGCGAGAGGATAGACCGAGAGCAGTTATGCGGTAAAATCACCCCGTGCAGCTTCAGTTTTGAAATAATTCTAGAAAATCCAATGGAACTACACCAGGTCACAGTTGAGATCTTAGATATAAATGATAATGCGCCCGTATTTCGGAAAACTGAAATCAATTTTGAGATAAGTGAAGCAGCTACTCTTGGTTCGCGTTTTGTGCTGGGTACTGCCGATGATCCTGACGTCGGAATAAATGCTCTTCAGAATTACGTTCTTTCTCCAAATGCTTATTTTGTTTTAAAAGATCAGTCGAATCCAGATGGTAGAAAATATGCAGAAATGGTTCTTCAGAAAGCTTTAGACAGAGAAGAGAATCCTCGCCTTTCTTTAAAGCTAACAGCAGTGGATGGCGGAAATCCACAGAGATCTGGCACTGTAAATATAGATGTCACAGTACTAGATGCTAATGATAATGTCCCCGTGTTTAACCAGACCATGTATAAATCGACTGTGATGGAATTTGCACCGAGAGGTACTTTTGTGACGACAGTTAATGCAACTGATGCTGATACTGGCTCTTATGGATTAATAGTGTACTCGTTTAGTGATCTAGAGGAGGATTTAAAAGAAATATTTAGCATTGACGAGTCCACAGGCACAATTTCAGTCGTCGGAGCGATCGACTTTGAACAAAATAAACGGTATGAAATAAGAGTTGAAGCGAAAGACCATGGAGGATTCACTGGCACTAGTAAGGTTATTATAGAAGTTATAGATATTAATGATAATGCGCCACTTATGAACGTCATGTCTTTTTCTAGTCCTGTGTCCGAGGATTCTCCCATAGGGACGACAATAGCTATAATAAACGTAAAAGATGCTGATTCTGGTAACAATGGTCAGGTTACATGTTCCATAGACAGAGGTCTTCCTTTCGATATCAAATCGTCTCTGGCAAACTATTATACTCTAGTCACAGCCGCGTTATTTGACCGCGAAACATTGTCTGAGTACAATATCACCGTAACTGCAGTCGACTCCGGATCATCCCCACTCTCTACTGTCCAGACTCTGCGTCTAACGCTGTCTGACGTCAATGATAACGCACCCATTTTCGAGTCGCAAATGTATTCAGTGTATATAATGGAAAATAACTCTCCCGGGTTGTCCATTTTTACAGTGAAGGCGAGGGACTCAGATGCGAATCAAAATGCCAGAATATCATATTACTTAGATGAAAAGCAGAGTGATGGAACTTCGGTATCTACTTATTTATCTATAAATTCTGAATCTGGGGTTTTGCATGCAGTGCGTTCATTTGACTTTGAGCAAATTAAGCAACTCAGCTTCATTGTGAAAGCACAAGACGGTGGCTCCCCTCCTCTAAATAGCAATACCACTCTTAACTTAATCATCCGGGATCAAAATGACAATGCGCCTCAGATTCTGTATCCCATACAAACTAGTGGATCCCTCGTGGCTGAAATTGTGCCTCGTTCAGCAGATATGGGCTACCTCGTCACCAAAGTGGTCGCTGTTGATGTGGACTCTGGACAGAATGCCTGGCTCTCATACAAACTACAGAAAGCAACAGAGAGAGCGCTGTTTGAGGTGGGCGCTCAGAATGGAGAAATAAGAACTATTCGTCAAATTACTGACAAAGATGCTGTTAAGCAGAAGCTCACTGTTGTAGTCGAGGACAACGGACAGCCCTCTCGCTCAGCTACAGTCAGTGTTAAAGTAGCTTTGGCGGACAGCTTCCCTGAAGTACTCTCGGAGTTCGCTGACATGACGCATGACAAAGAGTACAACGAGAACCTCACATTTTATTTAGTCCTGGCTTTAGCCGTAGTGTCATTTCTTTTTATTGTGTCCATCATTTCAATACTGTCAGTGAAATGCTACAGATGGAGACGTGAGCAGATGTTCTATAAATCGAACGGCAATCTCCCAGTCATTCCATATTATCCACCACTTTACGCAGACGTCGGGGGCACGGGTACTTTGCAGCACGTCTATAATTATGAGGTGTGTAGAACAATGGACTCAAGGAAAAGTGATCTGAATTACGCCAGACCTTGTAGTGAGAGTATCATAAGCCTGGACACGTGCGGAAAAGATACACTCCCACATGCCAACAGGGAGAGACTGGCCATGGATGATGCCGGCAACCAGGTGAGCTTCATATCTTTACTTGGAAACTGTTTTTTTATCCTGTGTATTTAATAATGAACTTCACCCACCAATGCTGCAATAGTTCAAATTGCAATTAGTTTCAAAAAATATTTTGTACAGACTTTAGAAAACTAAATGTACTTAACTCAGCTTTAACTTTCCAGTCTAACGCCCTCTCAGGTTGCTATCCATGGTGCTGAAAGCCCACATTGCAATATAGTAAGACAGTTGAAGAAGTTATTTGGCATTCGTTTGCGACTATGACATGTCATATCAGAGTACCTCATTTGTTACTTTACATGCAGTACAACACATTGGTCTGCAAGTGACGCTGTTGGTTAATATGTTAAGAGGAACTGAATTTTGAACTGAATATGGGCTATGCCTCCTCCGCCCCTGCATAAATAGGGATGACAAAGCTGTGCGCAAAACACGACGACATTCGCGGAAAGTATTCGCTGTAAACTCATATCATTGGATAGCTTATTTGGTTTCTTGTCATTTTGGACGGTGAACCTTTTTACTAGGGGAATATTTCGATGTTCATTTTCGAGGATTCTATTTTGCCTTAATACCCAGAGAAAATGTCGGACAGGACAATGGCTTGGCAAGTACTGTTGTTTGTTTCTCTCTCTGGTCTCAGCAGCGTGCATGGGCAAATTGTTTACTCAGTCCCCGAAGAGATGACGAAAGGCTCTGTAGTCGGAAACATAGCACAGGATTTAGGTTTGGATGTGAAAAGACTTAAATCAGGGAAAGCTCGCATTTATACTGGAGACGGAACTGAATACGTAGAGCTTATGGCAGAAAAGGGGATCCTTCTTATCAAAGAGAGGATAGACCGCGAAGCCCTGTGTGGCCAGACAACACCATGCGCGCTTCATTTCCAAATAATATTAGAAAATCCTATGGAATTTTACAGTATTACAGTTCAGATCACGGACATTAATGATAATGCACCCATTTTTCCTGTGGAGGAAATGACGTTCAAGATAAGCGAGTCTTCTCCGCTCGGTGCAAGATTTACGCTGGAAAAAGCTATAGATAGTGATGTTGGAATCAATGGCCTTCAAGGCTACGCCCTAAAGCCAATTGATGTATTTGAATTGGAAACACAAACTCTTTCCGATAACACCAAAAGTGTTGTCATGATATTGAAAAGGTCCCTAGATCGCGAGAAAGAAGACCGTTTATCTTTACTGTTGACTGCTACTGATGGAGGCGATCCGCAGATGTCTGGGACAGTGCAGATACGTATTGCGGTACTAGATGCCAATGATAACGCGCCGATTTGTTCTCAAAGAGTATATACATCAAGCGTTTTAGAAAATTCTCCAAAAGACACGGAGCTCACCACTGTCCACGCTTCTGATGCCGATGAAGGGTTGAATGGCAGAGTAACGTACACACTGTCGAAGCCTGTCGGTGACATGACTGGATTTTTTAAAATAGACGATACTACTGGTGTACTCAAATTGATAGGAGACACAGATTATGAGAAAATCAAACACTATCAAATTGATGTCCTGGCCCAAGATCACGGAGGCCACTCAGATACATGTAAGGTGATTATTGATGTAATCGACGCAAACGATAACAGTCCAATATTAAATGTCATGTCCAAGTCGTCATCAATACCGGAAAACTCTAATTCCGGTACCGTTGTTAGTATTCTTAATATTCAGGACCCAGACTCGGGGGAGAATGGCAATGTTCAGTGTACTATAAATGAAAATATGCCATTTGTCTTGAAGACTACGTCAAACAATTTCTACAGTTTAGTTACAGACGGTGAATTAGATCGAGAAAGAGATTCAACATATAACATCACTGTGACCTGCTCTGATGAAGGCGTGCCCTCTCTCTCCAGCAGCGTCACTCTCTCCCTACAGATATCAGATGTGAATGATAACGCACCCGTGTTTGAAAAGAGCAGCTATGAAGCCTCCATTCCAGAAAACAACTCACCTGGCCTCTCTATTTTCACAGTAAAAGCAATAGATATGGATTTTAATCAAAATGCCCGATTGTCTTATATGTTGGAGGAATCCTCTTTGAATGGGGTAGCAGTCTCCTCTTATGTGTCCGTTAATGCTGAGAGTGGAGTCATTCATGCCGTGCGCACTTTTGATTACGAACAGATAAAGCATTTTAATTTCCATGTCAAAGCACAAGATGGAGGATCTCCTCCGTTAAGTACGAATGTTAGTTTTAGAATAAACATTCAAGACCAGAACGATAATGCACCTCAGATTCTGTACCCAGTGCAAACTAGTGGCTCACTGGTAGCTGAAATTGTCCCTCGTTCAGCAGACGTCGGCTATCTTGTCAGTAAAGTGGTGGCTGTTGATGTAGATTCTGGTCAGAATGCCTGGTTGACTTATAAGCTGCGGAAAGGGTCAGACAGAGCTCTATTTGAGGTTGGCGCACAGAATGGAGAAATAAGAACTATACGTCAGGTAACTGATAAAGATGCTGTGAAACAAAAACTCACTATCGTTGTGGAGGACAACGGACAGCCCTCTCGCTCTGCTACAGTCAATGTCAACGTGGCTGTGGCGGACAGCTTTCCTGAAATACTCTCGGAGTTTACTGACTTTACGCACGACAAGGAGTACAACGACAATCTGACTTTCTATTTAGTCCTGGCCCTCGCTGTGGTTTCATTTCTATTCATCGTGTCCATAATAGCCATACTGTCGGTGAAGTGCTACAGATGGAGACGTGAGCAGATGTTTTATAAGTCCAATGGGAATCTACCGGTTATTCCTTATTACCCACCTCTTTATGCGGACGTTGGTGCCACGGGGACCATGCAGCATCTTCATAGTTATGAAGTTTATGGAACAACTGACTCTAGGAGGAGCGATGTCAAATGTCGTAGACCTTGCAATGAAAGTATTGTTAGCCTGGATGCCAGTGGGACACTTACACTCCCGCATCCCAATTCAGAGAAACTCCTCATGGATGATCAGGTGAGTTGTATTGCTTTTGTAAGCCATTCGAATGATGTTGATATGATGTTTTGGACATGTTTGTATTAAATCAATATTTATTATCATTCTTGAAAACATATCTAAAATTACTGCTCTGGTAGATTTTTATGTTTCGGTCGCCGAGTCTGGCTCTGAAACGGTGAAAGATCATTCGGTTATATTCTGAATATTTGTTTGATGTTGTCGTTAACACTCATTCGATTTTGACGTATGGATTGAGTAAAGGACAACTGGGGACATGGCGTGTTCCTTATTCATGTGTGGCAGGATTGTGTGGCACTATTGGCTAAGCTCTGTGCTCAGTAGCCCAGTGTCTGTGCTGTCTGAACTGGCTAATTGAATCTTCAATTGATTTGTGCTGTTCACGAAGCAATGTAGTAGTAGGGCTGGTGTTGCAGTGGTTGTGCAATTCGGACTCAGAGCGCCGCTGTTGGTTCATATGTTGCAATTCAGTCCAGACGTGCGTTGCACCTCCTCTGTCAATATGAATATATTTCGAAGAGGAAAGGTTCGGCTGGCAAACGTTTTGAATATAAAGACTACCAATTTGCTCTTTGTGTCGATTCAACACAGTCTGTTAACACTAGGCGGCTATTGAGAGCTATTGGAGGATTTTAATCACGGATTTCTGTTTTATTTCATTCATCGCAGGAAAATATCGGATAGAACAATGGCATGGCAAGTATTGCCCCTTTTCTATGTAGTATACCTCAACTCAGTCTATGGACAGGTCAGTTACTCAATATCTGTTCCATCAGTGACAAGCGTGTTTGTTTTGGCTGTTAAGAACATGGTTGTCCTGCACTGACCAATTAGTAATGCTGCATCACATTTTTTTTTGCTTCTTTGTTGTCCTGATGCCTTACCTTATACACGAAATGACAATCTAAATCTCTTTAATACCGAAAGGGTTCTACCAATTTATCAAACACTGCAAAATAATTTAGTTTATTTGAAAACCAATTGTGTTTTCATTGCAATATACTATTTTAATGCATGTGTTTTTCTACATGTGCAAGAATGTCTACCATTTCTGCAGTTCAGCTGGTTAAACTCAGAGTGACGCTGTTGGTTAGTCTGTGAATATCCTTTATTATAATTCCAGTGCTACCTCCCCCTTTATCAAGCAACACAAGGGTGACTGCACATAACAGATAAAGAAAGACTGCGAATGGATGTACTGAGGGGTTCTCTTCCATTCTGAGGACTATATGTGCGCCATATTTATTTCTTTGTCTTGCGAGTATCACACTGCATGAACACCGCCGCTCTTAACGGATTATTGTGATTTATTTCTGTTCTGGAATGGAAATGTCAAACAAAACAAAACCATGGCAAGTACTCGTTTTTATTTCAGTCATCTTTGTAGGTTTAGTGACAGGGCAAGTGAGCTATTCGATTCCGGAGGAGATGACGACAGGCTCTTTGGTCGGAAACTTGGCTCAAGATTTAGGTTTAGATCCGAAAAGATTGAAATCAGGTAACGCTCGTATTTATACAAGAGACAGTGGTGAATACATTGGTCTGAATAAAGACAGAGGCGTCCTTCTAATCAAAGACAGGATTGACCGAGAAGCCTTATGTGGGCAGACTACGCCCTGTGCTCTGCATTTTCAGGTCATTTTGGAAAGCCCTATGGAATTTTATAGTGTTACCGTGGAGATAACCGATATTAATGATAATCCCCCGCACTTTGAAAAAGACGAAGTGTTTTTTAAAATTAGTGAATCGGCCACAAATGGTGCAAAATTTGTGCTGGAGAGAGCAATGGATTTAGATGTTGGCGTTAATAGCCTTCAAGGATATTCTCTCACGCCTTCGGAAAATTTCATTCTCAAATTATTACCTCAAGAAGACGGAAGTAAAAATGTTGAAATGGTTCTACAAAAACCCTTAGATCGAGAAAAACAAGACCAGATTTCGTTAGTATTGACGGCTGTAGATGGGGGTAATCCGCAGTTATCTGGCACGGCACAAATACGTATCAGTGTCTTGGATGCCAACGATAACGCACCTGTTTTTACGCAAGCTGCGTACAAGGCTGTTATCACGGAAAATGCCCCAAGAGGCACATTAATGACCACTGTCAGCGCCTCTGATTTAGACCAAGGTCCTTATGGCAAAGTGACTTATTCAATAAGTAACACGCTGGATGATGTTAGACAGTTATTTGGAATAAATGAATACAGCGGCGAAGTAACTCTGATTGGCAGTGTTGATTACGAAAAGGCTCGTCATTATCAAATTAATGTAAGAGCAAGCGACCAGGGGGGTCTTACAGATTCATGTAAAATTTTAGTTGATGTTTTGGACACAAATGATAATGCACCAAGTATAAGTATAATGTCGAAATCAAATGTAATATCAGAAGACTCAACGCAAGGTACAGCTGTTTCCATATTAAACGTCCAAGACCTAGACTCTGGAGAAAATGGCAAAGTCAGATGTGCGATTAATGAAAACATACCATTTTCTTTGAAAACAACGTCCAGTGACTTCTTCAGTTTGGTAACCGATGATGAATTAGATCGCGAGAGAAATTCAGGGTATAATATCACTGTGACATGCTCTGATGAAGGCGTGCCCTCGCTTTCCAGCAGCGCCACTCTGACCTTACAAATATCAGACGTAAATGATAATGCGCCTTTGTTTGAAAAGAGCGAATATGTCGCATCTGTTCTGGAAAACAATTCCCCAGGCCTGTCTATATTCACGGTAAAAGCCAGGGACGTGGATTGGAACCAAAATGCCCGTGTTTCCTATATACTGGAAGAATCCTCGATAAGTGGTGTGTCCGTCTCCTCTTACGTTTCTGTTAATGCCGAGAGCGGAGTTGTTCATGCAGTGCGGTCTTTTGATTTCGAGCAATTGAAGGATTTTACTTTCTACATCAGAGCACAAGATGGAGGTTCCCCTCCACTTAGCGGTAATGTCAGTGTTAAAATATTTATCCAAGACCAGAACGATAATTCGCCTCAGGTGCTGTATCCAGTACAGACCAGTGGCTCGCTGGTGGCTGAAATGGTGCCTCGTTCAGCAGATGTGGGCTATCTGGTCACTAAAGTAGTTGCTGTTGATGTGGACTCCGGACAGAATGCTTGGCTCTCATATAAACTACTGAAAGCAACCGACAGGGCCATATTTGAAGTGGGCGCACAGAATGGAGAAATAAGAACTATTCGCCAAGTCACTGATAAAGATGCTGTGAAGCAGAAGCTCACTGTTGTAGTAGAGGACAACGGACAGCCCTCTCGCTCAGCTACAGTTAATGTCAATGTGGCTTTGGCTGACAGTTTCCCTGAAGTCCTTTCGGAGTTTTCAGATTTTACGCACGACAAGGATAACAACGATACGTTGACTTTTTTTCTCGTCTTGGCATTGGCGGTGGTTTCATTTCTCTTTATCGTGTCCATCATAGCCATACTGTCAGTGAAGTGCTACAGATGGAGACGTGAGCGGATGTTTTATAAATCCAATGGCCATCTCCCAGTCATTCCATATTATCCACCACTTTACGGCGACTCAGTGGGCACGGGAACTCTACAGCACGTTTATAATTACGAAGTGTGCAGGACAACTGACTCGCGAAAGAGTGATTTGAAATATGGACGACCTTACACTGAAAGCATCATTAGTCTGGACACCAATGGAGTACAGACATTACCTCATGCGGATATGGAAACACTGGTCAGCGATGACTCCAAAAATCAGGTATGGAGTATCAATTGATCGAGCATATTATACGTTTTTTAACTTTGCTTAAACTTAAAGACATATCATTTCTGTGATGTGCAACAACAACAATATGAATGAATCAACTGAACATTTGATTATTACATGTTAAAGGTTTATTTTATACTGTGCTCTCATATCCCATTGTACTTGGTCGCTGATCATGGTCCTGAAATATGGGTACATGGTGCTGAACAATATGCTGATCACAAAAGCCTGTGGGGGATGTTTGGGAAATACTGCGGAGCCTTAATTAAGTTATTTACCTTCAAACCGTCTCTCTCTTTCTCTCTATACACACACACACACACACACACACACATAGACACACACACACACACACATCACTCTCTCTCTCTCTCTCTCTCTCACACTCACACACACACACACAATCTTACATATATCAGTGAGTGTGTAGTACTTCATGAAATGTGTTCAATGTATAACCTGCAAGTGGATACCTGGATATATTTACAATGATATTTTCAGAAACCGTTTTGACATGTTTTATGATAAGACTTTCGCGGTTTGTAGAGTACTTTTGACTTCATGCTACCATTCCTAAGTTATTCTAGTGGCTTCAAATGATCTGAGCATATAGAAGGTAGGTAACAGTCATTTGCGATATAGACATATAACCTATGGAAGTGGAGATGGGAGATATGGTTGATATGCATTACTAGGTTTGCCCAGGCGCATCATTTTTTTAATGCTTTGATCGAGCACGTTTTGACCAATTTTAACACTTGTGTAGTTCATAGGATTTGACTCAGAGTGCCGCTGTCGGCCAGCATGTTGCTGTGAACGATGCAGATTTCCTTAGAGTACCTCCCCTATCTCTAAAAAAGAGAAAGCATAACTGGCAGAGCGCATACTCCAGAAAATGTAGAAGGAGAAACATCGACATTTACCGTTACGTTTTGTATGAAATTGAAAAGACATTAAGGAACATTTTCGTACTTTCTTGGTGTAGGATTATACTGTGTCGATTTACTGAAGATCCTCACGGAGCTCTCTGTGTGTATTTCGCTTGGATTTGGGAATTACTGGAGAGAACAATGACACGGCAAGTACTATTGTTTATTTCGGCACTCTCTCTTGGATTAGTGCAAGGACAAGTCAGCTACTCTATTCCCGAAGAGATGACAAAGGGCTCTCTGGTTGGGAACATAGCTCAGGACCTGGGATTGGATATAAAAAGACTGATATCGGGCAAAGCTCGTCTTTATACCGGAGAAAGTGCGCAATATATCGAGTTGAGCAGAGAAAGAGGAGTGCTCGTTATCAAAGAGAGAATTGATAGAGAGGCTCTATGTGGACAGACGACGCCCTGCGCTCTACATTTTCAAATAATTCTGGAGAAGCCGATGGAACTGTACAGAGTTACGGTGGAGATTACCGACATTAATGATAATTCTCCAATTTTTCCAATGAGTGAGATGAAATTTGAAATAAGTGAGCTCGCACAGCCAGGAGCTCGGTTCGTTTTGGAGACGGCAATTGACAATGATGTCGGCGTCAATGGCCTCCAAAGCTACGCATTAAAGCCTACTGAGCATTTTGCTCTGAAAACGCAGAATTTGGCTGATGGTACAAAGAATGTTGAAATGATTTTACAAAAGCAATTAGATCGAGAAAAACAAGAGCACATGTCTTTGTTACTCACAGCTTTAGATGGCGGAGAGCCTCAGATGTCTGGCACGATGGAAATTCTTATAACGGTTATAGACGCTAACGATAATGCCCCCGTTTGTTCTCTGCCTACTTATAAGACCAGCATCAAAGAGAATGCGCCAAAAGGCACTATTCTGACAACAGTCAGCGCATCCGATGCTGATCAAGGTTCAAACGGTGTTGTCACATATTCATTGTCAAGCGCTGCAAAAAGTTTAGCAGAATTATTTCAGATAAACAGTAAGGACGGCGCACTGACACTAGTAGGAAGTATCGACTTTGAAAAAAATAAGCAATATCAGATTTCCATTCAAGCGAAAGACCAGGGTGGCCACTCAGATTCTTGCAAAGTAATTGTAGATGTCACGGATGTAAATGATAACAGCCCCGTGATTAGTATCATTTCTGAATCAAATGAAATATCCGAGAATTCAGAAACAGGGACTGTTGTAGCTATGATGAACATACAAGACGCAGACACGGCTGAGAATGGCAATGTCAATTGTGTTCTTAATGAGAATATCGCTTTTGTCATACAGTCTTCATCTGATGGTTTTTATAGTATTATCACGGATAATGTATTAGATCGAGAGCAAGCCTCGGGGTATAACATCACCGTCACATGCTCTGACGACGGCGTGCCATCTCTGTCCAGCAGCGTCGTGCTCTTCTTGAAGATAACTGATGTAAATGACAACGCACCTGTGTTCGACAGGGGAATTTATGAGGCTTCCATTTTAGAGAATAATGCACCGGGAGTTTCTGTATTCACTGTAAAAGCAAAAGATGCAGACTGGAACCAAAACGCTCGAGTGTCTTATATTCTAGAGGAATCCTCCGTTAATGGAGTCCTTATATCCTCGTATGTATCTGTCAGTGCTGACAGTGGAGTCATTCGTGCTGTTCGTTCTTTCGACTTCGAGCAGATAAAGAACTTTCAGTTCCATATAAGGGCGCAAGATGGAGGATCTCCTCCACTGAGCAGCAATGTAACTGTTCGGATAAATATTCAGGACCAGAATGACAATGCTCCACAGGTACTTTATCCAGTTCAAACCAGTAGCTCTGTGGTGGCAGAGATGGTCTCTCGTTCAGCCGATGTGGGCTATCTCGTCACTAAAGTGGTGGCTATCGATGTGGACTCTGGTCAAAATGCGTGGCTGTCTTATAAACTGCAAAAAGCGACAGACAGGGCGCTGTTTGAAGTGGGACCACAAAACGGAGAAATAAGAACTATACGCCAAATCACTGATAAGGATGCCATTAAACAAAAACTTGTTGTGGTAGTGGAGGACAACGGACACCCTTCCCGATCCGCCACTATTAACGTTAACGTGGCATTGGCGGACAGCTTTCCTGAAGTGCTGTCGGAGTTTACCGAATTTACGCATGATAAAGAATACAACGACAGCCTCACTTTTTACCTCGTCTTGGCCTTGGCTGTGGTTTCCTTCCTGTTCATTGTGTCCATAATAGCCATACTGTCTGTGAAATGTTACAGATGTAGACAGGAGAGGATGTTTAATAAATCCAACGGAAATCTACCAGTTATTCCATATTATCCTCCTCTCTATGGTGACGTAGGTGGCACAGGAACATTGCCACATGTGTTTAATTATGACGTCTACAGAACTACCGATTCCAGAAGGAGTGACATAAAATATGACAGAACGAACAGTCGAAGCATTGTCAGTCTGGATACCACTGGAACATGCACACTGCCTCATATGCAGCCAGAAAAACTGATTAGTGAGGATTCCACTGACCAGGTGAGCCTTAAATATCTGTTTAATGCGTCTGAGAAAATGTGGACCCTGTGTTCAGTGTTTAATCTGTTGAATACATACTCTGTTTAGATTAATGTTGAAATGTTTCCCCACACTGATTATTGTAAGCAGATGAAGTGAAAACGTGGGAGTGTGCTGTCACTGACCATGGTGCTGAAACACTATGGCATAATGTAGTACTTTTATGTAAATCTTTTTACTAAATGCCCTTTTCTTGTAAAGCCACTTTTTCTACCATGTGTATAAGACACTTTAAGAATAATTTTTTGATACCGAAATCCAATTCTGTTGCCTAAGAAAACGGGCAGGAGACCTAGGCGCACATATTCTTGAGCGCATTCACACTGACAGTGCGTGTGTGCGTGCGTGTGTGTGTGTGTGTGTGTGTGTGTGTGTGTGTGTGTGTGTGTGTGTGTGTGTGTGTGTGAAAGTGTGTGTGAAAGAGGAGAAGAAACCGAAAAGGAGCAGGGGAGGAAAGAAGAATAATGTGTGCGTTTATTGTGCATGGACATGCTTTAGGTACTCCGAGTAAATTGTTGGATGAACATGGTTCAACCAGCACATGGTATAGAGCGCTGTGATCACTTTTAGTTTTTTGGAGTTGTAGTCTCTCGTCAAATAGGCATTTGTGCAATTGCGTGATTTTGACTCAGAGTGCTGCTGTTGGTCAGCATGTTGCTGTGTGAACCCCACGTGTTTGACACCTCCCTGTTGGAAACCGTGAAAGGAAAGAGAAGCTGCATATAGAACCGTGTCATAAAGCCGTGTCATAAAGCCAAAGTCATTAAACCAACAGACAATTTCATTTTGAAATTAAACGACCAGGCAGATGGGAGTAAAAAGGTTGAGATGGTTTTACAAAAAGCTCTTGATCGGGAGAAGTTGTCTTTAGTGTTAACTGCTTTGGATGGAGGTGAACCCCAGTTGTCTGGGACAGTGCATATTCATGTCACTGTACTGGACGCAAACGATAATAGTCCTATATTCACACAGGCCCAACATAAAACCAGCATAGTCAAGAATTCACAGAGGGGAACTGTATTAACAGCGGTCACAGCCATGGATAGAGACAAAGGAGTAAATGGCTTAGTAAGTTATAGAAAAAATGGGCAGGTTCAGTGCAATCTTGACGATCCCGTTTACAATAAGATCGACATCTAATGGTTTTTATAGTGTAGTTACTGAAAATGATTTGGATCGAAAGTCTCAGCTTATAACATTTCCGTAATGTGTTCTGATCATGGAGAGCCATCACTCGTGAGCAGTCTCACTCTCTCCTTACATGTATCAGATGTAAATGATAACGCGCCGGTGCTTGAAAAGAGCTCCTATGAGGCTTTTGTTATGGAGAACAACTCTCCGGGCCTGTCTGTGTTCACAGTAAAAGCCATAGACGCAGACTGGAACCAAAATGCCAGAATATCCTACATGTTGGAGGATCCTCGATCAATGGCGTATCAGTCTCTTCGTACGTGTCTGTCAGTGCTGAGAGCGGAGTTATTCATGCGGTTCGCTCTTTTGACTATGAACAGATAAAGGAATTTGTATTTCGCATAAAAGCTCAAGACGGGGGCTCCCCTCCTCTGTATAGTAATGTTACCGTTAAAATGAAAGTGCAGGATCAAAACGATAACGCACCGCAGGTTTTATACCCAGTACAGACTAGTAGTTCGGTCATTGCTGAAATAGTTCCCCGTTCAGCAGATGTGGGCTATCTTGTGACGAAAGTTGTTGCTGTTGATGTTGACTCTGGACAAAATGCCTGGCTATCCTATAAGGTCTTCAAGGCCTCAGATAGAGCACTGTTTGAAGTAGGTGCACAGAATGGAGAAATAAGAACCATACGACAAGTCACTGATAAAGATGCCGTGAAGCAAAAGCTCACAGTAGTAGTACAGGATAATCGACAGCCCTCTCGTTTAGCAACTGTGAATGTTAACGTGGCAGTGGCGGACAGCTTTCCTGAAGTGCTCTCGGAATTCAGTGACTTTACGCATGACAAGGAGTACAACGACAACTTGACATTTTACCTGGTGTTGGCTTTGGCTGTAGTTTCTTTTCTGTTCATTGTATCCATCATAGCTATACTGTCAGTGAATTGTTACAGATGGAGACGTGAGCGAATGTTTTATAAATCCAACGGAAATCTACGGGTAATTCCATACTATCCGCCTCTTTACGTGTTCAATGATCAGGTGGGCACTTTAGCATGTATTAATATTTGTTTGCATTGTACATTTCATTCTAAATTCTATCTTTTCCCCTGTCATATCTTTTAAGTTTTCTGTCAACAGAGCTTGGTAAGAGTATCTTCACATTTTGTTGCTTTATATATCCGTTGCTGGCCATGGTTCTGAACAGGGCTCTTGCCAGACCAGTGATTTCGAAGAACGTAAAACTGCTGTTGTATGACTGTATACCAATACACTTATACCTTTCCTATGATTATCATATTATTACATACTGTATATTGCACATATTACATTGTAGGTTCTGGTTTTGTGAAATCACACATCTGATCCCAGTCATTGAATATGTCGAATTGTGCGACTATTCCTGTAATTCCTAGATTTGCCTATCCTTTATTTGTTGAAACATATATTAAGTACCGTTGAATAGAAGTGCAGTTCAGCTCATTTAACTCAGAGGGCCGCTGTTGGCTAGCATGTTGTGAGTGTAGACCGTCCCACTATCGGTACCTCCCTCTTACATCTCTTTATTTTATGAGTAGAAGGGAACAGAGCGGAGAGGACTCGTGCGAAGCGGAATGTGATCTTTACCTACATGTTTTTCAACACATTCAAGGTTCAAAAGTATCTTCTTTTCTAGTTGCAACGGCAAGAATCATAACTACTCACCATTGCCTTGGATTGTATTATTTTGTATCGAATTCGATAACAAAACCTGTCCGCAAGAGGAATGGCACGGCAAGTAGGCCTACTATTGTTCGTTTCCATCGTCTTCCTGAGCACCGTGTACGGACAGGTCAGTTACTCCATTCCTGAGGAAATGGCTATTGGCTCTGTGGTTGGCAACATAGCACAGGATTTAGGATTGGAATTGAAAAGACTAAAATACGGCAAAGCTCGAGTTTATTATGGTGACAACACGGAATACATCGAGCTTAATAAAGACAGGGGAGTCCTTACCATCAAAGAGAGAATAGATCGAGAGGCACTATGCGGACAGACTACGCCTTGCGCGCTAGACTTTCAGATAATTCTGGAGAATCCGATGGAATTATACAGAGTAACAGTTGAAATAACAGATGTAAATGATAATGCTCCCACGTTCAGAAATAGTGAAAAGCGTTTTGAAATGCCTGAATCGGCAGTGATCGGATCAAAATTTCTGTTAGACAAAGCCATGGATTTAGACATAGGTATAAATGGGCTTCAAAGCTACACGCTAAAGCCAACAGATAATTTTGCATTGAAGTTAAATAGTCAGGCAGATGGCAGTAAGAAAGTAGAAATGATTTTGCAGAAACCTCTAGATCGAGAAAAACTAGAGAATATATCGCTTCTTTTGACAGCAATGGATGGTGGAAAGCCCTTAATGTCGGGGACAGTAAAAATACACGTCATTGTATTGGATGCAAACGACAATGAGCCCGTTTTCACAAAGGCTGTGTATAAAACAATTGTTACTGAAAACTCACCAAAAGGAACTGTGTTAACCACTGTTACTGCTTACGACGCAGATAAAGGATCGAATGGTCAAGTGAGTTATTTAATCCCAAACAGTCAGCACGACGTGTCCGATTTGTTTTGTGTCCAGGAAAATGGCGAGGTGATATTAGTGGGAAATATCGACTATGAAAGGGCCAGGCATTACGAGATTGATGTAGAGGCAGTAGATAAGGGCGGGCTATCCGATTCAAGTAAAATTATCGTAGATGTTGTTGATGTTAATGATAACAGTCCGACTATTAATATAATCTCAAAATCCACTCCAGTAAATGAAGACTCCGCTGTCAGCACCGTAATAGCAATGATTAGTGTCAATGATCCAGATTCTGACAAGAATGGTCAAGTTCACTGTGCTATGAATAATAACATTCCTTTCGCTATTAAATCAACTTCAAACGGTTTTTATAGCATCGTCACTGACAGTGCATTGAACCGTGAGACAGATTCAGCGTATAACATAAGTGTGACTTGCTCGGATGAAGGAGTGCCCTCGCTTTCTAGCAGAATCACTCTCGCGTTGCAGGTGTCCGATGTAAATGATAACGCGCCTGTTTTTGAAAAGAGTTCATATGCGGCATCCATTGTGGAAAATAATACACCGGGCATTTCAGTATTTACAATTAAGGCTGTAGACGCAGATTGGAAGCAAAATGCCCGCGTTTCATATATCTTGGATGAATCATCGACAAATGGAGTATCCATTTCTTCTTTTGTGTCTGTCGACGCTGAAAGCGGGGTCATTCGTGCCATGCGTTCTTTCGACTTTGAGCAGATGAAGGACTTTGTGTTCCGCGTAAAAGCGCAAGACGGAGGGTCTCCTCCGCTAAGCAGTAATGTCAGTGTTAAAATAGCTATCCAAGATCAAAACGACAACACACCACAGGTGCTCTATCCCATACAGAGTAGTGGCTCTCTGGTGGCTGAAATAGTGCCTCGTTCAGCAGATGTAGGCTATCTGGTCACAAAAGTGGTGGCTGTTGACGTCGATTCTGGACAGAATGCCTGGCTCTCTTATAAACTGCAGAAAATGACGGACAGGGCATTATTTGAAGTTGGTGCTCAGAATGGAGAAATAAGAACCATACGCCAGATCACTGACAAGGATGCCGTGAAACAAAAGCTAACTGTTGTAGTGGAAGACAACGGAAAGCCAGCTCGCTCAACGACAGTGAATATTAACGTGGCCGTAGCGGACAGCTTCCCAGAGGTGCTCTCAGAGTTCACCGACTTCATGCAGGATAAGGAGTACAACGACAACCTGACTTTTTATCTCGTTTTGGCCTTGGCAGTAGTTTCATTCCTGTTCATTGTATCCATCATAGCCATACTGTCGGTTAAATGTTACAGATGGAGACGTGAGAGGATGTTTTATAAATCCAACGGACATCTTCCAGTCATTCCATACTATCCGCCTCTTTACGGGGACGCAGGCGGCACAGGAACATTGCAACGCGTTTACAATTACGAGCATTACAGGACAACTGACTCGCGAAAGAGCGATGTGAAATATGGAGGTCCATGTGGTCAGAGCATCATTAGTCTGGACACGAGTGGATCACAAACACTTCCTCATGTGCAGAGAGACATAATGAGCCCTGAAGACTTAAGAGACCAGGTGAGCATGGTTTATGAGCAATTTACAAGTGGCACTTGTGTTCACGCACATACACAGACAGCCATACACACGTCTCTCTCTCTCTCTCTTTCTCTCTGTGTCTATACCTATGGGTATGCTGTACGAACCTATTCTATCGATGCTCACATATTTCAAACACTTCGTCCAGATCTAGTGCAGTGTAGGCCTTTATATGAATCCGTTTCCAAATCGCTGACCATGGTCCTGAATAAGCTTTAAAAAAAACCTCTACTGTTTAAGCATACTCACCCTGACGGTTTATTTTGGTCAGAGAGGCATGTCAGTCTAGAGAAAATATTTGAATATCATGTTTATTGCAATGCATTTGATAACTAATTAACCATCTAAACACATTTGTATTGATGCAATGATTTGGTGCAATGCAACTGATTACCTGATTTCATTTGGTTTCTGACTGCAGCGTGATAAAATATTTGTGCGATTTACCAGTGTAATTCTATTGGTTAGGCTCAAAGGGCCGCTGTTGGCTAACAGTATGTAACTGATGAACATAGTCCATCCTACAATTTGTACCTCCCCCATCATTCTTACATGACCAGTGTAAAAGAAACGAGCAAACCGGAGCTCTAAACCTATACGGGACCTATACGGGATATAAATACACCTCACTTTCCTTTTCACAGCAGCAAGCATGACTCGCCGTGAATTATCTTGGATTGCATTGTTTATACCGTCTACGACTGGGATTTTTTCAATCAGAGGAATAGCACGGCGATTCCTTTTGTTCATGTCGCTCATCTCACTAAGCTCAGTGTACGGACAAGTCAGCTACTCCATCGCCGAGGAGATGGCTAAAGGCACTGTTGTCGGTAATATAGCACAGGATTTGGGATTGGAATTGAAGAGACTAAAATCAGGTAAAGCTCGTGTTTTCACAGGCGATAGCACCGAATATATCGACCTGAATAAAGAAAGGGGACTCCTCGTCATCAAAGAGAGAATAGATCGAGAAGCGCTATGCGGACAGACTACGCCTTGCGCTCTTGACTTCCAGATCATTCTACAGAATCCCATGGAATTGTACAGAGTAACAGTAGAGATTACCGACGTAAATGATAATGCTCCCACTTTTAAGAAAACAGAAAAACGTTTTGAAATTAGTGAATCAGCTGTGTTAGGATCAAAATTTGTATTAGACAAAGCATTGGATCTAGATATAGGCACCAATGGTCTTCAAAGCTATACATTAAAGCCAACGGATAATTTTGTATTGAAACTGCATAGTCAGGCTGATGGAAGCAAAAAGGTAGAAATGGTTTTACAGAAACAACTAGATCGAGAGAAGGAAGAGAATATGTCGCTTCTTCTGACTGCCATGGATGGTGGTGAGCCGGTTATGTCGGGAACAGTTCAGATATACATCACCGTGTTAGATAGTAACGACAATGCTCCTGTTTTCACCAAGGCTGTCTATAAGAGCGTAATACCTGAAAACTCCCAAAAAGGAACACTAGTTACTTCGGTCAGTGCGTCCGATGCAGATAAAGGGAGCAACGGAGAAGTAAGTTTTTTCATTTCAAACAGTCACGACGGCGTGTCTGAGTTGTTTCATATAGAGGAAAACGGTAATATTCTTTTAGTGGGGCATGTAGACTACGAAACAGCCAAATACTATCAGATCGATATAGAAGCAGTAGATAAGGGTGGATTGTCAGACTCAAGTAAAATAATCGTAGATGTAACTGACGTCAATGATAACAGCCCTGTTATAACTATTATATCCCAATCTACGTCAGTAAATGAAGATTCCTCTATAGACACAGTTATAGCGATGATTAGTGTGAATGATCCAGATTCTGATACAAATGGAGAAGTGCATTGCGACATGAACGACAACATTCCCTTTGCAATCAAGTCGACAACAAATGGTTTCTACAGCATAGTTACTGACAGTGCACCGGACCGCGAAACAGACTCCGAGTATAATATTACCGTGACTTGCTCCGATGAAGGTGTTCCGTCTCTTTCCAGCAGTATCACTCTCAGATTACAGATAACTGATGTGAATGATAACGCACCTCTATTTGAAAAGAGCTCTTATGAAGCATCTGTTATTGAAAACAACGCTCCAGGTCTCTCTGTATTTGCAGTTAGGGCCATAGACGCAGACTGGAAGCAGAATGCCCGTGTTTCCTATATACTGGACGAAGGTATGATTAATGGAGTAGCCATATCTTCGTACGTGTCCGTCAATGCTGAGAGTGGAGTTATACATGCAGTGCGTTCTTTTGATTACGAGCAGATAAAAGACTTTCAGTTCCGTGTAAAGGCCCAAGATGGAGGCTCTCCTCCATTAACTAGTAATGTTAGCGTTAAAATAGTCATACAAGATCAAAACGACAACGCACCGCAGATTCTTTATCCAGTACAGACCAGTGGTTCTCTGGTAGCTGAAATTGTCCCTCGGTCAGCAGATGTGGGCTATCTCGTCACCAAAGTGGTAGCTGTGGACGTGGACTCTGGACAGAATGCCTGGCTTTCTTATAAACTTGTGAAAGTAACCGACAGAGCGCTGTTTGAAGTAGGCGCTCAGAATGGAGAAGTAAGAACTATTCGCCAAGTCACTGACAAGGATGCCGTGAAACAAAAGTTGACTGTAATAGTCGAGGACAACGGACAGCCCTCTCGTTCAGCTACAGTCAACGTCAACGTGGCAGTAGCGGACAGTTTTCCTGAGATGCTCTCGGAATTTACAGACTTTACGCACGATAAGGAATATAATGATACTCTTACATTCTTTCTAGTTCTGGCTCTGGCTGTGGTATCGTTCTTATTCATCGTTTCTCTCATAGCCATATTGTCAGTCAAGTGCTACAGATGGAGACGCGATCGGATGTTGTATAAAACGAATGGACATCTTCCAGTTATCCCATATTATCCACCCCATTACTCCGACGTAGGGGGCACAGGTACATTGCAACACGTTTACAACTATGAGGTGTGCCGCACCACTGACTCCAGAAAAAGTGATCTGAAATACAGCAGGCCCTCTAGTCAGAGCATTATTAGTCTGGATACTAATGGAACTCTGTCTCTACGGAATGCGCACAGAGAGAAACTAGTCATGGAAGACCCAAATGATCAGGTGAGCCCACTATGTAGAAACTTGTCTAATTTTCATTTGTCATTACAGTGGACTAATTTTGCTTTTACTTTTATACTGGGAAAACGTACATCAGTCGTTGTAGTTGTTGCCATATAGCCTGAATCTGAGCACACACACACCTCAGAAAATGTATTTGACGTGTGTTTGAAACACTGTAATACCCCCCCCCCCCCCTTCCTTAAATGTGTATTCACATTTAGCTTTGCAAACGAAGTATGAATGTGAAACTGAATGTTTCAAATGTTGTTATGTTTCTCTTCACATGATGACCTTTACTGTCATATAGTGTTTACACAGACACAATTTTTTCACTGCTAGATCATTTGTGTAGTTCAACAGATCTGACTCAGAGTGCCGCTGTTGGTCAACGTGTAGAATTGTGATTAGATGGATTCCGACAGTCCCTCCCTTTATCATCTCAGCATATGAGACAAAAAAGGATCTTAACAACCCCGGGGAGCAGGGAACAGCCACGGCACTATACGTTAGTGGATGTGGATTTTTCACTCTTTAATTCCGGTTTTCCGAACGACGAAAACTACATTGTGCTTGCATCAAAAGGACTAGCGAGGGAAAGGAATACATTTATTTCACGGATTGTACTGCGTTCAATACCTCTCACAAAGAGAAAATGTCGGACACCACCATCGTCTCGCAAGTATTCCTGTTCGCTTTACTCCTCTTTTTCTGTGCGGTGCACGGGCAGGTCAGTTATTCTATTCCCGAGGAGATGTCGAAAGGTTCTTTGGTCGGTAACATAGCGCAGGATTTGGGTTTAGATTTGAAAAGACTGAAATCGGGCAAAGCACGTATTTATACGGAGGACAAAACGGAATACATCGAGCTGAATAAAGACAGAGGGGTCCTGCTTATCAAGGAGAGGATAGATCGAGAGATGTTGTGCGGGCAGAGGACGCCATGCGCCCTGCATTTTCAGATTATTCTTGAGAATCCCATGGAATTATATAGCATTAATGTTGAAATCACAGATATAAATGATAATCCCCCGAGCTTCAAAAAGAATGAAATTAAGTTTAAAATCAGTGAGTCGGCAGTTACTGGTGCCAAATTTGTGTTAGAGAGAGCAAACGATGCTGATGTTGCCGTGAATGGTCTTCAGAGCTATAATTTAAATACCAATGATAATTTTGTTCTGAAATTGAAAAACCAGCCAGATGGTAGTAAAATTGTGGAGATGGTTTTACAAAAGCCTTTAGACCGAGAAAAGCAAGAGACGTTGTCACTAGTATTAACGGCTGTGGATGGAGGAGACCCACAGTTATCTGGTACGGCACATATTCACATCACTGTTCTGGACGCAAATGACAATGCGCCTGTTTTTACGCAGCCGATTTATAAGGCAACTATAACAGAGAATGCTGCACAAGGCACGGTTTTAACAACAGTCAGCGCTTTTGACGCTGACCAAGGGTCAAATGGAGATATCACCTATTCCATTACAAATATTATGGATGAAACAAGCGACATGTTTGAAATTGATGAGAAAAGCGGAGTGTTAACGTCGAAAGGAAAAGTAGATTTTGAAAAGGTGCGACATTATGAGATACATGTGCAAGCTAGTGATGAAGGGGGTCTAACTGATTCGTGTAAAGTACAGATCGATGTGTTAGACACGAATGATAATGCACCCACAATCAATGTATTATCAATGTCAAATGTTATTGCTGAAGATTCGAAGCCTGGAGTTGTAGTTGGCATGTTTAAAGTGCAGGACCCCGATTCTGGAGACGACGGTCGAGTTGAGTGCTTAACCAAGGATAATTTGCCGTTTACTCTAAAAACGACAACGAATGGGTTTTACAGTGTCGTTACAGATGATGATTTAGACAGAGAAAGGAATTCAGTGTATAATATCACAGTGACGTGCAACGATGCAGGTTTACCGTCGCTCTCCAGCAGCATCAGTCTCTCATTACAAGTGTCAGACGTTAATGATAACGCGCCCGTGTTCGAAAAGAGCTCGTATGAGGCCTCAGTTGTAGAAAACAACACACCGGGGATCTCTATTTTCAGGCTATTAGCGAAAGACGCAGACTGGAACCAGAATGCCCGAGTGTCTTATATGTTGGAGGAATCATCAGTAAATGGAATACCCGTCTCCTCTTATGTGTCTGTCAATGCTCAGAGCGGTGTCATTAATTCTGTGCGCTCGTTTGATTATGAGCAACTTAAATCTTTCCATTTCCGCGTAAAAGCGCAGGATGGTGGTTCTCCCCCACTGAGTAGCAATGTCAGCGTGGTCATAACTATTCAAGACCAGAATGACAACGCACCACAGATTCTTTATCCAGTTATGACCAGTGGTTCCCTCGTTGCCGAAATTGTGCCTCGTTCAGCAGATGTGGGCTACCTTGTCTCTAAAGTAGTTGCTGTTGATGTGGACTCTGGGCAGAATGCCTGGCTCTTATATAAACTACAGAAAGGGACAGATAGAGCGCTGTTTGAAGTCGGCGCACAGAATGGAGAAATAAGGACTATCCGCCAAGTTACTGATAAAGATGCGGTGAAGCAAAAGCTCACTGTTGTTGTGGAGGATAACGGACAGCCTTCTCGCTCTGCTACAGTCAATGTGAATGTGGCGTTGGCTGACAGCTTTCCAGAAGTACTCTCGGAGTTCAGTGACTTTACGCACGACAAGGAGTACAGTGACAACCTGACTTTTTATCTCGTCTTAGCCCTGGCTGTAGTTACTTTTCTCTTCATCGTATCCATAATAGCCATACTGTCAGTAAAATGTTATAGATGGAGACGTGACAGGATGTTTTATAAATCAAACGGAAATCTACCGGTTATTCCGTATTACCCACCCCTTTACACAGACGTAGGGGGCACAGGAACTCTGCAACATGTGTACAACTACGAGCATTACAGGACAACTGACTCGCGAAAGAGCGATGTGAAATACGGAGGCCCTTGTGGTCAGAGCATCATTAGTCTGGACACGAGTGGATCACAAACACTTCCTCATGTGCAGAGAGACATAATGAACCCTGAAGACTTAAGAGACCAGGTGAGCATGGTTCTTGTGTTCGCACACACACACACTTCTCTCTCTCCCTCTCTGTCTCTTTCTCACTGTGTCCTATACATAAACTAATCCTGTTGGTGTTCTCGTATTTCAAACAGTTTGTGCCGATTTTGCATAAGGTCCGCCTATGGATTTCCAAATCGCTGACCATGGTCCTGAAAAAAGGTTTTCAACCACTCCACTGTTTAAGCATACTCACCTTCTAAGGCTTCTGTTGGTCAAAGAGACAAGTCAGGGCAGAGATATTGGTATGGCATTTTTACTGCAATGTAATTGATGACTAATTTTTAGCAGCTTGGCATTGATTAACTGATTAGGTGCAATGCATTGGAGTAGTGCACCTGATCAACTGATTTAAGCACTGTTTGGTTCCTGACTACCGTGATAAAATTTGTTGGTGCGATTTACCAGTGTAATTCTATTGGTTAGGCTCAGAGGGCCGCTGTTGGCCAACAGTATGTTACTGATGAATATAGACCATCCTACAAATTGTACCTCCCCTACCATTCTTACATGACCAGTGTAAAAGAAACGAGCTAAACGGAGCTGTAACCCTACGCTGCTTGTTCTTTTTCAACCTAAACGGGATACATATACCTTACTTTGCTTTTCCGAGCAGCAAGCATGACTCGTCATAAATTCTCTTGGTTTGCAATTTTTATACCGTCTACGACTGGGATGTTTTCAATCAGAGGAACATCACGGCGAATCCTTTTGTTCGTGTTGCTCATCTCACTAAGCTCAGTGTACGGACAAGTCAGCTACTCCATCGCCGAGGAGATGGCTAAAGGCTCTGTTGTCGGTAATATAGCACAGGATTTGGGATTGGAATTGAAGAGACTAAAATCAGGTAAAGCTCGTGTTTTCACAGGCGATAGCACCGAATATATCGACCTGAATAAAGAAAGGGGACTCCTCGTCATCAAAGAGAGAATAGATCGAGAAGCATTATGCGGACAGACTACGCCTTGTGCTCTTGACTTCCAGATAATTCTACAGAATCCCATGGAATTTTACACAGTAACAGTAGAGATTACCGACGTAAATGATTATGCTCCCACTTTTAAGAAAACAGAAAAACGTTTTGAAATTAGTGAATCAGCTGTGTTAGGATCAAAATTTGTATTAGACAAAGCATTGGATCTAGACATAGGCACCAATGGTCTTCAAAGCTATACATTAAAGCCAACGGATAATTTTGTATTGAAACTTCATAGTCAGGCTGATGGAAGTAAAAAGGTAGAAATGGTTTTACAGAAACAACTAGATCGAGAGAAGGAAGAGAACATGTCGCTTCTTCTGACTGCTATAGATGGAGGTGAGCCCCTTATGTCGGGAACAGTTCAGATATACATCACCGTGTTAGACATTAACGATAATGCTCCTGTTTTCACCAAGGCTGTCTATAAGAGCGTAATACCTGAAAACTCCCAAAAAGGAACACTAGTGACTTCTGTCAGTGCTTCCGATGCAGATAAAGGGAGCAATGGCGAAGTAAGTTATTTCATTTCAAACAGTCACGACGGCGTGTCTGAGTTGTTTCATATAGAGGAAAACGGTGATATTATTTTAGTGGGGGAGCTAGACTACGAAACAGCCAAATATTACCAGATCGATATAGAGGCGGTAGATAAGGGTGGTTTGTCAGACTCAAGTAAAATAATCGTTGATGTAACTGACGTCAATGATAACAGCCCTGTTATTACAATTATGTCGCAGTCTACTTCAGTAAATGAAGATTCTCCCCCGGCCACAGTTATAGCGATGATTAGTGTGAATGATCCAGATTCTGATACAAACGGAGAAGTGCACTGCGACATGAACGGCAACATTCCTTTTGCCATCAAGTCGACATCAAATGGTTTTTACAGTATAGTTACTGACAGTGCACTGGACCGTGAAACAGACTCCGAGTATAATATTACCGTGTCGTGCTCTGATGAAGGTGTTCCGTCACTTTCCAGCAGTCTCACTCTCACCTTACAGATAACTGATGTGAACGATAACGCACCCCTATTTGAAAAGAGCTCGTATGAAGCATCTGTTGCTGAAAACAACTCTCCCGGTGTCTCTATATTTGCAGTTAGGGCCGTAGACGCAGACTGGAGGCAGAATGCCCGTGTTTCCTACGTACTGGATGAAGGTATGATTAATGGAGTAGCCATCTCTTCGTACGTGTCTGTAAATGCTGAGAGTGGAGTCATACATGCAGTGCGTTCGTTTGATTACGAGCAGATAAAAGACTTTCAGTTCCGCGTAAAGGCCCAAGATGGAGGCTCTCCTCCATTAACTAGCAATGTAAGCGTTAAAATAGTCTTACAAGATCAAAACGACAACGCACCGCAGGTTCTGTATCCTGTACAGACCAGTGGTTCTTTGGTAGCTGAAATTGTGCCTCGTTCAGCAGATGTGGGCTATCTCGTCACCAAAGTGGTGGCTGTGGATGTGGACTCCGGACAGAATGCCTGGCTTTCATATAGACTTGTGAAAGTAACCGACAGGGCGCTGTTTGAAGTGGGCGCTCAGAATGGAGAAGTAAGAACTATTCGCCAGGTCACTGACAAGGATGCCGTGAAACAAAAGTTGACTGTAATAGTCGAGGACAACGGACAGCCCTCTCGTTCAGCTACAGTCAATGTCAACGTGGCAGTAGCGGACAGTTTTCCTGAGATGCTCTCGGAATTTACAGACTTTACGCACGATAAGGAATATAATGACACTCTTACATTCTATCTAGTTCTGGCACTGGCTGTAGTGTCTTTCCTATTAATAGTTTCTCTTATAGCCATACTGTCAGTCAAGTGCTACAGATGGAAACGCGATCGGATGTTTTATAAATCAAATGGACACCTTCCAGTAATTCCATATTATCCGCCCCATTACGCAGACGTAGGGGGAACAGGTACATTGCAACACGTTTACAACTATGAGGTGTGCCGCACCACTGACTCCAGAAAAAGTGATCTGAAATACAGCAGGCCCTCTAGTCAGAGCATTATAAGTCTGGATACTAACGGAACTCTGTCTCTACGGAATGCGCACAGAGAGAAACTAGTCATGGAAGACCCAGACGATCAGGTGAGCAGATCATGTAGAAACTTGTCTTATTTTTATGTTTCATTACAGTAGACTAATTTCGCTTTTACTTTTATATCTGGAAATCTTACATTAGTCGATGCTGTTGTTCCTATATAGCCTGACTTAAGCACAAATGCACATCAGAAAATGTATTTGACGTGTGTTTGAAACGCTTTACCTCCTCCCATTCCTTAAATGTGTAGTTTTGCGAACGAAGTAAATGTGAAACTGAATGTTGCGAATGTTGTTATGTTTCTCTTCACATGATGACCTTCACTGTCATATAGTGTTTACACAGACACAATTATTTCACTGCTAGATTATTTGTGTAGTTCAACAGATCTGACTCAGAGTGCCGCTGTTGGTCAACGTGTAGAATTGTAAACGGACTGATTCCTACAGCCCCTCCTTTTATCGTCTCAGCATTTGAGACAAAAACGATTGTTACAAACATCTCAGGGAAGCCGGGAACAGCCAGGGCACTACGTTCGTGGATGTGGATCTTTCACTCTTTAATTCTGTTTATAGAAACGACGAAAAGTACATTGCGCTTGCATCGATAGGACTAGCGAACCAAAGGAATACCTTTATCTCACGGATTGTACTGGGTTAAATACCTCTCACAAAGAGAAAATGTCGGACAACACTGTCGTGCGGCAAGTATTCCTGTTCGCTTTGCTCCTCTCCTTCTGTTTGGTACGAGGGCAGGTCAGTTATTCTGTTCCCGAGGAGATGTCGAAAGGTTCTTTGGTCGGTAACATAGCGCAGGATTTGGGTTTAGATTTGAAAAGACTGAAATCGGGCAAAGCACGTATTTATACAGAGGACAACACGGAATACATCGAGCTGAATAAAGACAGAGGGGTCCTGCTTATCAAGGAGAGGATAGATCGAGAGACGTTGTGCGGGCAGAGGACGCCATGCGCCCTGCATTTTCAGATTGTTCTTGAGAATCCCATGGAATTATATAGCCTTAATGTTGAAATCACGGATATAAATGATAATCCCCCGAGCTTTGAAAAGAATGAAATTAAGTTTAAAATCAGTGAGTCGGCAGTTACTGGTGCTAAATTTGTGTTAGAGATGGCAAACGATGCTGATGTTGCCGTGAATGGTCTTCAGAGCTATCATTTAAATACCAACGATAATTTTGTGCTGAAATTGAAAAACCAGCCAGATGGTAGAAAAATTGTGGAAATGGTTTTACAAAAGCCTTTAGACCGAGAAAAGCAAGAGACATTGCCATTAGTCTTAACGGCTCTGGATGGGGGAGACCCACAATTATCTGGTACGGCACAGATACACATCACTGTTCTGGATATAAATGACAATGCGCCTGTTTTTACGCAGCCGTATTATAAGGCAACTATAACAGAGAATGCTGCAAAAGGCACAGTTTTAACAACCGTCAGCGCTTCTGACGCAGACCAAGGGTCAAATGGAGATATCACCTATTCCATAACAAATAATATGGATGAAACACGCGACATGTTTGAAATAGATGAGAAAAGCGGAGTTTTGACGTCGAAAGGAAACGTAGATTACGAAAAGGTGCGTCATTATGAGATACATGTGCAAGCCAGTGATGAAGGAGGTCTAAATGATTTATGTAAAGTACAGATCGATGTGTTAGACACTAATGATAATGCACCCACAATCAATGTATTATCCATGTCAAATGTTATTGCTGAAGATTCCAAGCCTGGAGTTGTAGTTGGCATGTTTAAAGTGCAGGACCCCGATTCTGGAGATGACGGTCGAGTTGAGTGCTTAACCGAGGATAATTCACCTTTTACTCTAAAAACGACGACAAATGGGTTTTATAGTCTCGTCACAGATGATGATTTAGACAGAGAAAGGTATTCAGTGTATACTATTACAGTGACGTGCAACGATGCAGGTTTGCCATCGCTCTCTAGCAGCATCAGTCTGTCGTTACAAGTATCAGACGTAAATGATAACGTGCCCGTGTTTGAAAAGAGCTCGTATGAGTCCTCGGTGATAGAAAACAACACACCGGGGATATCTATTTTCAGGCTATTAGCTAAAGACGCAGACTGGAACCAGAATGCCCGAGTGTCTTATATGTTGGAGGAATCATCAGTTAATGGAGTACCCGTCTCCTCATATGTGTCTGTCAATGCTGAGAGCGGTGTCATTAATTCTGTGCGCTCGTTTGATTATGAGCAACTTAAATCTTTCCATTTCCGCGTTAAAGCGCAGGATGGTGGTTCTCCCCCACTGATTAGTAATGTCAGCGTGGTCATAACTATTCAAGACCAGAATGACAACGCACCACAGATTCTTTATCCAGTACAGACAAGTGGTTCCCTCGTTGCTGAAATTGTGCCTCGTTCAGCAGATGTTGGCTATCTGGTCACAAAAGTGGTGGCTGTAGATGTGGACTCTGGGCAGAATGCCTGGCTCTCATATAAACTACAGAAGGCAACAGACAGGGCGTTATTTGAAGTGGGCGCACAGAATGGAGAAATAAGAACTATCCGTCAAATCATTGACAAAGATGCGATGAAACAAAAGCTGGCTGTTGTTGTGGAGGATAACGGACAGCCCTCTCGCTCTGCTACAGTCAATGTTAATGTGGCGTTGGCTGACAGCTTTCCTGAAGTTCTTTCGGAGTTCAGTGACTTTACGCACGACAAGGAGTACAATGACAACCTGACTTTTTATCTCGTCTTGGCCCTGGCTGTAGTTTCTTTTCTTTTCATCGTATCCATAATAGCCATACTGTCAGTAAAATGTTACAGATGGAGACGTGACAGGATGTTTTATAAATCCAACGGAAATCTGCCGGTTATTCCGTATTACCCACCCCTTTACACAGACGTAGGGGGCACAGGAACTCTGCAACATGTGTACAACTACGAGCATTACAGGACAACTGACTCGCAAAAGAGCGATGTGAAATATGGAGGCCCTTGTGGTCAGAGCATCATTAGTCTGGACACGAGTGGATCACAAACACTTCCTCATGTGCAGAGAGACATAATGAGCCCTGAAGACTTAAGAGACCAGGTGAGCATGGTTCTTGTGTTTGCACACATACACACTCATACGTCTCTCTCTCTCTCTCTCTCTCTCTCTCTCTCTCTCTCTCTCTCTCTCTCTCTCTCTTTCTCTTTCTCACTGTGTATTCTATACATAAACGTATCCTATCGTGTTCACATATTTTGAACAGTTTGTGCAGATCGTGTGTAAGGTAGGCCTCCATGTGGGTCGGCTCGCAGAGCTTTCCAAATCGCTGACCATGGTCCTGAAAATGGTTTCAACCACTCCACTGTTTAAGCATACTCACTTTCTGACGGGTTTTGTAGGTCGAAGAGAGTGCAGATAAATGTGTATTTCATGTTTAGTGCAATGCAATTGATGAGTAATTATAAACATCTTGACATTCATTAACTGATCAGGTGCAATGGTTTGGTGCAATGCAACTTTAATCACCTTTACTGGTTTCTGACCGCTGTGTTGGTGCGATTTACCAGTGTAATTCTATTGGTTAGGCTCAGAGGGCCGCTGTTGGCTAACAGTATGTCACTGATGAACAAAGACCATCCTACAAATTGTACCTCCCCCGACAATTCTTACATGACCAGTGTAAAAGAAACGAGCAAAGAGGAGCTGTTACCTTACGCTGCGTGTTCGTTTTCAACCTATACGGGAGATAAATACACCTTATTTTCCTTCTCCGAGCAGCAAGCATGGCTCGTCATAATTTCTCTTGGAATCTACCGTCTCCGACCTGGACATTTTTGAGAAAAGGAATAGTCCTATTTGGCCTCATGGCGTTTATCTCACTAAGCTCAGTGTACGGTCAAGTGAGTTACTCCATCGCCGAGGAGATGGCTAAAGGCTCTGTTGTCGGTAATATAGCACAGGATTTGGGATTGGACGTGAAAAGACTGAAATCAGGTAAAGCTCGTGTTTATACGACCGATAGCACAGAGTACATCGAGCTGAATAGAGAAAGGGGAATCCTCGTCATCAAAGAGAGAATAGATCGAGAGGCATTATGCGGACAGACTACGCCTTGCGCTCTTCACTTCCAGATTATTATTGAGAATCCAATGGAATTGTACAGAGTAACAGTAGAGATTACCGATATAAATGATAATGCCCCCACTTTTAAAAAGAGCGAAAAACGTTTTGAAATAAGTGAATCAGCTGTGATAGGATCAAAATTTGGTTTAGACAAAGCAATGGATCTCGACATTGGTATCAATGGTCTTCAAAGTTATACATTAAAACCAACGGATAACTTTATATTGAAACTGCATAGCCAGGGTGATGGGAGTAAAAAGGTTGAAATGGTTTTACAGAAACCTCTTGATCGAGAGAAGGAAGAGAACATGTCGCTTCTTCTGACTGCTTTGGATGGAGGTGAGCCCCTTATGTCGGGGACAGTTCAGATATACATCACCGTGTTAGACATTAACGATAATGCTCCTGTTTTTACCAAGGATGTTTATAAGAGCGTAATACCTGAAAATTCCAAAAAAGGAACACTAGTGACTTCGGTAAGTGCGTCCGATGCAGATAAAGGGAGCAACGGAGAAGTGAGTTATTTCATTTCAAACAGTCTTGATGGCGTGTCTGAGTTGTTTCATATAGAGGAAAACGGTGATATTATTTTAGTTGGGGAGCTAGACTACGAAACAGCCAAATATTACCAGATCGATATAGAAGCAATTGATAATGGTGGATTGTCAGACTCAAGCAAAATAATCGTGGATGTAACTGACGTTAATGATAATAGCCCAGTTATTAATATTATATCGAAGTCATCTTCAATCAACGAAGACTCCCCTGCAAACACAGTTGTAGCGATGATTAGTGTGGATGATCCAGATTCTGATACAAACGGAGAAGTGCAGTGCAACATGAATGACAACATTCCTTTTGCTATTAAGTCGACATCAAATGGTTTCTACAGTATAGTTACTGACAGTGCACTGGACCGTGAAACAGACTCCGAGTATAATATTACCGTGACGTGCTCTGATGAAGGTGTTCCGTCACATTCCAGCAATATCACTCTCAGTTTACAGATAACTGATGTGAATGATAACGCACCTCTGTTTGAAAAGAGCTCATATGAAGCATCTCTTGTTGAAAACAACTCTCCAGGTCTCTCTGTATTTGCTGTTAGGGCCGTAGACGCAGACTGGAGGCAGAATGCCCGTGTTTCTTATATACTGGACGAAGGTATGATAAATGGAGTAGCCATCTCTTCGTACGTGTCCGTCAATGCTGAAAGTGGAGTCATACATGCTGTGCGTTCTTTTGATTACGAGCAGATAAAATACTTTCAGTTCCGCGTAAAGGCCCTGGATGGAGGCTCTCCTCCATTAACTAGCAATGTTAGCGTTAAAATAGTCATACAAGATCAAAACGACAATGCACCGCAGATTCTGTATCCTGTACAGACAAGTAGTTCTATGCTGGCAGAAATTGTGCCTCGTTCAGCAGATGTGGGCTATCTCGTCACAAAAGTGGTGGCTATTGATGTGGACTCTGGACAGAATGCCTGGCTCTCATATAAACTTGTGAAAACAACCGACAGAGCGCTGTTTGAAGTAGGCGCTCAGAATGGAGAAATAAGAACTATTCGCCAAGTCACTGACAAAGATGGAGTGAAACAAAGGCTTACTGTAATAGTCGAGGACAACGGACAGCCCTCTCGCTCAGCAACAGTCAACGTCAACGTTTTGGTTGCCGACAGCTTTCCTGAAGTGCTCTCGGAGTTTACAGACTTTACGCACGATAAGGAATATAATGACAATCTTACATTTTATCTAGTTCTGGCACTGGCTGTGGTATCGTTCCTGTTCATAGTTTCTCTCATAGCCATATTGTCAGTCAAATGCTACAGATGGAGACGAGATCGGATGTTGTATAAATCGAATGGACATCTTCCAGTAATCCCATATTATCCGCCACATTACGCAGACGTTGGGGGAACAGGTACATTGCAACACGTTTACAACTATGAGGTGTGCCGCACCACTGACTCCAGAAAAAGTGATCTGAAGTACAGCAGGCCCTCTAGTCAGAGCATTATAAGTCTGGATACTAATGGCACTCTGTCTCTACGGAATGCGCAGAGAGAGAAACTAGTCATGGAAGACCCAGACGATCAGGTGAGCAGATCATGTAAACTTAACTTATGTTCATTTTTCAATACAGTGGCCTCATTTCGCACAGACGTTTTTATTGCAAACTGTTCAAATCAGTTGTTGTAGTTTTTGCCATATTGCCTGACTGCACACACACCTCAGACAATGTATTTAACGTGAGTTTGAAACGCTGTACGCACCCCCTACCCCACCCCCCCTGACATTTAGCTCTAGGAACGAAGTATAATTGTGAATTTGAATGTTCTAACTGTCCTATAGTATTGACACAGACGAAATTCTTTCACTGCTAAATCATTTGTGTAGTTCAACAGATTTGACTCAAAGTGCCGCTGTTGGTCAGCGAGTAGGATTGTGAACGGACTGATTCCGACAGCCCCTCCCTTTATCATCTCAGCATATGAGACAAAAAAAGAATCTTACAAACAACTCCGGGGAGCAGGGAACAGCCAGGGCACTACATTCGTGGATGAGGATCTTTCACTCTTTAATTCCGGTTACACAAACGGCGAAAACGACATTGTGCTTGTATACATAGGACTCGCAAGCCAAAGGAATACCTTTATTTCACGGATTGTATGTGTTCACTACCTCTCACAAAGAGAAAATGTCGGACAACACCGTCGTGTGGCAAGTATTCCTGTTCGCTTTGCTCCTCTTTTTCTGTTCGGTGCACGGGCAGGTCAGTTATTCTATTCCCGAGGAGATGTCGAAAGGTTCTTTGGTCGGTAACATAGCGCATGATTTGGGTTTAGATCTGAAAAGACTGAAATCGGGCAAAGCACGTATTTATACGGAGGACAAAACTGAATACATCGAGCTGAATAAAGACAGAGGGGTCCTGCTTATCAAGGAGAGGATAGATCGAGAGATGTTATGCGGGCAGAGGACGCCATGCGCTCTGCATTTTCAGATTATTCTTGAGAATCCCATGGAATTATATAGCATTAATGTTGAAATCACGGATATAAATGATAATCCCCCGAGCTTCGAGAAGAATGAAATTAAGTTTAAAATCAGTGAGTCGGCAGTTACTGGTGCTAAATTTGTGTTAGAGAGAGCAAACGATGCTGATGTTGGCGTGAATGGTCTTCAGAGCTATCATTTAAATACCAATGATAATTTTGTGCTGATATTGAAAAACCAGCCAGATGGTAGTAAAATTGTGGAGATGGTTTTACAAAAGCCTTTAGACCGAGAAAAGCAAGAGACGTTGCCATTAGTCTTAACGGCTGTGGATGGAGGAGACCCACAATTATCTGGTACGGCACAGATACAGATCACCATACTAGACATAAATGACAATGCGCCTGTATTTACGCAGCCGATTTATAAGGCAAGTATAACAGAGAATGCTGCAAAAGGCACAGTTTTAACAACCGTCAGCGCTTCTGACGCTGACCAAGGGTCAAATGGAGATATCACCTATTCCATAACAAATATTTTGGATAAAACACGCGACATGTTTGAAATAGATGAGAAAAGTGGAGTGTTGACGTCCAAAGGGAAAGTAGATTATGAAAAGGTGCGTCATTATGAGATACATGTGCAAGCTAGTGATGAAGGGGGTCTAACGGATTCGTGTAAAATACAGATCGATGTGTTAGATACAAATGATAATGCACCCACAATCAATGTATTATCAATGTCAAATGTTATTGCTGAAGATTCCAAGCCTGGAGTTGTAGTTGGCCTGTTTAAAGTGCAGGACCCCGATTCTGGAGACGACGGTCGAGTTGAGTGCTTCACCAAGGACAATTTGCCGTTTACTCTAAAAGCGACAACGAATGGGTTTTACAGTGTTGTTACAGATGATGATTTAGACAGAGAAAGGAATTCAGTGTATAATATCACAGTGACGTGCAACGATGCAGGTTTGCCGTCACTCTCGAGCAGCATAAGTCTGTCATTACAAGTATCAGACGTTAATGATAATGCGCCCGTGTTCGAAAAGAGCTCGTATGAGGCCTCAGTCGTAGAAAACAACACACCGGGGATCTCTATTTTCAGGCTATTAGCTAAAGACGCAGACTGGAACCAGAATGCCCGTGTGTCATATATGTTGGAGGAATCATCAGTTAATGGAGTACCCGTCTCGTCTTATGTGTCTGTCAATGCTGAGAGCGGTGTCATTAATTCTGTACGCTCGTTTGATTATGAGCAACTTAAATCTTTCCATTTCCGCGTTAAAGCGCAGGATGGTGGTTCTCCCCCATTGAGTAGCAATGTCAGCGTGGTCATAACTATTCAAGACCAGAACGACAACGTACCACAGATTCTTTATCCAGTACAGACCAGTGGTTCCCTCGTTGCTGAAATTGTGCCTCGTTCAGCAGATATGGGCTATCTGGTCACTAAAGTGGTGGCTGTGGATGTGGACTCTGGGCAGAATGCCTGGCTCTCATATAAACTACAGAAGGCAACAGACAGGGCGCTATTTGAAGTGGGCACACAGAATGGAGAAATAAGAACTATCCGTCAAATCACTGATAAAGATGCGGTGAAACAAAAGCTGGCTGTTGTTGTGGAGGATAACGGACAGCCCTCTCGCTCTGCTACAGTCAATGTTAACGTGGCTTTGGCTGACAGCTTTCCAGAAGTACTCTCGGAGTTCATTGACTTTACGCACGACAAGGAGTACAATGACAACCTGACTTTTTATCTCGTCTTGGCCCTGGCTGTAGTTTCTTTTCTTTTCATCGTATCCATAATAGCCATACTGTCAGTAAAATGTTATAGATGGAGACGTGACAGGATGTTTTATAAATCAAACGGAAATCTACCGGTTATTCCGTATTACCCACCCCTTTACACAGACGTAGGGGGCACAGGGACTCTGCAACATGTGTACAACTACGAGCATTACAGGACAACTGACTCGCGAAAGAGCGATGTGAAGTATGGAGGCCCTTGTGGTCAGAGCATCATTAGTCTGGACACGAGTGGATCACAAACACTTCCTCATGTGCAGAGAGACATAATGAGCCCTGAAGACTTAAGATACCAGGTGAGCATGGTTCTTGTGTTTGCACACATACAAACACCCACGTCTCTCTCTCTCTCTCTCTCTCTCTCTCTCTCTCTCTCTCTCTCTCTCTCTTTCCCACTGTGTCTCATATACACAAACGTATCCTATCTTGCTGAACAGTTCGTGCAGATCATGTGTAAGGTAGGCCTCCATGTGGGTCAGCTCGCAGAGCTTTTCAAATCGCTGACCATGGTCCTGAAAATGGTTTTCAACCACTCCACTGTTTGAACATACTCACCTTCGGACGGTTTCTGTAGGTCGAAGAGAGTGCAGAGAGATTTGTTTGTCATGTCTGGAACAATGCAGTTGATGACTCATTTTAAGCATTTTGACATTTATTAACTGATCAGGTGCAATGTTATGGTTCATTGCACCTGATTACCTGATTTAAGCACTTTTTTTGGTTTCTGAGCGCTTTGTTGAATGAATGCAGAGATATTGGTATGGCATGTTTACTGCAATGTAATTGATGACTAATTTTAAGCAGCTTGGCATTGATTGATTAACTGATTAGGTACAATGGTTTGGAGTAGTGCAACTGATCAATTGTTTGGTTCCTGACTACTGTGATAAAATGTTGGTGCGATTTACCGGTGTAATTCTATTGGTTCAGCTCAGAGGGCCGCTGTTGGCCAACAGTATGTTACTGATGAACATAAACCATCCTACAAATCGTCCCTCCCCGACCATTCTTACATGACCAGTGTGAAAGAAAGGAGCAAAACGGAGCTGTAACCTTACGCTGCATGTTCATTTCCAACCTATGTGGGAGATAAAATAACCTTACTTTGCTTTTCCGAGCAGCAAGCATGGCTCGTCATAATTTATCTGGGATTCTACCGTCTCCAACCTGGACATTTTCGACAAGAGGAATAGTCCTTTTGTTCATGTCGTTCATCTCACTAAGCTCAGTGTACGGTCAAGTGAGTTACTCCATCGCCGAGGAGATGGCTAAAGGCTCTGTTGTCGGTAATATAGCACAGGATTTGGGATTGGACGTGAAAAGACTGAAATCAGGTAAAGCTCGTATTTATACGACAGATAGCACAGAGTTTATTGATCTGAATAGAGAAAGGGGAATCCTCGTCATCAAACAGAGAATAGATCGAGAGGCACTATGCGGACCGACTACGCCTTGCGCTCTTCATTTCCAGATTATTCTGGAGAATCCAATGGAATTGTACAGAGTAACAGTAGAGATTACCGATGTAAATGATAATGCTCCCACTTTTCCCAATGAAAAGCGTATTGAAATAAGTGAATCGGCTGTGTTAGGATCAAAATTTGTATTAGACAAAGCGATTGATCTAGACATAGGCATCAATGGTCTTCAAAGCTATACATTAAAACCGACAGATAATTTTGTTTTGAAACTGCATAGCCAGGCTGATGGTAGTAAAAAGGTAGAAATGGTTTTACAAAAACCTCTAGATCGTGAGAAGTCGGAGAATATTTCGCTTCTGCTAACAGCTATGGATGGAGGTGAGCCCCTTATGTCGGGGACAGTTCAGATATACATCACCGTCTTAGATATTAACGATAATGCTCCTGTTTTCACTAAGGCTGTCTATAAGAGCGTAATACCTGAAAATTCCAAGAAAGGAACATTTGTTACTTCAGTCAGTGCATCCGATGCAGATAAAGGGAGCAACGGCGAAGTAAGTTATTTCATTTCAAACAGTCACGACGTCGTGTCTGAATTGTTTCAAATAGACAAAAACGGTGATGTTATTTTAGTAGGGCAGGTTGATTACGAAACAGCCAAATACTATCAGATCGATATAGAAGCCCTAGATAAGGGTGGATTGTCAGACTCGAGTAAAATAATCGTGGATGTAACTGACGTCAATGATAACAGTCCTGTTATTAATATTATATCGCAATCCACTTCAGTTACCGAAGACTCCCCTGCGAACACAGTTGTAGCGTTGATTAGTGTAGATGATCCAGACTCTGATACAAACGGAGAAGTGCAGTGCAACATGAGTGACAACATTCCTTTTGCTATCAAGTCGACATCAAATGGTTTCTACAGCATAGTTACTGACAGTGCACTGGACCGCGAAACAGACGCCAAGTATATTATTACCGTGACGTGCTCTGATGAAGGTGTTCCGTCACTTTCCAGCAATATCACTTTCAGTTTACAGATTTCTGATGTGAATGATAATGCACCCCAATTTGAAAAGAGTTCATATGAAGCGTCCGTTATTGAAAATAACTCTCCAGGTCTCTCTGTATTTGTAGTTAGGGCCGTAGACGCAGACTGGAAGCAGAATGCCCGTGTTTCCTTTATACTGGATGAAGGTATAATTAATGGAGTAGCCATCTCTTCTTACGTGTCAGTCAATGCTGAGAGTGGAGTCATACATGCTGTGCGTTCTTTTGATTACGAGCAGATAAAAGACTTTCAGTTCCGCGTAAAGGCCCAAGATGGAGGCTCCCCTCCATTAACTAGCAATGTTAGCGTTAAAATAGTCATACAAGATCAAAACGACAACGCACCGCAGATTCTTTATCCAGTACAGACAAGTGGTTCTATGGTGGCAGAAGTGGTGCCTCGCTCAGCAGATGTGGGCTATCTGGTCACTAAAGTAGTTGCTGTTGATGTGGACTCTGGTCAGAATGCCTGGCTCTCATATAAACTTGTGAAAGCAACCGACAGAGCGCTGTTTGAAGTGGGCGCTCAGAATGGAGAAGTAAGAACTATTCGCCAAGTCACTGACAAGGATGCCGTGAAACAAAAGTTGACTGTAATAGTCGAGGACAACGGACAGCCCTCTCGCTCAGCTACAGTCAATGTCAACGTGGCAGTATCGGACAGTTTTCCTGAGATGCTCTCGGAATTTACAGACTTTACGCACGACAGGGAATATAATGACAATCTTACATTCTATCTAGTTCTGGCACTGGCTGTAGTGTCTTTCCTATTCATAGTTTCTCTTATAGCCATACTGTCAGTCAAGTGCTACCGATGGAGACGCGATCGGATGTTGTTTAAATCGAATGGACATCTTCCAGTAATTCCATACTACCCACCCCTTTACGCAGACGTTGGGGGAACAGGTACATTGCAACACGTTTACAACTATGAGGTGTGCCGCACCACTGACTCCAGAAAAAGTGATCTGAAATACAGCAGGCCCTCTAGTCAGAGCATTATAAGTCTGGATACTAATGGAACTCTGTCTCTACGGAATGCGCACAGAGAGAAACTAGTCATGGAAGACCAAGACGATCAGGTGAGCATGCACTATGCAGAAATTAGTTCATTTTCTTCATTGGACTAATTCGTTCATTCATTTTATACTGGTGTATATATAGAAAAACAGTTGTTGTTGTTGTTGTTATATTGTGTGACTAGAGCACACACGCATCTCAAAACATTTCTTTGAAATATTTTTGTTGAAACGCTGTACTGCTTTTTTAAATGTCCCTTCCATAAATATGTATTCACACATAGTTTCACGGACAATATTGCAAATATTTTTTTTTTTCTCTTCGTATGATAACCTTTACTGGTGTTCAATAGACTTTATAGAGACGCATTATTTCACTACAGAATAACTTAATGTAGTTCAACAGATCTGACTCAGAGTGACGCTGTTGGTCAACGTGTAGGATTGTGATTACATGAATTCCGACAGCCCCTCCCTTTATCATCTCAGCATATGAGACAGAAAAAGGATCTTACAAACAACTCCGGGTAGCAGGGAACAAACAGCCAGGGCATTATATGGTCGAGGATGTGGATGTTTTACTCTTTAACTGTGGCTATACAAACGACGAAAAACACGTTGTGTTTGCGGTAAAAGGGCGAGCAAACCAAAGGAATACCCTTATTTCACGGATTGTACTGTGTACCTATGACAAAGAGAAAATGTCGGGCAACACCGTCGTGTGGCAAGTATTGTTGTTCGCTTTACTGCTCTTCTTCTGTTCGGTACGCGGACAGGTTAGTTATTCTATTCCCGAGGAGATGTCAAAAGGTTCTTTGGTCGGTGGCATAGCGCAGGATTTAGGTTTAGATTTGAAAAGACTGAAATCTGGCAAAGCACGTATTTACACCGAGGACAGTACTGAATACATCGAGCTGAATAAAGACAGAGGGGTCCTGCTTATCAAGGAGAGGATAGATCGAGAGATGTTGTGCGGGCAGAGGACGCCATGCGCCCTGCATTTTCAGATTATTCTGGAAAATCCCATGGAATTATACAGCATTAATGTTGAAATCACGGACATAAACGACAACCCTCCGAGCTTCGAAAAGACTGACATGAAATTTAAAATCAGCGAATCGGCAGTTATTGGGTCTAAATTTGTGTTAGAGAGAGCAAATGATGCTGATGTTAGCCTGAATGGTCTTCAGAGTTATTCTTTGAACACAAATGATAATTTTGTACTTAAATTGAAAAACCAGCCAGATGGTAGAACATTTGTCGAAATGGTTTTACAGAAGCCATTGGACCGGGAAAAGCAAGAGACTCTATCTTTGGTTTTAACAGCTGTAGATGGGGGAGACCCACAGTTATCTAGTACTGCACAGATTCATATCACTGTCTTAGATGCAAATGATAATGCGCCTGTTTTTACGCAGCCGATTTATAAGGCAAGTGTCGAAGAGAATGTTCCAAAGGGCACAGTTTTAACAACAGTAAGTGCTTCAGATGCTGATGAAGGCTCTAACGGAGACATCGTATATTCCATAACAAATATTATGGATGAATCTCGCGACATGTTTGAAATAGATGAGAAAAGTGGAGTGTTGAAGTTAAAAGGAACCGTTGATTATGAAAAAGCACGACATTACGAAATAGATGTGCAAGCCAGTGATGAAGGGGGTCTAACTGATTCGTGTAAAGTACAGATCGATGTTTTAGACACTAATGATAACGCACCCATAATCAATATATTATCAATGTCAAATGTTATTGCTGAAGATTCCAAGCCTGGAGTTGTAGTTGGCATGTTTAAAGTGCAGGACCCCGATTCTGGAGACGACGGTCGAGTTGAGTGCTTCACCAAGGATAATTCACCTTTTACTCTAAAAACGACGACAAATGGGTTTTACAGTCTCGTTACAGATGATGATTTAGACAGAGAAAGGTATTCAGTGTATAATATCACAGTGACGTGCAACGATGCAGGTTTACCATCGCTCTCTAGCAGCATCAGTCTCTCGTTACAAGTATCAGACGTCAATGATAACGCGCCCGTCTTCGAAAAGAGCTCGTACGAGGCCTCAGTTGTAGAAAACAACACACCGGGGATCTCTATTTTCAGGCTATTAGCTAAAGACGCAGACTGGAATCAGAATGCCCGAGTGTCTTATATGTTGGAGGAATCATCAGTTAATGGAGTACCCGTTTCCTCTTATGTGTCTGTCAATGCTGAGAGCGGTGTCATTAATTCAGTGCGCTCGTTTGATTATGAGCAACTTAAATCTTTTCATTTCCGCGTAAAAGCGCAGGATGGTGGTTCTCCCCCATTGGGTAGCAATGTCAGCGTGGTCATAGCTATTCAAGACCAGAATGACAACGCACCACAGATTCTTTATCCATTACAGACTAGTGGTTCGCTTGTTGCTGAAATTGTGCCTCGTTCAGCAGATGTGGGCTACCTGGTCTCTAAAGTAGTTGCTGTTGATATGGACTCTGGGCAGAATGCCTGGCTCTCATATAAACTACAGAAGGCAACAGACAGGGCGCTATTTGAAGTGGGCACACAGAATGGAGAAATAAGAACTATCCGTCAAATCACTGATAAAGATGCAGTGAAGCAAAAGCTCACTGTGGTAGTGGAGGACAACGGACAGCCCACTCGCTCTGCTACAGTCAATGTGAATGTGGCGTTGGCTGACAGCTTTCCAGAAGTGCTCTCGGAGTTCAGTGACTTTACGCGCGATAAGGAGTACAATGACAACCTGACTTTTTATCTCGTCTTGGCCCTGGCTGTAGTTTCTTTTCTCTTCATCGTATCCATAATAGCCATACTGTCAGTAAAATGTTACAGATGGAGACGTGACCGGATGTTTTATAAATCCAACGGAAATCTACCGGTTATTCCGTATTACCCACCCCTTTACGCAGACGTAGGGGGCACAGGAACTCTGCAACATGTGTACAACTACGAGCATTACAGGACAACTGACTCCAGAAAGAGTGATCTGAAGTATGTCAGACCTTGCAATCAAAGCATCATCAGTCTGGAAAACACTGAAATCCAGACTCTACCGCATGCGCACAACGAGAAATTGATTGACGACACTGACGATCAGGTGAGCGTTTAGGGGTGAGATATATTCTCTACTCTCTACTATGCTATACTATGCTATACTATACTATACTATACTATAATGTATATTACATGCTTTATTGGATAATGCACTTCCTCATTTTATATTACAATTCCAAATTCCGACATTAAGTCAGAAATAAAGTTACGTATTTATAAAGGGTGACTTTTGTTGTATGCAATATTGATGACGCCACAATATTGTGAAGGTCTTGCTGCATTGGAATCCAGCATTGTGAGTAGTTTTTTATCAGTTGATTTTTTTTATCAGAACCATTTGTATTCATGTGCTGAAATTTGCAGTTCTCAGGAAGACATACAACTTCCATACTAACAGCCAGTCTAATTCCTTTTTACATGTAGTACTCGCTCCTTCTAAGACATACATTCTTGCATTTCAAGGCTTGTAGTTCTTCTTGTTTGACTCGTAGTGCCGCTGTTGGTTAGGGGGTTGCAGCTGAGAGAAAAGATATCAGGCAGTTCCTCCCACTCGTCTCAATACGTCGTCGAGAGGAACAGTCGAACACAGACCATCGTACTGTTAACACCAGGGCAGGATATTTCTTTTGTTTGCTCACGGACTATTGAAGGACTTGGATGTATGCAATTTGGATAACTATCCTCGCCAATGATTTTCAGTTTAAAGCGATACATGTTTTACGTATTTACGAAGAAAATGCTGGGCAAAAACAGGACACGGCAAGTACTATTATTCCTTTGGGTTTTTGGTCTCGGTTTAGTGCGTGGACAGGTTAGCTATTCAATTCCAGAAGAAATGCCTAAAGGCTCCTTTGTTGGAAACATAGCACAGGATATGGGATTGGATTTGAAAAGACTGAACACGGGCAAAGCCCGCATTTACACCGGAGACGATACTGAATACATCTCGCTGAACAAGGACAGGGGAGTCCTCTCTATCAAAGAAAGAATAGACAGAGAGGCATTATGTGAGCAGACAACGCCATGCGCACTACATTTTCAGATCATGCTAGAGGATCCTTTGGAATTCTACACAGTCACGGTAGAAATAACAGACATAAATGATAATCCCCCCGTTTTCAGGCAGAGTGAAATGAAATTTGAGATAAACGAATTGGCACAAACAGGCTCCCGTTTCGTTTTAGAGACAGCGAATGACGAAGACGTCGGCGTCAATGGTCTCCAAAGCTATACACTGAATCCGACCGATCATTTCGTTTTACAATTATATAGTGACCCAGAGGGAAACAAAAATGTCGAAATGGTCTTACAGAAGTCATTAGATCGAGAGAAAAATTATATTTTATCATTAATGTTGACAGCTTTGGATGGAGGAGAACCCCAATTGTCTGGAACAATGCAAATACAGATCACAGTGTTAGATGCAAATGACAACGCACCAGTCTGCTCTCAGTCCGTCTACAAGGCAGTAGTGTCAGAGAATGCGCCACCAGGGACTATTTTAACTACAGTTAGTGCCTCTGACGCTGACCAAGGCTTACACGGAATGGTATCATATTCAATTTCTACAAAAGGCGCAAATTCCCTGTTCGACATTGACTCCCGCGAAGGAGTAGTCAAATTAATTGGAAGCATTGATTATGAAAAACAGAAATATTACCAACTAAATATCCAAGCTAGAGATCACGGGGGGCATGCTGATGTATGTAAAGTGATGATCAGTGTGAGTGATATCAATGATAATAAACCAGTCATAAGTATAATGTCGAAGTCAAAAGAAATATCTGAGGATTCAAAAAAAGATACTGCTGTAGCTATACTTAGTGTACAAGACCCAGACTCTGGAGAAAACGGAAAGGTCCAGTGTTTCATAAACGACGAAATACCGTTTTCACTCAAATCTACATCAAGCAACTTCTTTAGTTTGGTCACAGAAAGTGAGTTGGATCGAGAGCGCCAGAAAGATTATAACATAACCGTGACGTGCACTGATGAAGGAGTGCCCTCGCTCTCTAACAGCGTCACACTCTCTTTGCATATATCAGATGTAAACGACAACGCTCCTCTGTTTGAAAAAGGTTCATACGAGGCCTTCATTCTAGAAAACAACTCACCGGGTGTTTCCATATTCGCCATTCGCGCACAAGATGCAGACTGGAACCAGAATGCGCGTATCTCATACATGCTAGAAGAATCCACAATAAATGGAATATCTGTTTCAGCTTACGTATCTGTTAATGCTGATAATGGCGTAATCAACGCACTGCGCTCTTTCGACTACGAACAAATCAAAGATGTTCAGTTTTACGTTAAAGCCCAAGATGGAGGCTCTCCTCCACGGAGCAGTAATGCGAGTGTGAGAATCATTATTCAAGACCAAAATGACAATGCCCCTCAAGTGCTATATCCGGTGCACACAGGCAGTTCCCTTGTGGCTGAAATGGTGCCTCGTTCGGCAGATGTGGGATATCTTGTGACAAAAGTGGTGGCTGTTGATGTGGACTCTGGCCAGAATGCCTGGCTCTCATATAAGCTGCAAAAAAACACAGAGAGGGCCCTGTTTGAAGTGGGCGCACAAAATGGAGAAATAAGAACCATTCGCCAAATCAATGATAAAGACGCTGTGAAACAAAAACTATCCGTTGTAGTGGAGGACAACGGACAGCCCCCTCGATCGGCTACTGTCAATGTTAACGTGATCGTAGCAGACAGCTTTCCTGAGGTGCTCTCAGAGTTCAGTGACTTAACGCACGACAAGGAATATAATGACAATCTCACGTTTTATCTCGTCTTAGCTTTGGCGGTAGTCTCTTTTCTTTTCATCGTTTCCATCATTGCTATTTTCTCAGTGAAATGCTACAGGTGGAGAAGAGAGCGGATGTGTTATAAATCCAATGGACACCTCCCTGTCATACCGTATTACCCGCCTCTTTACGCAGATGCTGGCGGCACAGGAACTTTGCAGCATGTGTATAATTATGAAGTGTGCAGAACAACAGACTCCCGAAAGAGTGATCTGAAACACATGCGACCTTGCAGTCAAAGTATAATTAGTCTCAACACAACTGGAACACTTACCCTGCCACATGCGCAGAGAGAAAAACTCATAAGTGAGGATTCAGACGATCAGGTGAGCTCATATTCAGATATTTTCGAGTTATTGTACATCACACATTTAGTATGCTAAGACAATGTAATGATTTGCAATGATCAATGACAACTTGCAATGATTATGGCAAAAACAGTTGTTAGAATCGAGCCATTGTTGTCGCTGGCCTTGGTCCTGATTTGAATCAGTTGCTGTTTCATAGATCTGTTCACAAGGAACTCTCTCTCTCTCTCTCTCTCTCTCTCTCTCTCTCTCTCACACACACACACACACACACACACACACACACACACACACACACACACACACACACACACACACACACACACACACACACACACACTAATGTAAGTTTGTATGTAAATATTCATAAGCTTGTAACCATATATTGTGTCTTCATATACAGTATATGTGTATCTATGAATAAGTCCTTTGCCAAGAGTTTTCCCTATATATATATTTTAGATTTGTGTAGTTGGATAGATTGGACTCTAAGTGCCGCTGTTGGTCAATGTGTTAGAGTTTGCTGAAAACATTTAAGAGGTACCTCCCCATAACGTCACAGTGAATCAGATAAAGAAAGCCAGCCTTAACCCATGCATCTGTAGTCGGGGGAAAATATCGAGTCGGGCACAGTATTCTTTCACTGCAGGTTTATATCTGTAAGATCACTGCACTGCACAATACTACTTTGGAATACACGAATAACCGGATATCTACGTTTTGATGACAAGAGAGACTGTGTTTAGGACTGATTTCGGAAAAGAAAAATGTCGGCCAGGACAATGGCTCGGAGCTTACTGGTATTGATGTTGATTCACTGTCTCTGTTCGGTGGATGGTCAGGTCAGTTACTCCATTCCAGAGGAAATGTTGGAGGGCTCTTTAGTGGGTAATATCGTGCAAGATTTGGGCTTAGACATAAAAAGACTGAAAACAGGCAGGGGCCGTATCTTCACGGGTGACCAGGCAGACTATATTGCGCTTGACAAGGACAGGGGAATCCTTCTCATCAAAGAAAGAATAGACCGAGAGGCGCTGTGCGGACAAATATCGCCATGCGCTTTACATTTTCAGATCATTCTAGAGAACCCGATGGAGTTATACAGTGTGACGGTAGAAATTACGGATGTTAACGACAATCCTCCCAGTTTTGAAAGAAGTGAAATGAAATTTGAAATAAGTGAAAATGCTGCAATCGGTGCTCGTTTTATGTTAGAGATAGCAGTTGATCCTGATGTTGGTACTAATGGTCTTCAAACCTACACCCTAAACCCTACAAAACATTTTCAACTGAAATTAAATCAGCAGCCAGATGGTGGGAAGATTGTAGAAATGGTTCTTCAGAAATCTCTGGACCGGGAGAAACAGGAAGACATGACACTGGTGTTAACTGCAGTTGATGGAGGAGAGCCTCAGATGTCAGGGACAGTAAAAATACACGTTAATGTGTTAGATGTAAACGACAATGCTCCAGTTTTTACGCAGCAGATTTATAAAGTATCTGTTAAGGAAAACTCCGCTAAGGGAACCCACTTGACCACAGTAAGTGCCACTGATGCAGACAATGGCTCTAATAACATACTTACCTACTCTTTGTCACGAAGCGCTGCTAGTATATCCGATATGTTTTCTGTAGACACGCGTAATGGAGAAGTTACGGTGATCGGTCAACTAGACTACGAGAAAGCGCGAAATTATCAATTTTATGTTGAGGGTAAAGATGAAGGGGGCCTTTTAGATTCCTGCAAAATTATCGTGGACGTTATAGACGTGAATGACAACAGTCCCGTTATTAGCACTATATCGAAGTCCAGTACAACAGCTGAGGATGCCCCACTTCATACAGTAATTGCTATGATCAGCGTGAATGATCCAGACTCAGACAATAATGGTCAGGTGAGCTGCAGCATTAATGACAACATTCCTTTCGCTATCAAGCCATCGTCAAATCGTTTCTACAGCATAGTTACTGATAGTGAATTAGATCGGGAGACAAACTCTGCATACAACATAACTGTAACCTGCTCTGATGAGGGTGTACCCTCCCTCTCTAGTCACGCAGATTTGTCTTTAAAAATAACCGATGTAAACGACAATGCGCCTGTGTTTGAAAGGAGCTATGAGGCTTCTGTTCTAGAAAACAACACACCGGGGCTCTCGATTTTCACCGTCACAGCGCGAGACGCAGACTGGAATCAGAATGCTCGCGTTTCATACATTCTGGAGGATTCGTCTGATAACGGAGTGCCCATGTCGTCTTATGTTTCTGTCAATGCAGAGAGTGGTGTGATCCATGCTGTGCGGTCATTCGATTATGAGCAGGTTAAAGCTTTTACATTCCACATAAAAGCGCAAGACGGAGGCTCTCCTCCACTAAGTAGCAATGTCAGTGTTAAAATACTTATTCAAGATCAGAATGATAATGCACCACAGGTTCTATATCCAGTGCACACTAGTGGATCTCTGGTCGCTGAGATTGTGCCTCGTTCAGCAGACGTAGGCTATCTGGTCACTAAAGTAGTTGCTGTTGATGTGGACTCTGGACAGAATGCCTGGCTCTCGTACAAACTCATGAAAGCGTCAGACAGGGCCCTGTTTGAAATGGGCGCACAGAATGGAGAAATAAGAACTATCCGCCAAGTGACTGATAAAGATGCTGTAAAGCAGAAGCTCACTGTGGTAGTGGAGGATAACGGACGGCCCTCTCGCTCAGCTACAGTAAACGTCAATGTGGCATTAGCAGACAGCTTCCCTGAAATACTCTCGGAGTTCAGTGACTTTACGCACGATAAGGAGTACAACGACAACCTGACTTTTTATCTCGTCTTGGCTCTGGCTGTAGTTTCTTTTCTGTTCATCGTATCCATAATAGCCATACTATCAGTCAAATGTTATAGATGGAGACGTGATCGGATGTTTTATAAATCCAACGGAAATCTACCGGTTATTCCGTATTACCCACCCCTTTACGCAGACGTAGGGGGCACAGGAACTCTGCAACACGTGTACAACTACGAGCATTACAGGACAACTGACTCCAGAAAGAGTGATCTGAAGTATGTCAGACCTTGCAATCAAAGCATCATCAGTCTGGATAACACTGAAATACAGACTCTACCGCATGCGCGCAACGAGAAACTGATTGATGACTCAGATGATCAGGTGAGGGTTTTGGAGTAGATTTTTTCACAATCATTTTACACACATCTTATTCTAAAGTATCATGTTATAATTGTTTTTCTTGGAGACACGTTGTCAAATACAACATTAGGCATTCATTGTCATGTTCAGCCTACTGGAATGTGAATTTTTCAATGTGTTGCGAAAGTCTTGTTTTGCAGTTCATGTGCGTAGTAGCAGTGTATCTGTAATTGGTTCATATTTTTGTCAGCATTCTTTCCATGTAATTGAGTTAAACACAAATTTCACATGTGTTGTCCCACTCACACATACTAACTAAAATATGCCAGTGCAATTCGTTTTCACAAGTAGTGGTGTTTCTAACAGTAAGACTATTAAGGCTGATTTACACTTGATCTTTATGAAGTCCAGTTATGTTATTCATTCTCAAAAGAAAGCATACACTTAAATTTTGTGTAGTTCGTCTAGTTCGACTCGTAGTGCCGCTGTTGGTTTGTGAGTTGCAGCTGAGAGAAAATATATCAGGCAGTTCCTCCCACTCAGCCCCCCCCCCCCCCCCCCCCCCCCCCCCCCATACGTCGTCGAGAGGAACAGTCGAACGCAGACCTTCGCACAGTTAACATGAACACCAAGACAGGATACCTCCTTTGTTTGTTTGCGGGAAATTGAACAAATTGGATATACGCTATACGGACCACTTTACTCTCCAAATAATTTAATTTGAAGAACTGATACTTCTTTAACATGTTTAACATTTTTACGAACGAGATGTTGGCGAAAAACAGGATACGGCAAGTACTATTATTCCTTTGGATCTTAAGTCTCGGTTTGGTCCGTGGACAAGTTAGCTATTCAATTCCAGAAGAAATGCCTAAAGGTTCCTTTGTTGGAAACATAGCGCAAGATTTGGGATTGGATTTGAAAAGGCTGAACATGGGCAAAGCCCGCATTTACACCGGAGACGATACTGAATACATCTCGCTGAACAAGGACCGGGGAGTCCTCTCTATTAAAGAGAGAATAGACAGAGAAGCATTATGTGAGCAGACTACGCCATGCGCACTCCATTTTCAGATCATGCTAGAGGATCCCATGGAATTCTATACAGTCACGGTAGAAATAACAGACATAAATGACAACCCCCCTGTTTTCCGAAAGAATGAAATGAAATTTGAGATAAACGAAATGTCACAAACAGGGGCACGGTTCGTCTTAGAGACAGCGAATGACCAAGATGTTGGCGTGAATGGTCTACAAAGATATACACTGAATCCGACGAATAATTTCATACTAAAATTACACAGTGACCAAGATGGTAATAAAAACGTCGAAATGGTTTTACAAAAATCGCTAGATCGAGAGAAGAATGACCATATAACCTTAATGTTGACAGCATTAGATGGAGGCGATCCGCAGATGTCTGGAACAATTCAGATACAAATAACAGTGACTGACGCCAATGATAATACACCTATTTGTTCTCAACCCATCTATAAGGCTAGTGTAGCAGAAAATGCTCCAAAAGGGACTCTTTTGACCACTGTTAGAGCCACAGACGCCGACCAAGGCTCATATGGCACGATATCATATACGATTTCAACCGAGGCTGTAGAAGCATTGTTTAAGATAGATTCCGATGAGGGTGTGGTACAATTAACTGGGGGTCTTGACTATGAAAAGCAGAAACATTACCAGTTCAATGTCCAGGCACGCGATCACGGGGGTCACTCTGATGTTTGTAAAGTGATGATCAGTGTTACTGATATCAATGACAATAAGCCAAGCATTAGTATAATGTCGAAATCAAACGCAATATCTGAAGATTCAAGTAAGGATACTGCCGTTGCGATTCTTAATGTGCAGGACCAAGACTCTGGAGAAAACGGGAAAGTGCAGTGTTCAATAAACGATAACATACCATTTTCGCTTAAATCAACGTCAAATAACTTTTTTAGCCTGGTGGGGGACGGTGACTTAGACCGGGAGCGACAGCCAAATTATAACATTACTGTGACGTGTACTGATGAGGGAATGCCTTCGCTCTCCAGCAGCCTCACTCTCTCCTTACAGATATCAGATGTAAACGATAATCCCCCTGTATTTGAAAAAGCCTTATATGAGGCCTCCATTCCCGAAAACAATTCACCGGGTCTCTCTATATTCACCATTCATGCGAAAGACACAGACTGGAAGCAGAATGCGCGCATTTCATACATACTACAGGAATCCACCGTAAAGGGAGATTCCATATCGGCTTACGTGTCTGTTAATGCTGACAGCGGTGCAATTCATGCGGTGCGCTCTTTCGACTACGAACAAATAAAAGATTTTCAGTTTCAAGTTAAGGCCCAGGATGGAGGTTCGCCTCCACAAAGTAGTAATGTTAGTGTTAAAGTTGTTATTCAAGACCAAAATGACAATGCCCCTCAAGTGCTATATCCAGTGCATACTGGCAGTTCCCTTGTGGCTGAGATGGTGCCTCGTTCAGCAGATGTGGGATATCTTGTGACAAAAGTGGTGGCTGTTGATGTGGACTCTGGACAGAATGCCTGGCTCTCATATAAGCTGCAGAAAACCACAGAGAGGGCCCTGTTTGAAGTGGGCGCTCAGAATGGAGAAATAAGAACCATTCGCCAAATTACCGATAAAGACGCTGTGAAACAAAAACTATCCGTTGTAGTAGAGGACAACGGACAGCCACCTCGATCGGCTACAGTCAATGTTAACGTGGCGTTGGCTGACAGTTTTCCTGAGGTGCTCTCAGAGTTCAGTGACTTTACGCACGACAAGGAATATAATGAGAGTCTTACATTTTATCTCGTCTTAGCCTTGGCGGTTGTCTCTTTTCTTTTCATCGTTTCCATCATTGCGATTTTTTTAGTGAAATGCTACAGGTGGAGACGAGAGCGGATGTGTTATAAATCCAATGGACACCTCCCTGTCATACCGTATTACCCACCTCTTTACGCAGATGCTGGTGGCACAGGAACTTTACAGCACGTGTATAATTATGAAGTGTGCAGAACAACAGACTCCCGAAAGAGTGATCTGAAACACATGCGACCTTGTAGTCAGAGTATTATAAGTCTCAACACCACCGGAACACTTACCCTGCCACATGCCCAGAGAGAAAAACTCATAATTGAGGATTCAGACGATCAGGTGAGCTCATATTCAGTTATGTCAAGGTGATTAATTGTACATCTTTTTTACTGTATTCATTTTTTCTCATGGGTAAAATGGGCCAACATATCATTATGAGTTCATTGTTACGCGTTACAGTGGGTTACATGGGTTACAGTGCCAGTTCAGTATGGTCGCTGGCCTTGGTCCTGAATGAAATAGCTTGCAGTTTCAAGAGCCAGTTTGAATGGATCTCTCTCTCTCTTTCTCTCTCTCTCTCTCTGTCTCTCTCTTTCTCTCTCTGTATTGGCATTTATATACACATGTGTTTATAGATCCATACACCAGACATGCAAATCATAATTATATTCTCCTCGTTTTCTTATATAACCATTTTTTTTTGTATAATGTCTTCCTTTGCACATACGTATGACAATATTTTTAGATTTATGCAGTTTGTGAGGTTGGACTCCAAGTGCCGCTGTTGGCCAGTGTGTTACATTTAGTCAAGTACATTTCAGAAGTACCTCCCCTCGACGTCACAATGTATGAGAGAAAGAAAGCCAGCACCACGGATTGTTAGTCAGCGGACAAACATTGATTCGGATTTTCTGTCGTTACTGCTTGATATCCTCAGACAACAACTTCATGAGTGTAACACGGAAATACTTCACTTATTGCACACGTTCATTTTTTTTACCGTGGAAGATTGGATTGATTTTGTTCACGGGTGGTTCGGATTGATTTCTCTTTGCAAAATGTCGACCAGGACAATGAAGCAGGGCTTACTGATATTAGCCCTGATACACTGTCTCTGCTCCGTACAAAGTCAGGTCAGTTACTCTATTCCAGAAGAAATGGCGACGGGGTCTGTAGTGGGTAATATAGTGCAAGATTTGGGTTTAGACATGAAAAGGCTAAAGGCAGGAAAAGGTCGAATCTTTACGGGAAACCAGGCTGAATACATTGCGCTAGACACAGGCAGAGGCGTCCTCCTCATCAAAGAGAGAATAGACCGGGAGGCACTGTGCGGTCAGACGACGCCTTGCGCTCTGCATTTTCAAATAATTCTGCAAAACCCGATGGAATTATATAGTGTAACAGTAGAAATTATGGATATTAATGATAATCCTCCTAGCTTTGAGAAGAGCGATATGAAGTTTGAAATCAGTGAAAATGCAGCAGTAGGTGCTCGCTTCATGCTAGATATCGCAGTCGATCCAGATGTTGGTATTAATGGTCTCCAAAGCTACAGCTTAAAACCAACAGATAATTTCCAGTTAAACTTGAAAAGTCAGCGAGAGGGAAGGAAGCTCGTAGAAATGGTTCTTCAGAAACCTCTAGACCGGGAAAAACAAAAAGATGTGGCGTTAGTGTTGACTGCAACTGACGGGGGTGAACCACAAATGTCAGGAACAGTCCAAATACATGTAACTGTCTTGGATGCGAATGATAATGCTCCGGTGTTTACGCAGCAGGTTTACCGAGTATCCGTTATTGAAAACTCACCTAAAGGAACCCGATTAACTAGTGTAAGTGCCTCGGATGCTGATGACGGGTCTAATAGCGTAGTGACTTACTCTTTGTCACGAAGTACTGCTGATGTGTTTGAAATAGACAGCGATAATGGGGAAATTTTACTGACTGGTGACCTTGACTATGAGCGCGCTCGAAGTCATGAGTTTTATGTTGAGGGTAAAGATGAAGGAGGACTGTCAGATTCCTGTAAAATAATTGTCGATGTCGTAGATGTTAATGATAATAGCCCAATCATCAGCACTATATCGAAATCCAGTACAATAGCCGAGGATGTCCCATCTAATACAGTTATCGCAATGATCAGCGTGGATGATCCAGATTCAGAAAACAATGGTCAGGTGAGCTGCAATATTAATGACAACATTCCTTTTGCTATCAAATCAACATCAAATCGTTTTTACAGCATAGTTACTGATAGTGAGCTAGATCGGGAGACAAACTCTGAATACAACATAACTGTAACCTGCTCTGATGAGGGTGTACCATCCCTCTCTAGTCACACAGATTTGTCTTTAAAAATGACCGACGTAAACGATAATGCGCCCGTGTTTGAAAAGAGCTCGTATGAGGCTTCTGTTCTAGAAAACAACACACCGGGGCTCTCGATTTATACTGTCACAGCGCGAGACGCAGACTGGAATCAGAATGCTCGCGTGTCATACATACTGGAGGATTCGTCTGATAACGGAGTGCCCATGTCGTCTTATGTTTCTGTTAACGCAGAGAGTGGTGTGATCCATGCTGTGCGGTCATTCGATTATGAGCAGGTTAAAGCTTTCACATTCCACATAAAAGCGCAAGACGGAGGCTCTCCTCCACTCAGTAGCAATGTCAGTGTTAAAATACTTGTTCAAGATCGGAATGATAATGCACCACAGGTTCTATATCCAGTACACACTAGTGGATCTCTGGTCGCTGAGATTGTGCCTCGTTCAGCAGATGTTGGCTATCTCGTCACCAAAGTGGTGGCTGTAGATGTGGACTCTGGGCAGAATGCCTGGCTCTCATACAAACTACAGAAAGCAACAGACAGGGCGCTGTTTGAAGTGGGCGCACAGAATGGAGAAGTACGAACCATTCGCCAAGTCACTGACAAAGATGCTGTGAAACAAAAGCTGGCTGTTGTTGTGGAGGACAACGGACAGCCCTCTCGCTCAGCTACAATCAATGTTAACGTGGCTCTGGCGGACAGCTTCCCTGAAGTGTTGTCGGAATTTAGTGATTTTACGCATGACAAGGAGTACAACGAAAACATGACTTTTTACCTGGTCTTAGCATTGGCTGTGGTTTCATTTCTCTTCATCGTATCAATAATAGCCATACTGTCGGTAAAATGCTACAGATGGAAACGTGAGAGGATTTGTTATAAATCTAATGGAAATCTACCGGTCATTCCGTATTACCCGCCCCTTTACGCAGACGTAGGAGGTACGGGTACTCTGCAGCACATGTATAATTACGAGGCTTACCGAACGACAGACTCTCGTAAAAGTTGTCTGAATTATGGCAGACCTGGCAGTGAAAGTATCGTTAGTCTGGATAACACTGGAACATTGCCACCTGTGCAAAGAGAAGAGCTGATCAATGAAGATTTTGATGATGAGGTGAGCATACTGCCATATTCTCTGTACTTCTGACATTACAACATTGTTGATCTTGCCACTGGTAAAATGTTGTTGTACTTGTTCTTTTAGTGAGAGAATTCCTCTTCGTAATGGTGACATGCATTTTCACATTTTCAGGTTGTTGAGATGCTCTGTGGAAATGAAAACATATGGTGTACCTGAATGCAAGAACGTATATTATTATATTTTGTATTTTTTCAGGTCATGTATTATTTAACAAACTTTCTTATATCTTACACTATATTACGCTCTCTATGTGATGTATATCACAAACAATTATCAGACGTCTGAAATTACAAGTTACAAGACTTTTATTTGTCAGATGCACAAAATGACACAGTGTCAGATTGGGCACTGAAAATCTTAAGACAAGGCACCGCCCAAAAACCTACCATAACATAACATAAACATAGTATAACATAACAAAAACATGACGTGCACTCTGTACAGGTACTCTGAACATAATTTACACATAATAAACATATAATTACCTAATAACCTAAAAAACTATATTGTTTGGGTAATATATTTGCAGTTCAATGTACTGGACTCAAAGCGCCGCTGTTGGTCAGCTTCTTGCAGTGGTTCCCTGCAGATGGGGTATGGACAAACACATACCCTCAAAATAGCAAGATAGTCGAGGCAGAAGCACGGCGTACTTAATGCTCAGGGATACTGAACATATTTGTTATGGTTCGGATTTCTATTTCTTTTCACGAGGAAAGGTGCTTTGGTACATTGATTCCCCCCAAGAACTGCGCTTCGGAGTGGTTACGATACATTTTGGAATATAATTCTCCGTGTAATTTGCAGGAGACTGAGGAAAATGTCGGACAGAACAATAGTGCGGCAAGTACCACTACTGATTATGTTCCTTCTCTCTATCAGCTCGGCACACGGACAGGCCAGCTACTCCATTCCCGAGGAAATGATGAAAGGGTCTGTTGTGGGTAACATTGCGCAGGATTTAGGTTTAGACCTGGAACGACTTAAATCGGGAAAAGCACGCATTTACACCGGGGATAACACGGAATACATTGAGCTGAATAAGGACAACGGGATGCTTATTATCAAAGAGAGAATAGACCGCGAAGCTCTATGCGGTCAGACAACGCCTTGTGCCCTTCATTTTCAAGTAATTCTTGACAGTCCTATGGAATTTTATAGCTTAACAGTCGAAGTAACAGACGTTAATGATAATGCGCCGTCTTTCAAAAATAATGAAATGGAATTTAAGATCAGCGAGTCTGCTTTACCCGGAGCAAGATTTGTGCTCGAGAAAGCTATGGACTCGGACATCGGCACTAACGGTCTCCAGAGTTATTCTGTAAAGCCCACTGATAATTTTGCGCTTAAAGTACAAAACGAAGCAAATGGCGGAAAAACCGTTGAAATGGTCCTACAAAAACCTTTAGACAGGGAAAGTAAAGACCATATAGTTTTGATCTTGACGGCCATGGATGGAGGCGATTCAAAATTATCTGGCACTGCTGAAATACATATTACTGTTTTGGATTCGAATGACAATGCGCCTGTTTTTACGCAGACAGTTTATAAGGTAACTATTTTCGAGAATGCAGCAAAAGGTACAATATTATTGACTGTTAGTGCAACGGATGCTGACCTGGGTTCAAATGGTAAAATAGCTTATTCCATCACAAATAAAGCTGATGGTGTTAATGAACTATTTAACATTAACGAGTCTGATGGAGAACTGAGGGTGATTGGCGACATTGACTTTGAAAAAATGCAGCATTTTGAAGTACACATACAAGCAATTGATGAAGGGGGTCTTACGGATTCGTCTAAAGTTGTAGTGGATGTAGTAGACATTAACGATAACAGGCCAGTTATTAATATTATGGCCAAATCACCTGTGTTGTCCGAGGATTCCAAACCAGGCACAGTAATAACAATGATTAACATTCAAGACCAAGACTCAGGAGATAATGGTAGAGTCCACTGCTTAATGGAGGAGGAGACGCCTTTTACATTGAAATCGACTTCAAATAACTTCTTCAGTTTAGTAACCGACGATAATTTAGACCGAGAACAAAACCCTTCATATAACATTAGTGTGACGTGCTCTGATGAGGGAGTGCCCTCACTGTCCAGCAGCGTCTCTCTTTCCTTACAGATATCAGATGTGAATGATAACGCGCCCGTGTTTGAAAGAAGCTCGTATGAGGCTTTTGTTCTTGAAAACAACTCTCCGGGGCTTTCTATATTTTCAGTACAAGCTAAAGACGCGGACTGGAACCAAAATGCTCGGGTTTCGTATTTAATAGAGGAATCTTTAGTTAATGGCGTAACAGTTTCCTCTGTCGTGTCGGTTAATTCTGAAAGCGGAGTTATTCATGCAGTGCGCTCATTTGATTATGAACAGATCAAAGATTTTACGTTTAGCATTAAAGCGCAAGATGGGGGCTCTCCTCCTCTAAGTAGTAGCGTTAGTGTAAAAATAATCATCCAAGATCAGAATGACAACACACCACAGATCTTGTACCCTGTACAGTCTAGTAGTTCTCTCGTGGCTGAGATTGTTCCTCGTTCAGCAGATGTGGGCTATCTGGTCTCTAAAGTGGTGGCTGTTGATGTGGACTCCGGGCAGAATGCCTGGCTCTCATATAAACTTCTGAAAGCAACAGACAGGGCGCTATTTGAAGTGGGCGCTCAGAATGGAGAAATAAGAACCATTCGCCAAATCACGGATAAAGATTCTGTGAAACAAAAGTTGACTATTATCGTAGGGGACAATGGCCAACCTCCTCGCTCAGCTACAGTCAATGTAAATGTAGCTTTGGCAGACAGCTTCCCTGACGTGCTGTCTGAATTCAGTGACTTTAAGCATGACAAGGAGTATAACGACAATCTCACCTTTTACCTGGTCTTAGCCCTGGCTGTGGTTTCATTTCTCTTCATTGTGTCCATCATAGCCATACTGTCGGTAAAATGCTACAGATGGAGACGTGAGCGGATGTGTTATAAATCCAATGGAAATCTACCGGTCATTCCGTATTACCCGCCCCTTTACGCAGACGTAGGAGGTACGGGTACTCTACAGCATGTGTATAATTACGAGGCTTACCGCACGACAGACTCTCGTAAAAATGGTCTGAAATATTGCAGACCTGGCAGTGAAAGCATCATTAGTCTGGATAACACTGGAACTTTGCCCCCTGCGCAAAGAGAAAAGCTGATCAATGAAGATTTTAATGATGAGGTGAGCATATCATTCTGAAATTCTGACATTCGGTCACTACATTTTCTCTGACGAAATGTGTGGCCTTATACCAGCTATTGTTTTGATGTTCTTTTTTTGTTTGTAATGACAGGTGCATTTTCATATTTTGAGAAGTTCCCATGGTTTGCTGCACACGAAAGGGAAGCATATGTATTATTGGAAATACATGATGATGCCTATAGGGGGAAGTCGAAAGAGGAAACAGTTGTTGATACACCCTCTCGAATTGCTTGCATGACAGATTGTATTGTTTTGTTTTTCAGGTCATGTATGTTAAGAGAGTTTTCTTTGCACTTTATTATACATCATTTGCAAATTCTTGCTCTTTGTGGTAACAAGTACAGTTGACTGACAGTCGTCTGATATATTTGTGGTATATTCTTCTAGTTATGATTTTGTAGTTCATTACAATGGACTCAGAGTGCCGCTGTTGGTCAGCGTGTAGCAGTGAAACACATATACATAGGGTACCGACAAACACCTCCCCTCGTCATATTATCGTAGCCAAGTCAGAAAGCGCCTGACGCTCCAAGATTCAGACGATCTTTGTTACATTTTGGATTTAAGATTTTGAGTTTTACGCTGGGAATTCATGTGCTACACTTCTTCTTTCATATGACAACTGCATGGTGCACCTGTTTTGGAATATAATTCCCTGTGTGACTTGTATTTTTACGCTGAGGAAAATGTCGAACAGCAGAACAATAGTACGGCAAGTACCTCTACTGCTCATGTTTGTTCTCTTTATCAGCTCGACACACGGACAAGTCAGCTACTCCATTCCTGAAGAAATGGCGACGGGGTCTGTAGTCGGTAACATTGCGCAGGATTTAGGTTTAGATTTAAAAAGACTTAAATCAGGGAAAGCACGTATTTACACGGGAGATAACACGGAGTACCTCGAGCTGAATAAAGAGAGGGGAGTCCTCCTCATCAAGGAGAGAATTGACCGCGAAGCTCTATGCAGTCAGACAACGCCTTGCGCTCTGCATTTCCAAGTCATTCTAGACAATCCTATGGAATTTTATAGCATAACAGTCGAGATCCTTGACGTTAATGACAATGCACCGTCTTTCAAAAAGAATCAGATGAAATTCAAGATTAGCGAGTCCGCTCTTCCTGGTGCTAGGTTTGTCCTCGAAAAAGCTATGGATTCGGACATCGGTACTAATGGCCTTCAGAGCTATTCAATAAACCCTAAAGAACATTTTGCACTGAAATTAAAAAACGAAGCAAATGGCGTAAAATCCGTTGAAATGGTTCTACAAAAACCATTGGACAGAGAAATTAAAGAACATATAGTTCTGATCTTAACGGCAATGGATGGAGGCGATCCGAAATTATCAGGCACAGCTGAAATACTTATTACTGTGTTGGACGCAAATGACAATGCGCCAGTTTTTACGCAAGAAATCTATAAAGCCACGATCACAGAGAATGCCCCAAAGGGCACATTATTAGTGACTGTTAGTGCAACTGACGCCGACTTGGGTTCCTATGGCAAAATATCTTACTCACTAACAAATAATGCAGATGATATACTTGAAATGTTTCAGATTAATGAGTCTGATGGCGAACTTCGTCTGATTGGAGACATTGATTATGAGAAGGCTCATCATTTAGAAATAGACATACAAGCAAGTGATGAAGGAGGACTTACAGATTCCTCTAAAGTTGTAGTGGATGTAGTGGACACGAATGATAATAAACCAGTTATTAATATAATGTCCAAATCACCTGTGCTGTCCGAGGACTCTAAACCTGGCACAGTCATAACAATGATTAACATTCAGGACCAAGATTCGGGAGATAATGGTAAAGTCCACTGCTTGATGGATGAGAATATGCCTTTCACATTGAAATCTACTTCAAATAACTTCTTCAGTTTGGTTACTGATGATAATTTAGACCGAGAACAAAACCCTTCATATAACATTAGTGTGACGTGCTCTGATGAGGGAGTGCCCTCACTGTCCAACAGCGTCTCTCTTTCATTACAGATATCAGATGTGAATGATAACGCGCCCGTTTTTGAAAAAAACTCATATGAGGCTTTTGTTTTAGAAAACAACTCTCCTGGGCTTTCTATATTTTCAGTAAAAGCGAAAGATGTGGACTGGAACCAAAATTCTCGAGTTTCATATATAATAGAGGACTCTTTAATTAATGGCGTAACTGTTTCCTCTTTTGTGTCGGTTAATGCTGAAAGCGGAGTTTTTCATGCAGTGCGCTCATTCGACTATGAACAGATTAAAGATTTTGCGTTTCACATTAAAGCACAAGATGGAGGCTCCCCTCCTCTAACTAGCAGCGTCAGTGTAAAAATTGTCATTCAAGATCAGAACGATAATTCACCACAAATCCTGTACCCTGTACAGTCCAGTGGTTCTCTGGTTGCTGAAATTGTTCCTCGTTCAGCAGATGTGGGCTATCTTGTCACTAAAGTGGTGGCTATAGACGTGGACTCGGGACAGAATGCCTGGCTCTCATACAAACTACAGAAAGCAACTGACAGGGCCCTGTTTGAAGTGGGTGCTCAGAATGGAGAAATAAGAACCATTCGCCAAATCACTGATAAAGATGCCGTGAAACAAAAGCTGGCTGTTGTAGTGGAGGACAACGGACAGCCCTCCCGCTCAGCTACAGTCAATGTTAACGTGGCTCTGGCGGACGGCTTCCCTGAACTGTTGTCGGAATTCAGTGACTTTACGCATGACAAGGAATACAACGACAATCTCACTTTTTATCTCGTATTGGCCCTGGCTGTAGTGTCATTCCTTTTCATCGTGTCCATAATAGCCATACTGTCAGTAAAATGCTACAGATGGAGACGTGAGCGGATGCTTTATAAATCAAACGGTAATCTCCCTGTTATCCCATACTATCCACCCCTTTACGCTGACGTGGGGGGCACAGGAACTCTACAGCACGTTTATAACTATGAAGTGTGCCGGACAACAGACTCCAGAAAGAGTGACCTAAAGTACGGAAGAGCTTGCAGTCAGAGCATCATTAGTCTAGACAACAGTGGCACCCTTCCACACGTACAGAGAGAGAACCTCATGAGTGATTTTGATGACACGGTGAGCAGAATATTTTAATACATTACAGTTCTCTGTATGAAAGTATGTGGGTATTTAAACTGGTTGAAGAGACTGTTTACTGACATGTCAGGCAGATATCGTGCTTTTCCACACAGGAAGCATCTCATTGCTTGTGCTTTACATTCCAACAGTATGCATAGGCCTATTATATCTTTGAATCGCTGTCCGTGGTACTGAAACTTTTCTCTTATACAGCGGTCTGCTTGCTTCTGCTGATGTGCATTATGTCCAGCTATGAGATGGTAGTTGTGGTGTTTGTGGTATTCTACTGATGTTTATGTTATTTCATTTCGTCCTGCTCATAATTACATATTAATGCATTGACTGACTTCAATGTTTGTTGTTTTACTTTCTGCCGTGGCCACTATTGCCCGGTCCATGATGCCTTTGAATGATGGAGTAAAGACGCATGCAGTTCAGTGGATTGGACTCATAGTGCCGCTGTTGGTTTGTGTGTTACCGTGTTATCTGTGCCTGCCCCTTTTTTGCGTAGACGACACTGAAAGCGCTAAACACTGAGCATAACACTTGTGTGACTGAGGGAGAGAGATACATCGTTTACGCGGAGAACACGATGATTTATGCCTTCATTTAAGAAAAAAAACCTTACTCATTTCGATGTGGATATAACCGCTCGGATTAATCATTTCTTCTTTGAACGGATCTATCTTCGCTATTTGTTTCCTAACGCAGAGAAAAATGTCGGAAAGGACAATAGCGCGGCAAGTACCTCTACTGCTTATGCTTCTCCTGGCTCTCAGCTCGATGGCACAAGGGCAGGTCAGCTACTCTATTCCCGAGGAAATGGCAAAGGGGTCTGTGGTTGGTAACATAGCGCAGGATTTAGGTTTAGATTTGAAAAGACTGAAATCAGGCAGAGCACGCATTTATACAACTGACAAAGCTGCTTACGTCGATTTGAATAAAGATAGGGGTCTTCTCATTGTCAATGAGAGAATTGACAGAGAAGCATTATGTGGTCAGACAACGCCTTGTGCTTTGCATTTTCAGATTGTTCTAGAAAGCCCCATGGAATTTTACAGTGTGTCCGTCGAGGTCACTGATGTAAATGACAATTCACCGTCTTTCAAAAAAAACGAGATGAAATTCAAAATGAGTGAGTCTGCTCTACCCGGGCTGAAATTTGTTCTGGAGAGAGCGATGGATTTGGATGTTGGTACCAATGGCCTACAAACCTATTCGATAATGCCCACTGATAATTTCGCACTGAAATTACAAAACCAGGCTGACGGTGTTAAAACCGTTGAAATGGTTCTCCAGAAACCCTTAGATAGAGAAAAACAAGAACATATTGCTTTGATTTTAACAGCCATAGATGGAGGCGATCCGAAATTAACAGGCACGGCACAAATACATATCACAGTGTTGGACGTAAATGATAATGCTCCTGTTTTTACGCAGGGGATTTATAAGGCAACTATAACCGAGAATGCACAAAAAGGCACACTGGTAACGACAGTAAGTGCGTCTGACGCCGACCAAGGTTCTAATGGGGAAATAACTTATTCTATTACTAGCCATGTAGATAAGATTCCCGAGTTGTTTCAGTTAAACCAGTCAAATGGAGAGCTGAGAGTAATTGGCAATGTTGATTTTGAGGAATCTCAACATTTCGAAATTCATGTACAAGCAAGTGATGAGGGGGGGTTTACCGATTCGTCAAAAATTCTAGTTGATGTTATTGACCTAAATGACAATAAGCCTATAATAAATATCATGTCAAAATTGTCAATGATATCTGAAGATTCCAAACCAGGTACAGTTATAACAATGGTAAACATTCAGGACCAAGATTCTGCAGAAAACGGCAAGGTCCAATGCTTTATGGATGATAATATTCCTTTTACATTGAGGTCAACATCAAGTAATTTCTTCAGTTTAATCACTGAAGACAGTTTAGATCGAGAGACAAATCCATCTTATAACATCACAATCGTGTGCTCTGATGAGGGGGCCCCCTCGCTCTCAAACAGTATGACCCTCTCCTTACAGATATCAGATGTAAATGATAACGCGCCTGTGTTTGAGAAAAGCTCTTATGAGGCGTTTGTCATGGAAAATAATTCACCGGGGCTTTCTGTATTCACTGTAAAAGCAAAGGATGCCGACTGGAACCAAAATGCTCGAGTTTCTTATATTTTGGAGGAATCCTCAATAAATGGAGTGTCAATCTCCACCTACGTCTCTGTCAATGCAGAGAGTGGAGTAGTACATGCAGTGCGCTCATTTGATTATGAGCAGATCAAATATTTTACTTTCCGCGTTAAATCTCAAGATGGCGGTTCCCCTCCGCTAAGTAGTAATGTAAGTGTTAAAATAATTATCCAAGACCAAAACGATAATGCACCTCAGATTCTCTATCCAGTGCAGACTGGGAGCTCTATAGTAGCTGAGATTGTGCCTCGTTCATCAGATGTGGGTTATCTTGTCACTAAAGTGGTGGCAGTTGATGTAGACTATGGACAGAATGCCTGGCTCTCATATAAACTACAGAAAGCTACAGACAGGGCGCTGTTTGAAGTGGGCGCACAGAATGGAGAAATAAGGACTATTCGTCCAATCAGTGATAAAGATGCTGTGAAACAAAAACTAGTCGTCGTAGTGGAGGACAACGGACAGCCCTCTCGTTCTACAACAGTTATTGTCAACGTGGCTTTGGCGGACAGCTTTCCTGAAGTGTTATCTGAATTCAACGAAGTGAAACAGGACCGGGAGTTCAATGAGAATCTGACCTTTTATCTCATTTTGGCACTGGCCGTCGTTTCATTTCTTTTCATAGTCTCTGTCATAGCCATAATATCAGTTAAATGCTATAGATGGAGACGTGAGCAGGTGTATTACAAATCTAACGGCAATCTCCCAGTTATCCCATATTATCCACCACTTTACGCAGACGTCGGAGGCACAGACACTTTAAAACATGTTTACAACTATGAGGTGTGCAGGACAATGGACTCCAGAAGGAGTGACTTAAACTATGGTAGACCTTGCAGTCAAAGCATCATTAGTCTGGATACGAATGGAACTCAGACTCTTAAGCAGAAGAGCTTGCTCTGTGACGATTCAGACGACCAGGTGAGACTTTGTAGTCATTGTTTTGATGTTGTTACTTTTTTTGCTGGAAGTATTCGCCTATGTATTTAGATTTTTTTAGGATGGAAATGGAAATGAGTGGAATTTTGCAATTTGACTCTTGATATACATATTATATACATATATTGGACAAGCTATACTGCCTTGGCATGCTTATACACATAAACATAATGAATATAACCATCTGTATTATGTCAACATACATTACTCACACTTTCATCACATCATCATCATCCTGCAGTATTTGCTTAGTGCTCTGAGTGCCGCTGTTGATCAGGGTTTAAACCTTTAAAACGTTTGGTCCTCCCACTAGCTTGACACTCACACACTCACACACTCCGGTGTCTTTCTTTTAGCGTATTTACAGGAAGACCTCCATTGCATTGAGCATACAAAGCAACCAATATAACCCGGGGCTGCCATGACATTTGGCTCTTAGATACAGAAGAGTATTCTTATCAGTAATCTTTATCAGTCATCTTTCTTTTTTCGTTTACGGGATGGCAATTCTTTGTTGTGACGATACAAAGAGAACCATCTCGATGCTGCGGGGTCGGCCATGGCAGACACAGATCCTCGTCCTTTTCTTCCTTGTGCTGGATGTTGCGCACGGTCAAGTCCGTTATTCTATTCCCGAGGAAATGGCAAAGGGCTCTGTTGTTGGGAATATCGTTCAAGATCTCGGTTTGGATATTAAGAGACTAAAATCTGGCCGGGCTCGGATCTTTACTGAGGACAGTCGTGAGTATATCGGACTGAATGCGGATAAAGGGACGCTGATTGTGAAAGAGAGAATAGACAGAGAGGAGCTGTGCGCCCAAGTTACCCCCTGCTCGTTACATTTTCAAATAATTATAGATAATCCTATGGAGCTGCATCGGGTAGATGTGGAAATTACAGATATTAACGACAACGCTCCTATTTTCATGAAAAAGGAAATGACATTTCAAATTAGCGAATTGGCTCTTCCAGGAGCTCGGTATTCACTTGGTAGTGCAAAAGATCCGGATGTGGCTTTAAATGCGTTGCAGACCTACACATTGCATCCGACTGAATTTTTTGCTTTAAAAACTCAGTCTCGTCCCGATGGTACAAAATATGCAGAGATGGTGCTGACGGCACCTTTAGACAGAGAGAATAACGAGGACCACAAATTACTGTTAACAGCTTATGATGGTGGTAGTCCTCAGAAATCTGGAACAGTCAAAATTAATGTTATTGTTCTGGATGCAAACGACAATGCTCCGGTATTTACCCAGGCTGTCTATAGAGTGTCTGTGTCAGAAAATGCATCGAAAGGTTCAGTCATGTTGATCGTTAGTGCAACTGACGCAGACCAAGGATCAAATGGGCAGGTGACATATTCATTTTCCCAGAGTAGCGATGGTGTGTCCGAGCTTTTCGATATTGATGCAAATACAGGGAGCATTACTATCAACGGTCTCATAGATTTTGAAAAATCTAAGACATACGAGTTGCATGTGGAGGCAACAGACAGAGGTGGATTAACTGATACAAGTAAAGTACTCATCGATGTCACCGACGTAAACGACAACGCCCCTGTAATCAGTGTAATTTCCTTTTCTAACCCAATACCAGAAAATGCTGCTCCAGAGACTGTTATTGCCATGTTAAACATTAAAGATTTAGATTCAGACAAAAATGGACGTCTGAAATGTACCATTGATTCAAATTTGCCGTTTCAAATTAAAACATCTAGTCCGAATTTTTATAGCCTTATAACAGATGAACCATTAGATCGTGAAAGGATATCTGAGTATAACATAACCATAACAGCTACAGATGAAGGATCCCCTTCTTTGTCGACAAACAAAACATTGACACTGAAAATATCAGATGTAAATGACAATGCTCCTGTTTTTCAAAAGCAGATATATTCAGCATATATTACAGAAAATAACTCACCGGGCCTATCTATTTTTTCTGTAGAAGCATTTGATAAGGATTCGGGTAATAATGCAAGAGTTTCTTTCTACCTTGACGACATTAACGTGGATGGAGTATCCACCGCAGATTATGTGTCTGTAAATGCAGAAAGTGGTGTTATTCTTGCTGCTCGTTCTTTTGATTATGAACAAATAAAAGAATTCCAGTTTCGAGTTAAAGTGCAAGATGGAGGCTCACCACCTCTCAGTAGTAACGTGACAGTTAAAATTATTATTCAAGACCAGAATGACAACGCGCCTCAGATTCTTTACCCAGTGCAGACTAGTGGCTCCCTAGTGGCTGAAATAGTGCCTCGTTCAGCAGATATGGGCTACCTTGTCTCTAAAGTTGTGGCTGTTGATGTGGACTCGGGACAGAATGCCTGGCTTTCATACAAACTACAGAAAGCAACAGACAGGGCCCTGTTTGAAGTGGGCGCACAGAATGGAGAAATTAGAACCATTCGCCAAGTCACTGACAAAGATGCTGTGAAGCAAAAGCTCACTATTGTTGTGAAGGACAACGGACAGCCCTCTCGCTCCGCTACAGTCAGTGTCAACGTGGCTTTGGCGGACAGCTTCCCTGAAATCCTCTCGGAGTTCACTGATTTTACGCACGACAAGGAATACAATGACAATATGACTTTTTATTTAGTTTTAGCTCTGGCTGTAGTGTCATTCCTTTTCATCGTGTCCATAATAGCCATACTGTCAGTGAAGTGCTACAGATGGAGACGTGAGCGGATGTTTTGTAAGTCCAACGGGAATCTCCCGGTTATTCCATACTATCCACCCCTTTATGCAGACGTGGGGGGCACAGGCACTCTTCAGCATGTTTACAATTACGAAGTCTGCAGAACCACTGATTCCAGAAAGAGTGATCTGAAATACAACAGACCATGTAGTCAGAGTATCATTAGTCTGGACAGCGCTGGAACACAAACACTGACGCATAGGCAAATGGATAAACTGATTCTTGAAGATTCTGAAAAGGTGAGCAGTGTTTGGGTAACTATGCTCAAATTATCGGAAAATTTTTGTGTATTAACAAAATATTTGTCTATAGCCTATATACAGTACATTTAATATATTATTTGTCTTGTATTGCTCACCACTAAGTCTTTTAATTTTCTTTCTATGGTGGCTGTTCTGAAGAAATAAAATCCACTTCATGTGTATGTGCAATGTTTGATCAGTGCTCTAAGTGACGCTGTTGATCAGTTCAAGTATAACAGTACGAAAAGCATCACACGTCAGTCCTCTCTGGCAGTGGTCCCTCCCTCATTGCAGCAGCTCTCTACGTGAATAAGGTCGTTTCAGTCTTCTTTCATATCGGTTGCGTTATATGTTTCAGAACAACGCCTGGATACGTTTATATTTTGCTCGTCCATTCATCCACCTTTTTAAATATGTGGATTCTTTCTTCTCTTGGTTTCGAAGGATGTGTATCTGTGTCGAGATTTGGGAAATGGCAGATGCGGCTCTTCATCGCTTTTGTTTGCCTCACGCTCGTTGCGCAGGGTCAGGTTCGTTATTCTGTTCCTGAGGAGATGGCTAAGGGTTCACTGGTGGGAAATATCGCCCAGGATCTTGGCTTGGATATTAAAAGACTGAAATCAGGGAGAGCACGAATCTTTACCGAGGACAGTCGTGAGTATATCGGTCTGAATGCGGACAAAGGGACATTGGTAATTAAAGAGAAGATAGACAGAGAGGACCTGTGCGCCCAGCTGTCTCCTTGCTCCTTGCATTTCCAAATCATTTTGGATAATCCAATGGAGCTGCATCGCATTGATGTAGAGATTCTGGATATTAATGACAACGCCCCTGTGTTCTCCAGAAAAGAAATAGATTTTCAAATAAGTGAGTCGTCTCTTCCAGGGACAAGATATGCTCTAGATAGTGCAAACGATCCGGATGTCGAATTGAATACACTCCAAAGCTACACCCTCAATCCATCAGACCATTTCGCCTTGAAAACAATGTCTAATAACGATGGGTCAAAATACGTAGAGATGGTTTTACAAACGCCACTCGACAGGGAGAAACACGAAGAACACAAATTAATATTGACAGCATTTGATGGCGGTAATCCGCAGAAATCTGGAACTGTTAAGATAAATGTCGTAGTATTGGATGCAAACGACAACGCGCCTGTATTCAGCCAGTCTGTGTATAGATCTATATTACCTGAACATTCTGACTTTGGCACAGTAGTAGTCAGAGTGACAGCGACCGATCAAGACCAAGGAACGAATGGAGAAGTGACGTATGTGTTTTCTAAAAGCACAGGTAGCGCTATGAATCTTTTTAAAGTTGATCCCAGTAGCGGTGATATCACGGTCACTGGCGACTTAGACTTTGAAAAATCGAAACAGTTTCAACTGAATTTAGAGGCAGTAGACAAAGGCGGTTTAACAGATATGTGTAAAGTCATCATTGAACTCACTGACGTCAATGACAATGCTCCAGTTATAAGTGTAATATCTTTTTCTAGCCCTATCCCTGAAGATTCCAGCCCCGAGACAGTTATAGCGATGCTGAACATAAAAGACGTAGATTCAGGGAAAAATGGACAGGTGAAATGTTTAGTAAATCGAGATTTACCATTCAGAATCACGTCATCTTCTTCTAATTTTTATAGTTTGTTAACTGATCAGGTTTTAGATCGTGAGAAGGTGTCAGAGTATAACATAACAATAACGGCCATAGACGAGGGCTTCCCCCCTTTGTCTTCAAATAAAACTATAACACTGAAAATATCTGACGTCAATGATAATGCCCCCTTTTTTCAACAACAATCGTACACATCATACATTAAGGAGAATAATTCACCAGGAGTGACCATTTTTGCCGTTGAAGCCAAAGATAAAGATCAGGGTAATAATGCAAGAGTATCATACTTTCTTGATGATCTTCCTGTCAATGGAATATCTGCATCAGACTACATCTCTGTAAATGCGGAAAGTGGAATGATCATTGCAGCTCGCTCTTTTGATTATGAGCAAATAAAGGAGCTCAACATCCGCGTAAAAGCGCAAGATGGAGGCTCGCCACCCCTCAGTAGTAACACGAGTGTAAAAATAATTATTCAGGACCAGAATGACAACACGCCTCAGATTCTCTATCCAGTTCATTCTAGTGGCTCTCTTGTCACTGAGATTGTGCCTCGTTCAGCAGATGTGGGCTATCTGGTCACTAAAGTGGTGGCTATAGATGTGGACTCTGGACAGAATGCCTGGCTCTCATATAAACTCCTGAAGGGAACAGACAGAGCTTTATTTGAAATGGGCGCTCAGAATGGAGAAATACGGACTGTTCGACAAGTGACTGATAAAGATGCTGTGAAACAAAAGCTTATTGTTGTGGTGGAGGACAACGGACATCCCTCTCGCTCAGCTACAGTTAATGTTAACGTGGCACTGGCGGACAGCTTTCCTGAAGTGCTGTCGGAATTCTCCGACTTTACGCACGACAAAGAGTACAGTGACAATTTGACTTTTTATCTCGTGTTGGCCTTAGCTGTGGTTTCATTTCTTTTCATCGTCTCCATCATAGCCATACTGTCAGTGAAATGTTACAGATGGAGACGTGAGCAGGTTTTTTATAAATCCAACGGGAATCTCCCGGTTATTCCATATTATCCACCACTTTACGGAGACGTAGGTGGCACGGGTACTCTACAGCATGTTTACAATTACGATGGCTACAGAACGACGGACTCCAGAAAAAGTGATCTGAAATACAGCGGACCTTGTGATCAAAGTATCATAAGTTTGGATACTAGTGAAACGCAGACACTCAAGCACGCGCAGAGGGAGTTAAATCATTTTGATGGTACTGACAACAAGGTGAGACAGGTTATTTAGGCCAATCAAACGATTTTTCTGAGGTTTCTGAGCTAAGCTTTCTGTTTTATTTATTTCATGTTGTATTGTTTGATGTTTAGATAAGTCCTTTTGTTGATGCCCCTTACCTGTAACATTGATGAGAATGAACTTACGATTATAGTACACTGCAGTGTGTTACACCCATTCACTGGTTGTTACAACATGCATGTAGATAATCATGGCTTGTTTATTATACGCCTATATTAAGGTTATTTAAACGGTATGTTCATTTATATTGCCCCAGCAGTATTACATATGGTCTCTAAGTGCCGCTGTTGGTCAGGTTCATTTCGGTTGAAACACCATAAGCGTAGGTCCACCTACACTGTCTGACATCATTTTTTAGCAGTAGCCTACACGGTCACATTAGTTCCTGTCAGTAAAACATACATCGCCCTTGCTACGCACAATTGGATATACTGTGCCCGGATATTTGTGATCTTAAGGAGGATTCAGAGGAATTTCGACATTTATTTTGCGTCATTTTGTTCTCCAGTGTGGTTGCATCATGGGGAGCCTTTGTTGGGGCGATGCTTACAGACTGATCAGGGCATGGCAGACGCGGCTTCTTGTGATTTTTCTCTGCATGGAAATGGTTGTGCGCGGCCAGGTTCGTTATTCTGTTCCCGAGGAAATGGCAAAGGGTTCTCTTGTGGGAAATATCGCCCAGGATCTTGGCTTGGATATTAAAAGACTGAAATCTGGTAGAGCTCGGATCTTTACCGAGGACAGCCGTGAGTATATCGGTCTGAACGCGGATAAAGGGACGCTGGTTGTTAAAGAGAAAATAGACAGAGAGGAGCTGTGTGCCCAAGTCACTCCCTGCTCTTTACATTTCCAGATTATTCTGGATAATCCTATGGAGTTACATCGTGTAGATGTAGAAATACTAGATATTAATGACAATGCCCCTAGTTTTTTGAGGAAAGAAATTGATTTTCAAATTAGCGAATCGGCTGTTCCAGGGTCTAGGTATTCTCTAGATAGTGCACACGATCCTGATGTGGGTTTGAATACGCTTCAGACATACAATTTACACCCATCTGATCACTTCTCATTGAAGACAGTATCTCGCCAAGACGGCTCAAAATATGTTGAAATGATTTTACAAACTGCACTCGACAGAGAGAAACAAGAGCAGCATAACTTGGTTTTAACTGCACTAGATGGGGGAAGCCCACAGAAATCAGGCACAGTAAAAATAAATGTAATAGTTTTGGATGCTAACGATAACGCACCAATATTCAGCGAGAGTGTTTATCGAGTTTCTCTGGCGGAAAATGTATCACAGGGGACCGTTATTCTGAAAGTAAGTGCATCTGATAAGGACCAAAGCACGAACAGTGACATTGCATACTCATTTTCTAAGAGTTCTGGTAAAGCTTTAGATCTTTTCAGTATTGACTCAAATTCTGGAGACATTGTCGTAAAGGGAGTCTTAGATTTCGAAAAAACAAGACAGTATGAATTGAATGTTGAAGCCATTGATAATGGAGGGTTAACAGATACCAGTAAAGTGTCGATAGAGGTTGCAGATGTAAATGACAATGCCCCTGTTGTTAATGTAATTTCATTCTCCAGTCCTATTCCCGAAGACTCCGCTCCAGAGACTGTGATCGCTATGTTTAATGTCAAAGATGTTGACTCTGGGAAAAATGGACAAGTGAAATGCTCAATTGACCGAGACTTGCCCTTTCGAATAATACCAACATCCAATAATTTTTACAGCCTGGTCACTGACCAGGTCTTAAATCGCGAAAAGGTGGCTGAATATATCATAACGATTACAGCTACAGATGCCGGATCACCGTCTTTCTCCACGAATATGACTATGACGCTGAAAATATCAGACGTCAATGACAATGCCCCTGTTTTTCAACAACAGTCATACACAGCATATGTTATGGAAAATAACTCACCCGGATTGTCAATTTTTGCTGTTACAGCCAGCGATAAAGACTCTGGAAACAATGCACGAGTATCCTATTTTCTTGAGGATCTCTCTTTCAACGGAAATTCGCCTGCTGATTATGTGTCTGTAAATGCAGAAAGTGGGAAGATTACTGCTGTTCGGTCTTTTGATTATGAGCAAATAAAAGAATTCCATGTATGCGTAAAAGCGCAAGACGGAGGCTCTCCGCCGCTCAGTAGCAATATGACGCTTAAAATACTCATTCAAGATCAGAATGACAATGCACCACAGATACTGTACCCAATACAGACCAGTGGCTCACTGGTGGCTGAAATAGTGCCTCGCTCAGCAGATGTGGGCTACCTTGTCTCTAAGGTGGTGGCTGTTGACGTTGACTCTGGACAGAATTCTTGGCTCTCTTATAGACTTCAGAAAGCGACAGACAGAGCTCTGTTTGAAGTGGGCGCACAGAATGGAGAAATAAGAACTATCAGACAAGTGACTGATAAAGATGCCGTGAAGCAGAAGCTCGCTGTAATAGTGGAGGACAACGGACAGCCCTCTCGCTCAGCTACAGTCAATGTTAACGTTGCTTTGGCAGACAGCTTCCCTGACGCGCTGTCTGAATTCAGTGACTTTACGCATGACAAGGAGTACAATGACAATCTCACCTTTTACCTGGTCTTGGCCCTGGCTGTGGTTTCATTTCTCTTTATTGTATCCATCATAGCTATACTGTCAGTGAAATGTTATAGATGGAGACGTGAACGGATGTGCTATAAATCAAATGGAAATCTCCCGGTTATTCCATATTATCCACCACTTTACGCAGACGTAGGGGGGACGGGTACTCTACAGCATGTATACAACTATGAGGTGTGCAGAACAACCGACTCCAGAAAAAGTGACCTGAAATATAACAGACCTAGTCAAAGTATGATGAGTCTGGACTCCACCGGAACACTTACTCTGCCGCATGCGCGAACGGATGTAACAAATACCGATGGTACAGACAACCAGGTGAGCTCAATTGAGTCCTACCAAATATAGGTGTCTAGTACCACCTGCATTGTTTCTTTACTTAGCCTATATTTTAACGTGTATTCCATCGTGTGTGAATGCAGTGTATACATATTCATTCTGATTTTTCCTTTAAACAAAACACAAACCCATACACAGTTGTATTCTTTCATCAGATCATCATCAGATATTTCTAGTGCAGTATATAATACAGACTCCAAGTGCCGCTGTTGATCAGTTTGAGTTCGTTTTGAAACGTTATTTCATAGGTCCACCCTCACAAGGAAACATCATTTTGGCAATGGGCGCTCAGTCGTCAAACGTCACCTACCACTAGACCAGAAATTACTATTTCAGTTACACAGCCGTGGGATATCTCTTCAGTCTGACGAAATTCGGTAGCTGGGGAGCCTGGATATTGTGTTTCCCATATCGTGGATACAGTATGGGAAGATTTTGTCGCTTCAACTCCGTCGTTACGGTTTGGAAATGGCAGCTTCTCCTCCTCTTTCTTTGTGTCGCAGAAGTGGTGCATGGACAGGTCCGCTATTCTATTCCCGAAGAGATGGCAAAGGGCTCGCTAGTGGGAAACATTGCTCAGGATCTTGGCTTGGATATTAAGAGACTGAAATCTGGTAGAGCTCGCATCTTTACTGAGGACAGTCGTGAGTATATCGGTCTGAATGCGGATAAAGGGACGCTGGTTGTGAAAGAGAGAATAGATAGAGAAGACCTGTGCGCACAGGCTTCTCCCTGCTCTTTACATTTTCAGATTATTTTGGATAATCCGATGCAGTTGCATCGTGTAGATGTAGAAATATTAGATATTAATGACAACGCTCCTAGTTTTCCCAGGAAGGAGATTCATTTTCAGACAACTGAATTGGCCGTCACCGGTGCGAAACATTCTCTCGATAGCGCGCATGATCCCGATGTAGGCTTGAACACGCTTCAGACGTACACGCTTCATCCCTCAGATAATTTTGCACTGAAAACAATATCTCGTCAGGATGGTGCTAAATATGTGGAGATGGTCTTAAAAACGCCACTCGACAGAGAAAAGCAGGAAGAACATAAACTGATTTTAACAGCATTTGATGGCGGCAGCCCACAGAAATCAGGCACCGTCAAGATCACGGTTACTGTTTTAGATGCTAATGATAACCCACCCATATTTAGTGAAGCTGTTTATAAAGTATCACTGTCAGAAAATGCAGTGAAGGGCACTGTCGTAGTTAAAGTGAGTGCAACTGACATGGACCAGGGAACGAATGGGGAGATCACATATTCTTTCTCTCAGAATACTGGTAAAGCGGTAGACCTCTACAAAATCGACCCAAATACTGGTGACATTACCGTCAACGGTGTTTTAGATTTCGAGAAATTTAAACAATATGAGCTTAACATTGAGGCAGTAGATACAGGAGGGTTGACAGACACAAGTAAAGTCTTAATAGAAATGATTGATGTTAACGATAATGCCCCAGTTATAAGTATAATGTCATTCTCCACTCCTATCTCCGAAGACTCCGCTCCAGAGACTGTTATTGCAATGTTTAATGTCAAAGATTTGGATTCTGGAAAGAACGGACAGGTCAAATGCACCATTAATCAAAATTCACCATTTCGCATTCAGTCGCCTTCCCCTAATTTTTACAATTTGGTTACTGACGGTGTTTTAGATCGGGAAAAGGTATCCGAATACAACATAACTATCACAGCTACGGATGAAGGTTCGCCTTCTTTTTCAGCAAACAAAACTGTGACAGTTCAAATGTCGGATGTCAATGACAACGCCCCTTATTTTCACCAGCAGTCATATGTGGCATTTATTACGGAGAATAACTCACCTGGCCTGTCCATATTTGCCGTTACAGCCAGCGATAAAGACTCTGGCAACAACGCACGGATATCCTATTTTCTTGATGGCGCATCTTTAAATGGAATGTCCCCTGTGGAGTATGTTTCAGTAAACGCAGAGAGTGGAGCAATTATTGCTCTACGTTCTCTTGATTATGAGCAAATAAAGGAATTCCACATATGCGTCAGAGCGCAGGATGGAGGCTCTCCACCCTTGAGCAGCAATGTGACAGTGAAAATAATTATTCAGGACCGAAATGACAATGCACCTCAGGTTTTGTATCCAGTACAAAGTAGTGGCTCTCTGGTGGCCGAAATGGTTCCTCGTTCAGCAGATGTGGGCTATCTCGTTACGAAAGTGGTGGCTGTTGATGTGGACTCGGGACAGAATGCTTGGTTGACATACAAACTCCAAAAGGCGACAGACAGGGCTTTATTTGAAGTTGGTGCGCAGAATGGAGAAATAAGGACTGTACGTCAAGTCACTGACAAAGATGCTGTGAAACAAAAGCTCACTGTCATTGTGGAGGATAATGGACAGCCCTCTCGCTCAGCTACAGTCAATGTTAACGTGGCAGTGGCGGACAGCTTCCCTGAAGTGCTGTCGGAGTTCAGTGATTTTACGCACGACAAAGAATACAACGACAACCTGACATTTTATCTAGTTTTGGCATTGACTGTAGTCTCATTTCTCTTCATTGTTTCCATCATAGCCATACTGTCAGTGAAATGTTACAGATGGAGACGTGAGAGAATGTTTTATAAATCCAACGGAAATCTGCCAGTTATTCCCTACTATCCACCTCTTTACGCAGATGTAGGGGGCACAGGAACTTTAAAGCAAGTCTATAATTATGATATGTGCGGAACGGCTGACTCCAGAAAGAGTGATCTGAAATACATCAGACCTTGCAGCCAGAGCATTCTCAGTCTGGACACTAGTGTCGCACAGACCCATTCTCGCATGCCAGATAGCATGCGCACAGATGGAGATGCAGAGATTCAGGTGAGCCTAGAGTCATGTAAGCTTGAATAACCCAAAGTGTAATTTATTCTTTGTTGTATTGTGTATTACACCCCTCCTTAAATTAATGTATTGGATGTATTATCAAATCTTCAAAAGCCCCAATGGCTTTTTTTGTATTGGTGCTACCACTCGACATCAGATCTCACACTTGTATCAGTGAAATGTTTATGCCTGTGTGGTCTATGAGTATGACTATGACCTCCGTTGACGAACTGACAGCCCCTCAATTCATCTCTACTAAATAACAGTAATACTGTTTCTTCTGTGTATGGTTTCTTTGAACTCTATGTGTCGCTGTTGGTCAGAGGGGGAAATGTTAACGGCATGAAAGAAGTACCTCCCACTCCTAGCCATTTGCGCATGGCAAATGTATTATTTTATTCGTTTTATGAGTCCATTGTCGGATGTCATGCTGATCACTGGACAGGCGTCTTCAGCAGCACTGTGGATTTTTACCTCAAATGAATACTAGTACCATTTATTAACTTTATCTTTTGCACGTCAGAATGAGAAAGGAACGTCGCGGGTTCGTATGGACGTCAGTCTTTGCTCTGATTACCCTCTATTTTGGAGGGGTAGCCGGACAGGTTCGCTATTCTGTCCCGGAGGAGATGGCTCCTGGATCCTTTGTTGGGGATATTGCAAAGGACTTGGGTTTGGATGCCAAACGACTGATCACTGGGAAAGCGCAGATTTTCTCAAAGAGTGGCCGTGAATACGTGGACCTAGACCGTGAGAGAGGACATATTGTCATAAAGGAGAGAATCGACCGTGAGTTACTATGTGCCGGCGCAATGTCTGCGTGCAGCTTCAGCTTCGAGGTCATTCTTGAGAACCCCATCGAGCTTTATCGTGTTACAGTGGAAATATTAGATGTGAATGACAACAGCCCTGCGTTTCCGAAGAATGAGATAGAGATAGAAATAAGTGAGTCAGCCACACCCGGTGCGCGTTTTACTCTTGAAAGCGCAGTCGATCCAGATGTCGGAATAAATAGTCTACAAAGCTATTCTGTCCATCCGACTGATCACTTCACACTTAAGAAACAGATCCGATTAGGTAGTGGTAAAAATGTTGAACTTGTGTTGCAAACACCCCTTGACAGAGAGAAGCAAGAGCATATGTACTTAACCCTCACTGCTGTAGATGGGGGCAACCCAAAACGATCCGGTACTGTGAAAATTCACATAATTATTCTTGATGCTAACGACAACGCACCCGTTTTTGCTCAAGACTCTTATAAAATATCTGTGCCTGAAAATGCAGCGAAAGGGACATTGTTGATAACTGTAAATGCTACAGATGCTGACACCGAATCTTACGCTCGCATTCAGTATTATTTTGAACACGCAGGGGCTTCCATAAATAAGCTATTCTCCATAAATGCCTCCACAGGTGAAATACGATTGATTGGCGACCTAGATTTTGAAAAATCTCCCATTCACGAATGTAGTGTCCAAGCTAAAGATCGTGGAGGGTTATCAGATTCAGCAGAAGTAATTATTGAAGTAACCGATGTGAATGACAATGCACCCACAATGGCCTTGATGTCCTATTCAAATATCCTGGCTGAGAACGCACCACCGGGAACTGTTGTCGCCATGATAAACGTCCAAGACGACGATTCTGAAGAAAACGGTAGAGTAATATGCACGATTGACAGTAGCCTCCCATTTAAAATCAAATCATCTATGACCGACTACTACAGCCTTGTGACTGACTCAGATTTAGACAGAGAACATATATCCGAGTTTAACATAACAGTAACCGCAAAAGACGGTGGTAGTCCCCCTCTGTCTAGCTCGAAGACATTATCGGTTAAGATAGCAGACATTAATGACCACGCTCCTATATTTGAGCATGAAGCATACAGCGCCTTCATAATGGAGAATAACTCACCGTCTTTGTCTATATTATCACTGAAAGCTAGTGACGCAGATCTGGGTCCAAATGCGCGCATATCTTACTTTATAGGGGACAGTGATTTTAAAGGCTCACCTGTATCATCTTTAGTGTCTATTAACTCAGAAAGTGGAGTGATATACGCAACGAAAACATTCGACTATGAACAGGTTAAATCTTTTAGCATAAACGTGAAGGCACAAGATGGTGGATCTCCTCCTTTAAGCAGTAATGTGACAGTAAATGTTTTTATTCAAGATCAGAATGACAACGCACCTCAGATCTTGTACCCAGTACAGTCTGGAGGTTCTCTAGTAGCTGAAATTGTGCCTCGTTCAGCAGATGTGGGCTATCTGGTCACTAAAGTGGTGGCTATAGATGTGGACTCTGGACAGAATGCCTGGCTGTCTTATAAACTTCTGAAATCCACCGACAGAGCGCTGTTTGAAATTGGCGCACAGAATGGAGAAGTAAGAACTATTCGCCAAGTCACTGACAAGGATGCAGTGAAACAGAAACTCACTATTGTAGTGGAGGACAACGGACAGCCCTCTCGCTCTGCTACAGTCAATGTTAACGTGGCGTTAGCGGACAGCTTCCCTGAAGTACTCTCAGAGTTCGGTGATTTTACGCAAGACAAAGAATACAACGATAACCTGACATTTTATCTGGTTTTGGCTTTGGCTGTAGTGTCATTTCTCTTCATCGTGTCCATAATAGCCATACTGTCGGTGAAGTGCTACAGATGGAGACGTGAGCGGATGTTTTGTAAGTCCAACGGAAATCTACCAGTTATTCCATACTACCCACCTCTTTATGCAGACGTGGGAGGTACAGGAACATTAAAGCATATGTACAATTATGAACTGTGTGGAACAACTGACTCCAGAAAGAGTGATCTGAAGTTTGTCAGGCCTTGCAGTCAGAGTGTCCTTAGTGTCGACCTCAGTGGCACAAGGACAGTGCCAAGGCAGAGCAAGCCAATGGAGGATCCTATTGATTGCCTGGAGGTGAGAGTACAGGATCATTGCTGTAAGAATTCTGTGTAACCATTGCCATTCAAATCATTCTGGTTTTCAGGGACATATTGACAGTCGACATCATTTGGTTCTTTTAGATACTCTTACAGTTAGATCCAGGGCCCATTTAACCTGCATAGGTTCAAGAAATTGTTCCATTTACATCTTAGGCTGTCTTTCCTTGTGACAGTGCCATTACAACATGTGAAATGGAGTGTGAGAGAGTCTGGGACTGGGAGTGGGCAGTGGCGTTGCAATGTAGTGCTGTGGCTTTCTCTAAGTTTGCCTCCATTCTTAACCGTACATTCAAGAGACATTATCAAATTCACCACTCATAGTATTTTTTTTCCTGTAAGCCATTTGTCAGGTCTGAAGCCATGTATAGCAGAGAGTTTGATCCTCACCAGCCTTAGAAACCTTGGCAGATATGTATTTTGAGTTCTTCATCTTGCAAATAATTGTGTTGTTTAGGCTGGATGTTTTCCTTGCGGTCATTGGTCTTTCCCATAGTCTTGACAAAGGTGTGCACCACTGCAGGCTACCAAATACTGAGTGTCTTTCATTACAGTGTGTGTGTCCCTAACAGGACACCATTCTTTAAGTTCAGGCCCATAGAGTACACTGCAGAAGTGGAGAGCGGGGGATGAAAGGAGGCCAACTGAGGAGCAAAGGAGAGTGTAAGGCCTGAAAATGGTCTCTGATTGAGGGCTCTGCAGCATCTAGGGGGAGAGGAAAGTAGGAAAGGCTGTTGATGGTGAAGGAGGAGAGGGACAAGAGGGTGGAGGAAAGAGGATGCAGCCGATGAGGGGAGGGGAGCTTTATTATGGCAGTGCTGTGGGGATGCAGAGTGGAAGCGCGCTGTCGGCCTCGCTCAGACACTCTCTGGGCGCTATTTATTCACTGACCCACTTTGCCATCTCTCTCTTTCTCTTCCTCACACACGCACGCACACACACACACACACACACACACACACACACACACACACACACACACACACACACACACACACACACACACACACACACACACACACACACACACACACACACACACACACACACACGCGCGCGCGCGCGCGCACACACACACACACACACACACACACACACACACACACACACTGCTGCCTGGCCATTCAGATGCAAGGGTGGGGGGGGGGGGAGGGGGGGGGGTGGTGCTGAGGGAGAGTGAGAATCATGGTGAGGGAGGTGGCCACGGGTAGATTGTGGATGATGGTTTCATAACAGAACTGTGGTGGACAGAGGAAAGAAAGACATAGGAGGCAATGGTAGCTGATGGACAGGAGCATGTAAATATACATATATTGCCACGTGTTGTTGATTTTGTATTCAGATTGCTATATGGACACACACACAAACTCCCAAGGTCATTTGCTATCTTATGCTGCCATTTTGGATCCTGCGCGTCACATTTTAAAGTGCTGAAGGACTGACATGCACTGGCATGATGAAGTCAACAGCAAGTCGTGCCTTAATGTCAAAACCAGACTGGCCTCTGTCCAAAACAAAACAAACTGACATGACAAAGCAAAGAGCTAGAGAAAAATAAGAACATTTCTCACAGCACACCTGTCTCCAGGAGACCCGGCTCCGTCTCTACATGCGGGACTTGTTTACTTTGTGTGGCGCGACCTCATAAACTCTCTCTGCTTCCCTCTCTGTTCACCGCAAGCACAGATTAAGAGGGGCCATTACCGCTCCCAGACCCTGAAGGTTTCCCTGTTTTACAGTGTGGGAGGAAGTGGGCCCCATATGGCCTTCATATGTTGCTCAATTAAAAGTCTCCGGTAGGTAGTGCCGCACATTCTCAGGCTATGTGGGACAAGAGTAATGTATCACTATTAGTCTTTATTGTGTGGATGGGTCCAGCAGTGGACATACGCTTGATTCTTTTTCCATTTATGTACAAGATAAAATGGTTAAGATGAAAACATACATGTTCACATCACGGCCTTGAGCATCTGTGTGTTGTGACTGAAGCTCTGCGCTCCGCGTGTTAATCTCTCGCACATCTGGGTTCACTTTGCTCGTGCTTTTATGGATAATCTCAGGTTCTTAGACTCATTAGCGGCCCTGCTTTTATCATGCGTCATAAATCACCCTGCCTTTAAGCATCCATCTCTGCTGGATGCCATTCCTAGAAATTCCTTTGGTCCCTCTGGTACAGCGATGGCTGTAACTGACTGTGCATATGCTTCGGTGGCCATCTTGGACCCATGGGAAAGCACTGGGTTGTGGGTTCTTCAATACAGTCATACGTAGCCTGAATCCTTGTTGTTTGCAATTATTGTTGTTTACTTCCTTCCCACCCATTTGCTTACTGCTTTGATGGTTAACAGCTGTTGAGTAAGGGGTGCCTGACTTTGGCACAGTGCTTGTTGTGTGTGTGTGTGTATGTGTGTGTATGTGTGTGTGTGTGTGTGTGTGTGTGTGTGTTTCCTATCTGCGTAGAATCTAAACAGGATGTCATTAGTCTGGAGTGCAGCTGTACATATGGTAATCCCTAAATGATTTTCCTCTGTGTGATTTGATCTTTGATTAGATATTGAGCCGCCCATGTCACACTGTGACGTACCCCGATTTGACTGCTTACGTATTCAAGTCCTGTGCTCATCTTGTGTCTAATGGCATCCTTCTTACCCTCACAGATCTCAGGCACTGTTCATAACGATGTGAGTACTCTCAACCCCTTGAGGGTAGTTCTCTCAAGTCAAGGCTAGTTTGCGTTAACAAGACTGTGTGTACATGAGTCATCACACCAGAAAGCAAAGCTGTGAGGGTCCTACACAAAACCATCTTAAGGTCATTCTCAATCCTGCAAGAGAACTCACAGTCAATATCATACAGACTGCCCTATTCAAAGTGTGTGCGTATAGTTTTTGTCCATGAACAATTGTGTTAGAAGTGACAAGTGCTTCCACTTTGCTCTGGAAGTAGAGGGCTACAGATTACTCTTCGTAAGAGGCCCTGGTGCTCTGGCTTGACATAAAGACTGAATGCCATTAACCTAATAGCATTAGTGCTGTCCTCGGTTCATGTTTTGACGAGCTTGTCTTCTCTCATTTGCTCTCTGAGGGTGGCTCTGTGCGTAACACTGAATATGGGTCCAGACCTTTGTCCACACATGACCCTGAGGATTTAGCGTATGTCGGAGAAGCTTTGGCTCTACCACGCCTTTTTCACCATTGGCATTTAGATAAATAAAAGGTTTGTTGGGGTTATATAGTATCATAACACCATTACTGCTCATCTGCTTTGGTGGACCTGCTGGTTGTGCCCTCTTTCAGGTTTAGGGAGGTGTCCCTCTCAGCCTGCTGTGTCTGGATCATCAGAGTGGGTCAGTCTTTAATTCAGGGGTGGGTGTGTGAGGATGACATGACTACTCTCTTCTGGATCCTTATGCACATACAGAGAGAGGAAAAGATAGAGAAAAAATAACTCATTTGCGTGTGCTGTGTATTTCACCCGACTGGCTTCTGCCGCAGGCTGATCCTGAGGAGATTACCCTGGGCTTAATGAGGCCAGTGGGACAGCACAGCCTCCGTTCACACACACCCACACAGGACTGACACAAAGCCATGTGGACGGACACTCCCGTTATCTCCCCCACTCAAGGCTTCAAGGGTTTCCGTCAAGGTTTATGGAAGAACAGGTGTAGCATCTGTCTGTACAAAACTGACACACACACACACACACAATCACACAATCACACACTCACACAGTTTCCAGGCAGTCTTCTCTCATAGGCAGCAGACTTCTCATCCCTCCTTTCTCTCCCTCTGCCTCGCTGTCTCTCCCCTCCCCCCTCTCCAGCTGCACCCCTCTGCAGTCAGTCTTTGTGCTCTGTTCCGCCTGTGCATTTAGAGCAAATGGAACACTGTATGAGGACATCATTGCATGAGAAATGTTGCAAATGGATCATTGCTCTTTGATTCTTTTAGTTCTTTATTATGGCGTATGACTTCTAAAGATAAATATAGTTTATAGTCCTTGTTGTGTATATGTATAGCCCTATATTGCCTTACATATTCATTCTTTCACTGTTGGTGTATGGCATTGTTTTATAGTGTGGACCTCTGTCTCACTGAATTCTCACAGATCATCACCCTTTTCACATCCTGTTTCTGCCTGTACTCATCTTTCAGCCTGCTAGCATTTTTTTTTTTTTTACTGCAAGCTCTCCTGAACTGGATGGGATGTGTTGCCACAGCAACAAGCTGACTCATTGTCAGGACTATACCATTGCTGAGTCCACAGGGGGGCAGTAAGGGGTGCAGGGCAAGGTACAGAATACACTTGCACTGTGTCAAGAGTGTGAAAGCACCCCTGAAGTGGACTCTGCTCTGCTGGGTTCGTGCCATATTTGGGTCCATGTGGTGGGGGAAGGGTTTGTGAAGGAGAACAGAGAAACATCCTATCTTTGCAGGCATGGGTGGTGCCATTTTTTTTATTGCCATTAATTTCACTGTGTTGGCCAAATATTCAGTAGCATCTTTAGAATCAGTCCTGCATTTGTGAAAGCTTCTGGGGCACCTTTGAGCCTCAATTCAGCTCATACTTTGATGTGTACACACACGTGATCAGCAGTGCATCTCAGACAGTGTCTTATTCTCTCGTTTCATATTTGCTGAACATTTTCCTATTTGATTAAATAGTGAAATGGTGAAATGCTTTATGTTTATCTTATACTGCATAATTTCATCAACAAACATTCAAGCATCACATACCTATGAGCACATGCATAAGACAATCTCTCTCTTTCTCTCTCTCTCTTTTTCTATCTGCTTGTTTTTCTTCCCTCTTTTGACACTGACTCATGAATAAAGCATAGTCTATCCCTGGGCATCGCTTGCAGCCCCCTTCTGCTTCCATCTTATAGGTCCCCCTCCTTCCTCTGCAGAGGATTCGTTGCAACACTGCAGCTCTTTGCTTTAAAGAGCCAGCCCAGAATAGCCTAGGACACAAAGGTCCATGGGGGATGTAGTTTTTCATTGACTTGTGACGCAAATAGAACCTTTTGTATCCTCTTGTTCTGTCCACGGTCCTCTTCCTACATATTTACTTTGGAGTGAGTGTATACTCTCTTTTGTGAATCCTCTGCATACAAGGGCTGACACAGATATGACGTTTGATGTTGCTATAATATATCACCAAATGTGTCAAAGCCTTCCTTGCATCTCTCTCTTTCCCCCCTCACTCTCCCTTTTTTTGTTTCTCTTTCTTTTCCCTCCAAACATATCTCTGATATACTATATATCACTTTGGAAGTATTTCCTTATAGTGTGATTATTGTGTTATTCCACTCAAATGTAATTCCCTAATCCTTTGGGAGACAACCACAGTATATACAGTATGATCATACTGTCAGTTGGATGTCTTGGAAAACATAGACATACCTTTTGTCTAAACAATACATTTGCATGCAGTATTGCATGAGTCATAAGTACCAGCACTGTAACCACTGAATTCTTTTCTAGGTACCCATGGTAAGTATCAGCTCCGTGGATTGCGGAAGATTGCCCAGTGTGTGTCTTGAACCACATTCTAAACGTGTTCTCCATTTTGTCTCTCCCCTCTTTTTTCTCCATGCTGCTGCCTGCTCCCCATGTGACTCCTGTCTGTCTCACCTGATTCCTGTGTGTCTCTACATAAGGTAAGCAACGTTCCTTTTCAAAAACCTCACTAAGTCGTCCCACCGCCTACAGACTTTTGTCTGTGTGAATAGGAAGCAATGATGGCTGAGCTGTAGAATTTACTGGCCAAAGTGTCATCTTACAAAGCTGTTGTAAAAACTGCTCCTACCTTTTAGCCAACACTCATTTGGTATTTACTGTTACGTATATGAGGTGTGGCTATTAAATAACGAGAATGTTATCATGAGTATATACAAGTTATGCGAGCACAGTCTCATTGGTCACAGTCTCATTGGTATTTAATAGCCACACTTTGTAGACAAGATATTGGCTCACGTGTAAAGCCTGTGGTTATCTTGACCAAGGACAAGATTGTATTGGTTACAGGAAAACATGGGCCGTCAAAACAACAGCTTTGGGAGAGAAAGATATTGGCCAAGGCCTCTTCACATGTTCTCTAGTTGTGTGATTAGACTCTACTTTGAATGTTTTGACCTGCAACAGAATGATTTTCAAATCCTTTCTTACATAAGAACTGGTAAATACATTTGTATGTGGAACTGTGTAATGTGGAACTGTTGAAAGGTTGGAAACTTTTCTATAGGTTTAATTTGCTGTATCTCGTTGGAGGGCTTTTTGGCTAAATGCTCTTCATATACAAAGGATTTTAAAGATCTTGGTATACAGCGAAGTGGTATAATCCCAACCATACATTCAGTTTGGGAATCAGAGAATGCAGATAATCACTGAAATAGCCCTGACCAAACCATATGTTTTATTCAGAAAGGTAACATCACAGAAACATTGAGTCTTAAAGCATACTGTCAAATCGTATATGCTATATTCAGTAAAAGACTATACAATAATAAATGCTATTGCAGTTTCAGTGGTGATGTCTTATCAAAATCCACTAAATTTGACCATAACTTGTATGGTATCTGATGTATTAACAAGATCCATGGAATTTGACCATAACTTGTATGGTATCTGATGTATTAACAAGATCCATGCAATTTGACCATAACTTGAAGCCCTGTGATTAAGTTTCATACATTTATAATTATGACACATGGAGGTTGTTTATGTTGGGATGTTCGTCTTTTTGTCTAATAATATAGTTTGGCATTTATGTGACCGAGTATATGAATTAGTAGCTTATTGCAGCCCATGTGCTTGCTGCTTCATGTACTACACTCCGCAGAGACAAAGCCTTGATGTTGTTATTCTTTCTGCGTGTGTGAGAATGGGGGGTGTTTTGTTCGCTGATTTGTTGTTCCGGAAGGTCTTTGTGGCTCTGCTCTGCAGCACCCCGCCCTCACCAGCGTGCAGTCACACGAGCTCACCGCCTGTGGGGCGCTGTCCGCCCGCGTGGTGCTGAAATGGCTCTTTAATACATTCACTCGTGCACTGTCTCCGTGCGTGCGCAGCCCGCCCTCCCTCACTCGCTCGCTTTTATGTCTTTAACGTTTCACTGTCTTGCCCTCTCTTTTTTGCGGTCTTTGCAACTCGTTTTTTTAATTTTAAAGAATCAGAAAATGTGTTCACTGAAATATTGACCAAATCAATATAAGGCATTGAACCATCATCATCAATGCCATAAACATCCATAGCATTTGTACCACTAGGCTGGCGACATCGCAGACGCCCATGTTACTAGGCAGATTCGCGTAGGGATTGATCTCTGATTGGATGCGATCAGCAAAACAAGTATAGCGAAATGTTGTCTATCTCATGTGGTTGTTTGTCTTCTAGGGTGATTAAGTAAATATCACAGCAACAAAATGATCTTCCTTGTGGTCCGTTCTGTTTTATGTTTCCGTGTCGTCTGTGTTTTAGCGTTTCTTATACAGCCGTGCCTTTAAGAGCTTGACGTAGGAGTCCCCCTCCCTCTCTCGCTCTGCTGTCCTACAGACCTGAATACCGACATTCACAAGCATCCGGTTCTCCGTGTCTGCCTCACGGGGCGCTGTGATTAGAGTATAGACTGCGGTTTACCACATGCTCCACATGGCGGCACCAAAGAACTCTGGACGTTGAATCCCACATCGGATTCAAAAAAAGTATATGACAGGATAATTTAGATAACTTGGCAATTTAAATGAATTAACAGATTCTTCCCCAAACCATTGTTGGTCTATTCTCACGGTAGCCTGTATGTCTGCGAATATGCGTTATGGTTTTTAAAACAGCTGTAATACAAAACTAAGCAATTATCATCATCGTTATTATTATTATCATTATAACTATTATTGTTATTATTGCAATTATTATTATGTGTATTAGTGATAGTGGTGGTGATTTAATGTTGCTATTTTGTTGTTGTTGCACAAAAGCACAGTACGCTATCTTTGGTCCTTATTTTGATGACGTGCACGTGTGAAAGAGAAATGCAGAGAGAGCGAGAGAAAGAGTGTGTGTGTGTGAGAGAGAGAGAGAGAGAGAGAGACGTATAAGCTTGGAGCTGTATCTTTAATGGAATTCGGATCTGTTATTGGCTGTGAGTGCTGGGATGCTTTTGGCCAATAGACTGCCGAAATATACAAACAGATCTACTTCTTTCTGTGCTGCAGCTCTTTAACCCTACAATATGTGTTGAGCTCATAATTATGAGGCAGTGCTCAACAGTGATTCCGTCACAGTAGAATATGCGCAGGGATCATTGTTACGTTGATTGTCTTTTCCGTAGAGAACTTTGTAAAGGCAAAGTCGACTCTTAACACAGAAATGACAAGGAGTAGATGCGATGTGTTTGTGGTGCTCTGGTGCTGTGTTTTCTCTCTGTTGTGGAATACACTGCACGGTCAGATTCGTTACACCATCCCGGAGGAATTAAAAGAAGGCTCTGTTGTTGGTTATATAGCCAAGGACCTAGGACTGGACATTTCTCAAATTTACAATCGCAATTTACGAATAACTTCAGAGGCCGGTAAGCAGTATTTCAGTGTGGATTTAAGGAAGGGAGAGTTAGTTGTGAATGACAAAATAGACAGAGAGACACTATGTGGACCCACCGTGCCGTGTCTTTTACCTTTGGAGGTCTTGATAGAGAGTCCTTTGCAGTTGTATCGTGTTGAGATTGAAATACAAGATATCAATGACAACTCGCCTGATTTTCTCACTAAAGACCGAATATTGAAGATAGCCGAGTCTAGAAATCCAGGTGCAACATTTCCTCTTGAAAACGCACAGGACCCTGATGTGCCTCCGAACTCAGTGCGGTCGTACAGTATTAGTAAAAATGACAATTTCAAATTAAATGTGAAAAATCATAAGGATGGGACAAAAATACCTGAACTGGTCTTAGAAAAACCTTTGGACCGTGAAACACAGTCTGTCCATAAGCTTGTCCTCACGGCTGTGGACGGTGGAAGTCCACCACGATCTGGCACCTCTGAAATAAGTGTTATAGTAACTGACATCAATGACAACGTGCCTCAGTTTGAGAGGTCGTTTTATGAAGTAACTGCAACAGAAAACACTCCCGTTGGAACAGAAGTATTAACAGTTATAGCCATAGATATGGACGAGGGGCCAAATGGCGAAATTGAATACTTCTTTGGTGACCAAACGCAGGAATTAGTCTTTGCATTGTTTGACATTAATCCTCAGAGCGGAGCCATTACATTGAAAGCAAAGCTTGACTATGAACAGACGAGTGTGCTTAAATTTGATATTGTTGCTAAAGACAAGGGCAGCCCCGAAATGGAAGGACAGTGTAGCGTGCAGGTTCATGTTGTTGATATAAATGACAACGTACCGGAAGTCGTTGTTACATCTTTAACAAACACAGTGCCAGAAGACGCAGCTATGGGGACTGTTGTGGCACTTTTAAGCGCAAAAGATGCAGATTCGGGAGAGAATGGAAAAGTCAATCTATATGTTACTCCCGATTCTCCATTCAAATTAAGCCCCTCAATTTCAAATCATTATGCATTGGTGACTAGCAAAGCCCTTGATCGTGAGAGATACGCATCATATAATGTGGTAGTGCGAGCAAGTGATGCCGGATCACCTGCATTATCAAGTGAGAAAATTATTTCCTTTCATATTTCAGACGTGAATGACAACGCACCTGTTTTCTCACAGTCTGTATATTCAGTGTATATTAAGGAAAATATGGTAGCAGGAAAAATTATATGTTCCGTGTCTGCCACTGATAAAGACCAAAATGAAAATGCTAAGATATCATACTCCATTATAGACTCTAAGGTGAAAGACATGTCCGTTTCCTCGTATGTTTACATTAATTCGGAGAACGGTAGTGTATACAGCATGCACTCCTTTGATTATGAGAAGCGGAATGTGTTTCAAATTCAAGTGCAGGCATCAGACCACGGCTCCCCGTCTCTACACGGCAATGCCACAGTTCTAGTTTTTATTGTAGATGAAAATGACAATATACCCACTGTTATATACCCATCCTTGGCCACGGGTTCACTCTCTCACCAGAAGATGTCCCGCGCCACTAAAGCGGGCCACCTCATTACAAAGGTGACGGCAGTTGACGCTGACTCAGGCCACAACGCCTGGATCTGTTATAAGCTGACCGAGGCTACAGATGCGTCTCTCTTCAGTGTGAACGTTTACACAGGAGAGGTGAGGACTAGACGCGCTGTTTCAGAGGAAGATGACTCCTCTCAGATGTTGCTTATAGAAATCAGAGACAATGGCGATCCGGCCCAGTCCACTACCGCTACAGTAGCCATTCTGTTAGAGGACGGGATTCACGAACCCATTTTAGATCTTCAACAGAAAACATTGGAGCCCAGCATGAACAGTGAAAAAATCAACTTTTATCTAATGGTTTCCTTGGCGTCGGTGTCAGTTCTTTCTATGGTTACGTTTTTTATTCTTCTTGTGCGATGTGCGAGAAACACCACAGGTCGTTCCACCTGCTGCATGAGACGCATGCGCTCTGATGACTTCAAAAACAGAAACCTTCAGCTCCAGCTGAACACAGACGGGCCTATTGAATATGTGGAGGTGCTGGGAGGGGACATGTTATCTCACAGCCAGTCCTTCAGGTCCTGTCTCTCCCCCCTGTCGGAGTTCAGTGATTTCACCTTCATTAAACCCAGCAGCACTCTTGATTTTAGGGACATGATCAGCGTGTTAGATGCGTCTTTGCCCGACAACGCCTGGACTTTTGAGAGTCAACAGGTGAGCAGCACATAATATGATAGAACTGGGGCCACTAATAATGTTAATGTGGTGTGTGTTTGGTGGTCTTATCAGGAAGTGTTTTATTAGCCTTGGCCTATTTAGCCCACTCAAAACTGCTTTGATCGTGTTCTTGATTTCAGCACTTCCAACGTGGACAGCGACAATTACTTTCTGCTGCCTGCTGCTCACTGCCTATTCAACCCCACCCCGCCTCCCCCCACTTCTCTCTCTCTCTGTCTCTCTGTCTCCCTCTCTCACTCGCTCTCTCTCTCTCACTCACTCATACTTTTCTCCACACTTTTTTCTGCTACTATATACTTGATGTGGTGTCATTTGCTGTATGTGTGTGGAGCTTTCATTTCCTGATCTTTATGTTATTTGACATGCTTCAATAACTGTGTTGTATTTTCAATAAACAACCACAACATACAGTCACAGACAGGGAGAAGCCCACCCCATCCCTGCATGAGCCCGCATGTATCTTTAATTCAGATCCGTGCTGTTATTGGCGCACTCCATGATGTGGAGCGCACCAATAGAAAGCTACTCCGCTCAGAGTGATCTAGTCTCTACAGTCTTAGTATCCAGTCTGTGATGCTTAGAACTGGGATGATGACAAAGGGACTACCATCACTGCTGTGGATCTACGGCTTTTTTATCTTTGTACAATCCATTGTTCGAATGGCATGATATAATATTCAGGCGTGACTGTTTGTGTTTATTTATCTGTTGACATGAAAGCCGGGACCGCAGTCTCACTATTCAAGGTGGAGACCCTCAGCTTGCTTTGCATTTTTCTGTCATGGAATGTCACATACGGACAAATTCGTTATACAATCCCGGAGGAATCTGCAAGGGGGTCAATTGTTGGAAATATGGGCAAAGACTTGGGCTTGACTTTGGCTGAAATATCAAACCGTAAACTGCGCGTCTCCGCCGAGGCTGGTAAGCAGTATTTCAGGGTAGATGTAGGGAAAGGAGAGCTTGTCGTTAACGAAAGAATAGACCGCGAGGAACTGTGTGGTAAAAGCGCCACTTGTGTGCTTCCTATTGAAGTTATTGCCGAAGCACCCTTGCAGCTACACAGAGTCGTAGTGGAAATTCAAGATATTAATGACAATGCTCCGAGCTTCGGAACCAAAGAACTTGTTCTGACTATGGCGGAGCATACGGCATCTGGATCGCGCTTTCCATTGGAGAGTGCACATGACCCTGATGTAGGCAGCAATGCTTTGCGGTCTTACACTCTTAACAGTAACGAATATTTCTCAGTTAACACAAAGATTTTAAAAGATGGCAGGAAGTTACCAGAGCTTGTAATGTCTAAAGCCTTAGACAGAGAAAAGCAGTCGACTCACAAGTTGGTCCTGACTGCTGCCGATGGGGGTAATCCTGTAAAAACGGGGACTGTCCAGATTACTGTTAAAGTTTTGGATAATAACGACAACACGCCACAGTTTGATAAACAAACATATGATGCATCTGTTCTGGAAAATGTAACATCTGGCACCGTTGTTATCAGATTGAAAGCCACGGATTTAGATGAAGGTCCAAACGGAGAAATTCAGTATTTCTTCGGAGATCAAACCCCAGAAAGCATATTAGATATGTTTCACTTACATTCTGATACAGGACTTATTACATTAAATGGGAAATTGGACTATGAACGTGTTGCATTATATTCAATTGATTTGGTCTCCAAAGATAAAGGCAGTCCAGAAATGAGGGGCCATAGCAGTGTACAGATCAGTGTTTTGGACGTAAACGATAACGCACCAGAAATCGCACTTAAGTCGTTGTCTAATTCAGTGCTGGAAAACTCGCCAGTGGGGACAGTTGTGGGATTTATAAGTACGCGGGATTTAGACTCTAGTGACAACGGTAAAGTCAGTCTTCGGGTTTTAGGTGATGTACCTTTTACTTTAAAACAGTCTTTTGAGAACCATTATGAATTGGTAACTAGTTCTCTGCTTGACCGTGAAAAGCACATGGAATATAAAGTTGAGATCAGTGCCACAGATTCGGGCTCTCCCCCTCTCACAACCCAGAAATCGCTTGTGTTTGGTATCCAAGACGTTAATGACAACCCTCCCGTTTTCACTCAGTCCCTATATACAGTATATGTGAAAGAAAATTCTGCAGCGGGAAGAATTATAACGTCAGTTTCTGCTGCTGATTTAGACACGGGGGAAAATGCCAAAATCTCATATTCTGTCCTTGACTCTAAAGTAAATGATGTACCGACCTCTTCCTATATATATATTAACTCTGATAACGGCAGCATCTATAGCATGCACTCTTTTGACTATGAGAATTTGAAAGCATTTCAAATTAACGTGCAGGCGTCAGATCACGGCAATCCATCTCTGAACAGCAACGTTACCGTCCATGTTTTCATTCTGGATCAAAATGACAATGCACCTGCTGTCATATACCCCTCTGCAGCCATGGGCTCGCTCTCTCACCAGGGGATGCCCCGCTCGGCTAAAGCAGGCCACCTCGTTACCAAGGTGACGGCAGTTGATGCTGATTCAGGCCACAACGCGTGGATCTCTTACAAGTTGGCAGAAGCTACAGATGTGTCTCTCTTCAGTGTGAATGTTTACACAGGAGAGGTGAGGACTAAACGTGCTATTTCAGAGCAGGATGACTCCTCTCAGAGACTACTGGTGGAGATTAGAGACAACGGGGTTCCGGCCCAGTCTGCTACTGCCACAGTATCCATACTGTTAGAAGACGGGTTCCACGAGTCCGTGCTAGACCTCCGGCAAAAAGATCCAGAGCCTATCAGGAAAAACGGACAAATCGCCTTTTATTTGATTTTATCACTAGCCTCCGTGTCAGTGCTGTCTTTGGTTACCTGTCTAATCTTAGTGGTGAAATGCACTAGAAGTGCCAGACGTAGTTCTGCCTGCTGTTTGAGACGCATGGACTCCGATGATTACAAAAATCCCAACAGAAACCTCCAGCTCCAGCTGAACACAGACGGGCCTATTGAATATGTGGAGGTGCTGGGAGGGGACATGTTATCTCACAGCCAGTCCTTCAGGTCCTGTCTCTCTCCCCTGTCGGAGTTCAGTGATTTCACCCTCATTAAACCCAGCAGCACTCTTGATTTTAGGAACATGATCAGCGTGTTAGACGCGTCTTTACCCGACGACGCCTGGACTTTTGAGAGTCAACAGGTGAGCCGGTAGTATAATATTTACCACATTTCCCCCTAACTGTAAAGGTGTGAAATGAAACCTATTTACTTCAGTGTGCATGTTTTTTATTTATAATGATGATAATAACTCTCTGAAATAATAACTCTCTCTCTCTCTCTCTCTTTCTCTCTCATTTATCAAGCACACACACTTAGAGAATGTAATATCATGATTTGATTCCTTACTTTTTTGTTATATGTTGTGGGCGTTTTGACAGGGAAAGACACATTTGTTCTGCTTGTTGAAATATGTTTTCCACTGGCAAGTGCTCCAATACCATTACGTTCTGCTGGTTCAACACGAATACTGATTTTTAAATACAATTTGCAACATCGCCGTCTTGTGGTAGGATTTATGAATACAAATGAATGGTGTTAGCGTTCTTTTCATCTCAATCCTTAGTCTGTCTTGTTCAGAGACCAGAAGTTCAGTTTCCGTTCACAAATCGACAGATATGAAAATCAGTAGACTACAAAAAATAGCACGTTGGCAGTTGTTCACATAAAGTCGCTTCTTAACTGACAATGCCAAATATTCCGTTTAATCTGCTTTCATATGTCAATTTTGACCGTTCCACTGAGTGTTACCTGTTGCTTACTTATTGTGCACGTTGAGGCTGGGAGTAATCCATTGGTTTGTGTCGGTGGATACAGAAAAGATGATAGAAAGAGGTCCTCAGCGCTCTCCCTATTCTTGAATAAGTTTTGCATTGTGAACGCGCAGCCCTTCTACTGGCCAATGGGAAGTTCGTCTTTGTGGTGCTGTCTCCGCCCCGTTGTGAAGCCGAGAGGCGCAGGGCTGCATTCGGAGTTTAGGGAGATGGCTGGATGGAGTTTTTGTTTTCCCGATTTTAATTCGCCTTAAAGTTCTTGACATCATGAATACCTTTGGAAACTACCGTCTACTTTTCTTGAAACGGATACTAACCCGGACAATATGGTAGGCTTGCTTTAACAAGACAATGGATTCGTTACGATAAAGTCAAAAGTTTTAACTTTTCTTGCCCTGGTTCTGCGGACTCACAATGGAGAGAAAGTGGAGACAGTCGTCGGAATGGCCCGTGCTCTGGCTCTCTCTTTTGTTGGCGTGCCTCTCTCGGGCTGTCGCGGAGCTAAACTACTCTGTTTCTGAGGAGGTACCACCGGGGTCCGTAGTCGGGAGCATCGCAAAAGATTTGGGACTTAACACCCAAAGGATTAAAGACAGAAAACTACGCATCATTTCGGACTCATCAGCCCATTACTTCGAGATAAACTCGGTCAGCGGAGCCTTGGTAATTAAAGAGATAATTGATAGGGAAGTAATGTGTGGATTAAGTTCAACATGTTCTTTGCACCTTCAAATCGTTCTCGAGAACCCGTTAGAAATGCACCGCGTTCTAGTGGAAATTCTAGATGTGAATGACAATGCGCCCCAGTTCCCCGCACGGAATACAACGCTGGACATTTCTGAGGCGGCCGCACCGGGCACCCGATTTAGACTGGAAAGTGCACATGATCCCGATGTGGGCATCAACTCACTGCGGACATATCAACTCGCTTCCAATGACTTCTTCGCGGTGACTGTCGAAACAAAAAGTGACGGCAGTAAATTCCCCGAACTGGTGGTGGAGAAAGCGCTCAACCGGGAAACACAAGCTGGGTTCCGCCTCTTGCTCACGGCGGTGGACGGGGGACAACCGGAGAAATCCGGGACCACACTAGTGCTCATTAAAATTCTGGACGTGAACGACAACGCTCCGGTATTTGAACAGCTAGTCATTAGAGTACGTTTATTGGAGAACTCTCTCTCAGGAACTTTAGTAACGCAATTAAATGCGACTGACATAGACAGTGGTATGAACGGTCAGATAACGTATCATTTCAGTAAATACACTCCCGATAGAATCCTAAAACTTTTCAGCGTGGATTCTAAAACAGGTGAAATACTTGTCACTGGGGATATTGACTATGAAATGGCGGATATGTATGACGTCACTATTCAGGCCAGAGATAGTGGCACCCCTGCTATGGAGGGTTCATGTAATGTCAAAATTGAGATAATAGACGTAAATGACAACACCCCGGAAGTGACGTTGACTTCTCTTACTAGTCCAATCAGAGAGGATGCTGATCCAGGCACAGTTATTGCACTAATTAGCGCTAAAGATTTAGACTCCAGTAAAAATGGTGAAGTGACATTGAAAGTGGCATCGGGCCTGCCATTCAAACTTATGTCTGTTTTTGGTGAGCACTACAAGCTCGTCACTGACGGTCGTTTGGACAGAGAGACCGTGTCGGAGTACAATGTGGTTGTCATGGCAACGGATGCTGGCACCCCTCCGCTGTCTTCCCAGAAGGCCTTTGTGGTCGCTCTTTCTGATGTGAATGACAACGCGCCCACCTTCTCCCAGTCCTCCTACTCGGTGGACATAACGGAGAACAACGCCCCAGGAACGCCCATCGTCACCGTCTCCGCGTCCGATCCAGACGCGGGGGACAGCGCCCGCCTGTCCTACTCCATCCTGGAGTCGTCCGTCGGCGGCACGTCGGTGGCCTCCTACGTCTACATCAACCAGGACAACGGGAACGTCTTCAGCATGCGCTCGCTGGACTACGAGCAGATGAACGCCTTCCAGATCCACGTGCAGGTGCGCGATGCTGGCACGCCGCCCAGCACCTCCAACGTTACCGTCCACGTCTTTGTCGTCGACCAGAACGACAACCCACCCATCATCCTCTACCCTGCTCACAATGCCGAAGATGGCATTCAGCTGACCATCCCTAGGTCTGCTCTTGGGGGCCACGTTGTTGGTAAAATCGTGGCCGTGGACCCAGACAGTGGCTACAATGCCTGGCTGTCCTACAGTATCCCTCCCAGCCCAGAGTCGGCGCTGTTTCGCGTCGACCCGCATTCTGGGCAGCTCCGCACTGTGCGCAAGCTCGCCGAGGATGACAAGGACATTGTAGGGAACACGTACAGTTTTGCTGTAGTTGTCACGGACAACGGCGAGCCACAGCTCTCGTCGTCCGTCTCCGTGACGGTCACAGTAGAGGAGGAGGGCACCGATCTGAGTTCGGACTCACGCAGAATCTCCCGCCGCGGCCCTGATTGGATGACTAACTCTACTCTCTATCTCATCGCGTCTCTGGCCGCGGTGACGGGGGTTTTCCTCATCACCTTAGTGGTTCTGCTGGTGAGGTGCCTCCGTAGCAGGAGCGACTCTGACTGCTGTTCTGGGCGTAAGGGGTCTAGGCCGAGGCCCTCCTACCACCTGCGCAACCAAAAGGACCCTCACCTCCAACTCAACACAGATGGTCCCATCAGGTACATGGAGGTGGTAGGGGGCCCCCAGGAACCCTACACTCGCACCTACAGGCCTTGCTACTCAACTCTATCCAGCCGGAGTGACTTTGTGTTTGTCAAGACACCCATGCTGAGCCACAATAACACACTGAACATGACCCTTACGCGGAAACACTTAACAAACTCAGCCAATGAGGTGAGAGTTCTTTCGATCATCTCGCCCTCTGAGGTGGCATCAAAAGCATTCAGGTTTTCCTCACGCTATGGAGTATAAGGAGATTGGAGTGAATTTCTGGTGTTCATGTTACTGGTGTCATTTCTTTCAGTGTTTTCTCTGCATTACAGTGTGTCACAAAGGGATTTTGAGAGTTAACACCACAGGCTGTTTTCTAGAGTACTCTATCTTTCTCTCTCTCTCTCTTCATCCCCTCTCTCTTTCTCTATCTGTCTCTCACAGGAGGCTTCTTCATGAAGCCTGCTGGAACTGTGTCATGTAGCAAACCTAAGCTGAGCACCTATTAATATTTAATCTTAGGGAAGTGGTGCCTGGATAGCACTTCCAGAACCAAAACTATGTCAGCAGGATATCAGTGTTGTACCCAAAGCAAAGCATGGAGAAGCAGTGAAGGTACAGAAAGCAGAAGGAGAGCTATTTAGAGATTGGATAGATGTGAGTGGGGTTATGGTTCACAGAGAGGTCCTAGAGGGCAGATGGCAGAGACAGAGAGACAGAGAGAGACAAAGAACCACAGATATTAGGTACGATGTTGGAAGAGGAAGAAAGGAAGGGGGGTGGCTGGCGAAGGGAAGGATGAACAGAGAGGAGGGAAGTGGTGGCTGAATAACAGGATTCCAGGGGTCAACCCTGTGACCTTTCACTTCCTGTTGTGCCTTCAGCCAGGGCGATTGCTTCCATACCTCAGTCACATGGCTCCACAGAATGTACAAGAGACAGCTGTGTGATTGTCCCTGTGTGATAATATATTTAAGTGTGTGTGTGTGTGTGTGTGTATGAGTGTGTGTGTGTGTGTGTGTGTGTGTGTGTTTTCACCAGGCTCTTTTGAGGTTGATATTCATGGCATGGGCTGTGAGGTACCCCAGGGTGCTGTTAGGGGTGGTGGACTTCCTGCAGGAGTTATTTAGAGCTCCTCCAGAGCTTCATGGAAGCACAGCTGCTTGGCCAGCCCAGAGGTTTGGACAGGCCCATGAGAACTAATCTGAACTCAAGTGATGGCTTGCATTTCCATCGTAGCCTAGCTGTTGAGGGATAAAGATTTCCCTGCCCTCTCCTCCCTCCCTCTCTCTCTCCCTCTGTCTTTCTCTCTCTCTCTCTCTCTCTCTGTGTCTCTCGTGTTTGCCCTGTGGGAGCCAGCATCTCTTGGGTCAGTCGGCTGCCATCTGTCCACGCTTGTGTGCCACGTGCTTCTGAGGGAGAGGGAAGGAGGGCAGAGGGGGAGGTGCAGGGGCTGGGGAGATGGGTGCTGGGAGAGAGGGATGAGAAGTGGCAGCATGTGAATAGATATGGTGACAGACGGACCATCCTCTAAAGTACCCAAGATCCAACAAGCCAGAAAAGAAAAAGAAAGAACGAGTGAGGGAGATAAAGCGATAGAGAGAAGTGGAAGGAGAGAAAGAGAGAGATGAGGAGATAGAGAGAGGTAGAGGGAGGGAAAGAAAGAGATAGAGAGGCTAAGGCTTTGCTTGTTCCTGGCGGACCCGTGTGTTCTTCACAGGGCATCCTGGGCAGCGTGTGCTGTAGACTTGTTTAGTTACTGCGTCAGCTTCTTTTCTGCCTGCTCCCCTGCTCCAGCCCTTCCTCTGCTCCTCCACCTCTCTTCCTCTCCCACCACCTCAGGAGCAGGAAGGGGGACTCAGATTCCCGCTACGCTGGAATCCCCCCACACACACGCTCACAAACAAGCACACACACACACGCTGCCGGTGGTTTTTCTTAAAAGACTCAGATTCACTCCTAGTGGGATGGTAGATCTCTACATATCTGTCAGACATTTTCTTTGTTCTGCTTCCTCTGTCGAACAGCAGGATTCTGTGTTGTGGGTTACAGGGTCAGGGGTTGGTCTGGAAATGAGCGCGTGGCAGATTAAAGCCAGTTCAGCCATTAGTGGTTGTCCTCCTGGTCGCCGTCCGTCACTAAGCTTCTCTGTTGTGCCCTATATTGTGTTTCACCGATCGTGACAGCTTTTGGATGAGAACGACTCAACTAAGAGGTTTTGTTTCCTCTGTTATGAGTTTGTCTTAGGACTCCGGTATCTACACAAGAATCGAGTGGTGTGATGGTTCGGAAAAAGCAATCTGGCCTCTTTTGTCTCCAGTGTCGTGTGTTAGCAAACAAAAGTCGCACTGCGTGTTATTCTCTCGTCTCTGAATGAACAGTAGAGAGCAAGGAAGAGAGAGGGGGAGAGGGATCAGAGGCAGAAGAGATTGTGTTTCACACACATACACAAACACACAGAATGGAAAACAATGTTAGGTAACGCTAACTTCCTTTTTCGCAGGAACATAGTGATTGAGGTGGGGCCTCCTCTGGCGTTTTCTGTTTCTGTGTGCTAGTAATGTACTGTGTAATGAACAGGGATGTGAGTCACCCCGCCAGTCACCCCCTTCCTGTATTTTTTTGGCGGGAGGCCTAGGGTGTCCTGTTTCCTCCATTCATGACGAGCAGTCCGAGCGAGGCAGCAGCACCGGACGGGTTAACTCGCTATCGATCCCGCTGAAGTAGAGCATGTGTCCAGGACACACGTGTGTGTGTGTGTGTGTGTGTGTGTGTGTGTGTGTGTGTGTGTGTGTGTGTGTGTGTGTGTGTGTGAGTGTGTGTGTGAGGGTCAGTGAGATGGAGGCCAGATGTGGCTCTGTGCTGATTGGTGTCTGGTTCTCCTCGAGCAGTAGCACTCTGGCTACCTGGAACTGGATTTGCATGTAGGCTATTCCTCCTCCGCTGTGTTGTTTATTAACTACGTAATAAACAAATCATATGCAGAGCTGGAGATTGTCACAAGGACAAACCGCAGACACTTCATGAAATGGTTGTCATGGTTGTGTTTTGGGTAACGATTGTAAAAAGGCATAATTAAAACAGCCTTCTTTTCTCATACAAATCACATCATTTGTAAAGTAAGGATACATGAATGGCCAGTGAAACAATGATTGTATTCATAATTGCCAGTTCACTAGCACCTGTCTTCTTGGCTGGACTACAAAAGAGCAAAATGCGTGACGTTTAAGAAGGGATACAAAGGGATACCTTTTTTTCCCTTCTTAGAGGTAAACATTATGCTTCAGTTGAGAGACACATTTGCTTCACAGTTTCATTTTATGTGTGAAGGGGCAAATAACACGTGCACACGTGCCCTCAGCCATTTTATTTACCCCACCCCCCAAGCTGGTAGCGTGTATGTTTTGCATCTTAGGCTGCGGCTGCCTGCTTCTTTTTATGTGAAGTCGTGTCGGACACGTCGAGAGAAATCCCTGTGTTGAACTGCTCATGTGGAACGCTGAACATGTGTTTGCATACCCACACCCTCACACGCTCTCACGGACACCCCCATCCCACCCCCACGTCACCCACCACACACCCACACACATGTGCACACACACACAGTAGACATTGTGTTACCATTGGACACAGCATGACCTTGAGCATGACCTCGTGAGTGCGCAGTCTCTCTCACTGACTCACTCACTGGGATGGAATGTTGGGCCCCTGGAACGTAGTGAAGAAGTATTATTTCTCTCTCTCCGCATCCCGGCTGTCTTTATTCTTCCACTCCAACCCTAGCGAGTGAGCGAGAAGAATGAGTGAGTCGAGCGGAAGTCTAGAAAGAAAATTCCCCCCTCTGGTTTCTGTCAGCATAGAGATGTGTCATTACCGCCATGACCAAGCCTCCCACAGATACCGCTCTCTTCTGGGATCTGCACGGACATTGTGTTTGTGCTCCGTGTTACCATGCGGGCAGAGAGAGTATCATAAGTATGACATCAACACAGGGTTGTTTTCAGATGTTGCTGTTTATAACACCGAAATTCCTTTTAGTGGATGTATCCTCGATCAGCAGACATCCAGACTCCAGCATATAAGAGCAGAGCTCTGGTCGTGGCAGGAAAGCTTCAGGTCTTTGCCGAGGCGTCACTGTCAACCCATAGAAAGGAGCAACCAAGTCAGGTCAAAGAGCACAGGAAATATAGGATGACAGTCAGAAGAGTTGATACCTTGCATACACTGTGTATCTTTAGGTTTTATAATGTTACACTTTAGTCTATATGGTTTGGTTTGTGCATAGCCTGTGTCTACATCTGTTATTTGGCACTGGAGTTTGTTGGCTTTAGAGGGATGGTAATAGGTTTAGCTGATCTTGTATGCTGCTGTAATGCGGATGTTTGGGAATGTCCTACTTTAATAGGGATAGTATCTGCGTCTGTCTTTTGGAGTGAGGCGGGTATTTTTTTTTGTTTGTGCGTGTGTTTTTGAGATGGTTGGGAGCACCACCAGATGTGACAGCAAAACCCTTTCAATAATTCAGTTGGCCCATGGCAGTCTGCTGCACCCCTCCAAACATCTCTCTCTCTCTCTCTCTCTCTCTCTCTCTCTCTCTCTCTCCTCTCTCTCTCTCTCTGTCTCAAGGGAGCTATTCCCGCGATTAGGATGCAGAACTGGCCCAGTGCCAAGAGTCCATTCAGCACCTCACCACACTGCCAAGAAAGAAAGAGGCAGAGAGAGAGACATTTCTATCTATTCTTAAGTTCACTGCTTATCTCAATTTCCGTAAACTGTATTTACAGCGATAGTGATAAATCAGCGATAGTTTCCAAACAGCTTATTTTATTTGTAGCTTTTCGTTTTTATTTCCCCCTTTTTAAAAAAAACTAGTGTGGGTAAACACAATCCGGTCTTTGTTCATGAACGCTGTGTTACACGGTCTTTCAATTAGCGCCGGCGGTCATTTAGTCGTGTGGGGGGAAACAAACGCTGATTGTGTGCTTGCCGGCCGAGTCCCAGCCGCCTATCCTCCTCTGGTCTGGTGTGCCAGCGCTGCATCTGCTTTATCGGTTTAGCATCACGGGGTTAAGTGCCGGAGAAGGGGACGCCTGTGTGCTTTTTTATGTGTAGGGTGAAGAGGGAGAGAGGGAGACAACAGTCTGACTGTAGAAGCTGTTCCTCTGAAGTTGCTCTTGGAACGTTCCGTGTTCTGGACGGTTCATTTGTGTTGTTTTCTTCTCTTTTCTTTCTCTTCTGGGGAAGTATGTCCACTGTTCATGTGGTCATACAGGCTTTCGGGCCTGGACACAAACAAAACTCCCTTCACCCTCCTCTTCCCCTTCTCCTAAAACATGTAATCAGATTTAGATTTACCTGATATTCTTTTCTTGTTGTCCTCATTAAAAATCTTTGTCTGCAGAGAAAGTCTGTCTCTGTGCCTCCCAGGGATTTCATGCTCGGTGGATTACGGCAAAAAAAGAAAATGGCCACCAGAGCCGAGAGGATGTATGGCAGCCAGCTATCTTAACCCCTTCCTTCCTTTATCCTTCATACAGCACAGCTGGTCCCCTGGACAGGAACCTGGAAGGGACACAAAGACCTGTAGAGTCCTTTGTGGTTTTTGGAAATGCACACATGCACACTCATACTCAATGTGCAATCCCCTCTTCTCGTTTCAGCAAAAACCTCCTAACCAAGACTGGCGTTTCAACCAGAACCAGAGGCCTGGACCCAGCGGGTACGTGTCTTCATTTATTCCCTTCTCTGGGTCTATCCATATAGGTATGGAAGCAAATAAGTCAATATAAGTCCATATTCACCCAGAAATACAGAGATACTACTTCAACTGACACACACAATAACACAGAGGCTCCATCGAGGTCCATACATTTATAACTTACATAAAGGGAGACATGACCTGCACTTAATACTCAGCTGAATATACACCATAAGGAGAGTGGATGAAGGGGGCTGTGAGCTGCATCTTATGGTTTGCAGGCTGTGTCGTGTGTGTGTGTGTGTGTGTGTGTGTGTGTGTGTGTGTGCGTGTGTGTGTGTGTGTGTGTGTGTGTGAGCATGACATGATGCAGGCCTCCTGCTGTTTGCGCATCGCCTTCTTCCTCTCAGCAGGGGAGGAGGAGCAAATAGATTGCAGTGCCAGGGGGCTCTTCTTCACTCTTCCTCTGTTTCTCACTCTGTCTCGCTCTCTTTCTCTCTCTCTCATTCTCTCTCTTTGCATCCCTCTTTCTCTGTCCTCTCAACGCAGATAGCATCATTGTGACGCAGGACGTAACACAAAGCTTAGAGATTTAATTATGACACGGCAAGCCCCTGTGCACACACATTTCCTCTCTTACTTTATCTCTTACTGTCCTCTCTTACTTTATCTCCGTCTTACTGTCCTCTCTTAATTTATCTCCGTCTTTCTGTCGTCGACTCCCTCTGCATTCCTCTACCTTTGGATGGTTTGGTTAGGTGACAGCCAAAAACCTCACAACAATGCTGTGCGTCAAGGTCTGTCAGAAGGCCACAGCTGAATCTAAACAATCTGTTTCAGTTCAAGGCTGAAAGAAAAAGGGGAACAGAGAGAGGGAGAGGGAGAAAAAGAGAGCTAGAGGGAGAGAGAAGTACACGGGGAGAAGGGAACAATCCAAAACAATGAGTGTGTCACGATGAAATAAAGCAACAGCCCTGTGGCTTCAGTCTCCACTCTCAGACTGCTTGCTATGAAACAAAATGGCCGCCGCTTGCGCCGCGACACGTCTCTCCCTCCCCTGGCCCTCTGAGCAGCTGCTAGGAGCAGATTCTGGGCAGGACAGGCCGACTGCAAAATCTGTTATTTTATTCCGCCAGCATTTGGCCTTAGTCTCTTGTGTCATGATGTGCAACTAGTGAAAAAAAGCGACTACACATTAGGGACTGGTTCTTTGTAGGTGACCGATGGAAGGATCCACACGCCCCCCGGGTCCAGTCTGTCATCAGATTTGGGGTGGATAGAGGCGAAAGGGATGGTTGGCGCCTCAGCGCTGGCATGTGGCGGGGCTATCTCTTGCCAGCTGGTGCCGGGGCTGGCTCCGCAACTGTTTCCACAACAGACACTGCACAACACATTCCATGCAGAGCGCAAAGCCCTCACTTGGAAGAATCATTTGGAACAAATTAGATATTTAGTTTGGGGTTTTAACATTCTCTTTCATGCTAAATAAGATAGGTGTCAAAACCTATTTTGAAAGACTTATGGAGAATGTAGTTCATTCATTTCCACAGGTTAGAACTGTGTAAATTGGTGTGGATTTACGATGGTGTTAATCTGCATTTCAGTCGCACCAAGTCTCATTCTCCCTACCTAAGATGGACGCCACCCAGGAAGATAAGGTATAGGAGCGTAGTTAGAGGCTGTTCATGTGCTTCAGTCATAACCGAGCTATAAATGTCCCTGGAAGACAGTAGACTTGGGTTCCCTTGTAGAGTGTGTGACGTGTGTAGGTACTCCTGCTTCCGGCTATGACGCATAGGATGTAAAGCTTTGTAGAGTAGCTGTGTAGCTGTGAGTAGGTGTATTATGTGATTTCCCCCCCTTTGTCTTGCTTGTTTGGGTGACTTATAGGACCAGAGGGTTTGTCTGTTTATGTAAGTGACATTACATATTTCTGAACCCGCCCTTTTCTTTTTAAATATGGAGACATGTTTAGAAACTGATTCAGGTCGAGGATGAATGTTTATTACATGTGTATTATGCTATTTAGCACACTCAACATGTCCGCAAGGTCTCCCTCTTGGCTGGCGGTGCGCTTTTAGGATCCCTTGTCTGTCGTCGTGACCAGAGGAAGTGATTATCAAAACCACAGGATGTGATAATCCCCACCACAGGAAGGGAGAGCGTCTTGGAAAAATTGCGAATACAAAGTGCACTGAATTAGTGCGAAACGAGGCGTCTTATCTCCACAAGCAAAGTTTGGCAATGCTTAGCCGGGCAGAACATTACGTTTTCTGAAGACTGACCTCTGTGTGTATGCCCAGATTGGCAGAGGAGTAAGTTACTGCTTAAATAGAGAGTTAGATGTTGCAATTGGTAGGGCGTACAGTGAAAGGAAAGACACACACTTAGGTTGTAGAAGGGGGAGATAGCCAGAGGTGAGATAGGGGCCACAGGAGACATGGTGAGATTTGTGAGGTGAGACCGAGCTCTGTTTGGAGCCGAGGGCAGAGTTGTAGGGATGGCCGTCTCTGTCTCCCGCTCTGGTTCTGATCAGGGGCTTTTGGCTTCCATCATTTCTCCTCCTTTGTTTTCTTTCTCTTTTTTTTGTGCTCCCTCTTTTAAAGCCTGGCAGGCAGCGCTTTGGCAGGCCACCGCCTTCCCGCTCCCCACTTCTCATTTCAACATCTTTTTCTCTTTCTTTTGTTGTTTTTTTCCTTCTCCCTTCCTTCGCCACAGATTTCTTTTTTCTCATGCCCCCCACTCCTTACCATCCCCCCTTCCCCCCTCCCTCCCTCTCATCCTCTTCCTCCTCTAAGCCTGTGTGTCGTACAGATGTCTCCACCATCGCGTTTGGAGTTAATTGTCTCCACACCGTCTCAGAGACCAAAGGAGTAGCACTTTGGCTGTGTTTTATGACCCCTGGGCTCGTATAAGTCAGGAAGTGGGACCCCGTCAGGCCCCTGAGAGACCCCGGGCATTCCTCTTAACCCCTTGTGGACGCGGGCTGAGGCCCTAGTGGCATAAAGCACAGAGTGGCCCCTGTCCCGCCGGTCTGCCCAGAGAAGGCCCCTGGGGGCCCAAAGCAGTGGGAGTTCCAGCTTTATGAGTCAGGCGCTAACTAACCACGGGTCAAATCCAGCTCACCTCTACCATAAAGGCAAGCTGTGTTGTTGAATGCCTGGCCAGAGAGAGCTTCTGTTGTAGTACCCATTGTTTAGTGCATTTAGTGACTGCTGCTAATAGACGTAACACTATGACATTGCAATGTTGGTTGATATTGATAATTGTTGTTTCCAGTGTACTTACAGAGTTTTTGAACATATTTAGTAGCTTCATTTTACACAGATACAGTACCGATTCTTCAGATCCTTAATGCACATCATAACTATGGACGTATACTGTACATTATGTAGTTATTGCCCTTATTCCTCTCAGTGTTGTCTGAATGGGGTGAGATCGTAGCTACCAAAATGTGAAAATGGGCCAGCATTGTTTTTCTGTTGGTAAGCAGGCAAACTGGGGCTGATAATGACTGTTTGTCCTCCAGTCACGAGTCTGTCTGCAAGGAGAAGTGGTGGGGTGTGTTAATGAAGTAAATCTAATGGAAAACAGAAGTACTTTTGCTTTTGTTCCGCACTTATGCAAATCACACCTTTTAAACAAGGCTTTGAACAAGAATGCTGTCCAGATGGAAACACTCTGGTGTGTGTGTGTGTTTGTGTGTGTGTGTGTGTGTGTGTGTGTGTGTGTGTGTGTGTGTGTGTGTGTGTGTGTGTGTGTGTGTGTGTGTGTGTGTGTGTGTGTGTGTGTGTGTGTGTGTGTGTGTGTGTGTGCGTGCGTGTCTGGTGGCCCATTTCTAGGCAGCTGTTACCTTTCCATTTCTGGTCTCATTAATGTTTCCCAAAAGTTATAGCATGGTGAGGTTCAGGGGTAACAAACCAGGAAAAGAGTAAAGCACAGCTAGTGTGCACATGTGTCACGCTGATGTGTGTGTGTGTGTGTAAACAAACCCATCCCTCACCACAACCAGGCACCTCTGGCAGTAGAAAGAGTCCTCTGATTCTCACCGTAACTTAACAGGATAACAGGATGAGAGGAGACCCACACAACAGGACTCCTTCCCCTCCTATAAAACAGCCCTATTTACTCCTATGGGATGATGACACATGTCTCTTTCATGTACTAGAAGCGGAAGCCCAAAATGGCTGTCATCTGGCAATTGCACTGAGACTTTCTCCCTTTTTCCTGCAGGGCGACCGCCAATCCTGATGGCTCAATTCCCGTAGGAACCGGACCATGGCCACAACCCCCGACCGAGGCTGAACAGCTCCAGGCTCTGATGGCTGCCGCCAATGGTGCGTCTCACACCTCCTCCGTATACACCTCTCCTCCTCTCCTGCCTCCTGTTTTCTCCTCTCATCTTCTTGCCTGTCCCGTTCTCTTCTCTCTTGTTCACTGCTGTCATGATCTCTTTCCTCATCCTTCATCAAATTTCCTGTCTACCTGTCACCCTTTATCATGTCATTCTCTTCTCTTATTTTCTCTTCTTTCCTCTTCTTTGCTCTTGTCGTCTCTTTTCCTTTCCTGTCCTCCCTTTTCCTGTAGTCATTGCTGTTTTGTTTCTTTCCCTCTCTTCCTTCTCTCCATCTGTCCAGCTCTGCTGTTGTATCTCTGCTCTGTTCCAGTCTCACTCCCACCCCCATCAGATAATCAAGTACTTCCTGCTTGAGAGAATAATGATAGGATATCCTTCCAGTCTTGATAGCCTCCCTGGTTCTCCTCTCTATCTCTCCATCTCTATCTTTCTATCTCTTCCTCCGTTTTTCTCGTCTGCCAGTCTCTGTCTCGCTGTTGTCCTGGCCTGCAGGCGGCACAGCTGCAGCCAGGCTCATTGATAAAGCAGCCTCTGAAGCAGCCTCTGTGCTTGTCAGTAGCTGCAGCACCTATTGGACTGACACTGCATGTCCAAATCTCTACAGCACACAAAACACACACACACACACACACACACACACACACACAGGCACTCGCACTCGCACACGCACGCACGCACGCACGCACGCACGCACGCACGCACGCACGCACGCACGCACGCACGCACGCACGCACGCACGCACGCACGCACGCACGCACGCACGCACGCACGCACGCACGCACGCACGCACGCACGCACGCACGCACGCACGCACGCACGCACGCACGCACGCACGCACGCACGCACGCACGCACGCACGCACGCACGCACGCACTCACTCACTCACTCACTCACTCACTCACTCACTCACTCACTCACTCACTCACTCACTCACTCACTCACTCACTCACTCACTCACTCACTCACTCACTCACTCACTCACTCACTCACTCACTCACTCACTCACTCACTCACTCACTCACTCACTCACTCACTCACTCACTCACTCACTCACTCACTCATATAACTAAGGCACTAAGCCCTAGAAGAACACTCTTGTGTCATTGCTTCCACACCTGCCTGTGGGTTGAGTGCGTAGGGTAATGTGTCATGAATGACGGATGTCCCGGTGTGGACGTGTTTCATCTAATAACATGACGGGGGCCAGCACAGAGTTTGGGCTGTACACACACACACATCCATTGGAAATGTAAACAGAGGACTCCGGGCACGTGGACACACAACCCAGTGCTGATGGAGATTAAGTGTACACATATTCTAAGACCCCGTCAGTGCCAATGGAGATAACATCAGGCCTACACACACCCACACACCCACACACACACACACACACACACACACACACACACACACACACACACACACACACACACACACACACACACACACACACACACAAACACACGCTTCCATCCTGCTGCTTTCACTGCTGATTTCGCCGTCGTAAAGAGGAAGAAGATGAGATTGGGTCATTTGTTATTCTAATGACCCTCACTCTCTCTCCCACACACAAACACGCACTCACAAACACACACACACAAACACACACACACACACACACACACACACATAGCCCTCGCCTGCTCTCCCCCATCCAAAACAACTCGCCCCCCTCCCCCCACTGCCTGCGTCAGAACAGAGCTCCCAGACGTTTCCATGTCACCTATGCCAATTCACTATTGAGAGAGATAGAGAGAAAGAGAGAGAGAAGGAGGGGAGAGAGAGAGAGATAGAGCCAGAGAGGTAGAAAGGAGGGGGGGCAGGGGGAAGAAGGGAGAGGAGAAGAGATTGGTAGTCGGGGGAGCAAGAAATGAACGTGCAGTGCTTTTCATTAGCGGTGAATGACCTCAGTCCAGAGAACACATACCCATTAAACTAGAGGCGCTCATCCACTGGGGATAGTTCAGCTGGTCCGTGAATGTGTTTCTGTGGGTTGGCACAGTCTGTCCTCTGGGACATTGTTTGTTTTTATGGAGGCAGCTGTTGTTAGCGAGACGTCGGGATGACTCGGCTGTTGCTGAACCGAAGCATGTATCTCTGGAGGTAAAAACAATGGCATTGGAGGCCATTGTGAGCTTGCTGTTGCTAAAACAGTATGCTTGGCGGCTAAATAGCCACTCTCCGTGTCTCTGTTTAACTCTCTGTCTCCGTGTCTCTGTATTTATCTCTCTCTGTCTGTCTCTGTTCCTCTCTCAGTGTTTTGTCTTCCCGTTCTGTGTTTCTCATGTAGACAGTGTTTACAGCACTGTGCAGGGGGAGGGGGGTGAACACCTCTCTGGTTCTGCATTGCAGGGGGATGGGGGAGTTATGAGGCAGACAGACACGTCACAATGACACTCTTCCCAGGGGGGGAACATGCAACACACACACACACACACACACACACACACACACACACACACACACACACACACACACACAGGGATAAATAATTGCCGCAATGTTACATAACTTTGTTTCAATACGCATGTCTGTCTATTCTAGATGAGGTGATTCTAGCCAAACACCCTTTTAGTCTTTTATTACGTATTTCATTTGAATCATCCTCATACTGATCTCTCTTTCTCTCCCTCTCCCGCACCCTCTCTCTCTCCTCTCTCTCGCAGAGGTGAGTGAAGCCACCAACACCCTGACCCCTGGCACCATGGGCCTGAGCACCCGCTACAGCCCGCAGTTCACCCTGCAGCACGTGCCCGACTACCGCCAGAACGTCTACATCCCCGGCAGCACCGCCACGCTCGGCTCCAACCCCCAGCAGCAGATGCTGCAGCAGCAACTCCAGCAGCAGCACCTCCAGCAGCAGCACCAGCAGCAGCTGCAGCTGCAGCAGCAGATGCTCCCCGCAAGGGAGCCCATGCCTCCCCCCCAGGCCGTCGCCGCCGCTGATGCCGCAGACCAGTCAGAGGCCGCCAAGGCCAACCAGACCCCCGCCAGCAAGAAGAAGTCCACCAAGAAGGACAAGAAGTAGATGAGAGGCAGAGAGATGGAGAGAACGAGTGGAAAAAGAGTAGGAGGAGAAAGGAGGAAAAGAGGTGACCTGGCAGGAACCCTCTCTCTCTCTCTCTCTCTCTCTCTGTGGTTGTTGCCTCTGCTGGCTTGTGTAACCCTCTCACCGATTGCCATGTTAACCGATAAGTACTCCGGTAATATCCACGTACCATGAAGGATAGTATTGTTTCCTTTTGTAAGGTTCCTTTTTTCTGTTTTCTTTTTGACTGTCTCTGAAGTCTCTCTGAATGTGTTGAGGTGAGGGTGAAAAGAATTTGGAAGCTCATATTCGATTTGGATTGAATTTCTCTCTTATATGTTATAATTCCTCGGTTTGCTTGTGTATTTCTCGAAGGAGAGTAACATCTCCTGTATCTTATACAGACCTGTAAGTATAACACAATTCTCTGTGGTGTTGGTCCTTTCACTCTATTGTAAGAATGGAAAATGGGAGGGATTTCCGATTATAAATAACAATAATGATTTTTAAGATCTTGGCTGTTTGTTTTTTCAAAAGACACAATATCCTGTGCTGTGATTCCTGGGCTTCTTGCCACAGACAAAGTGAAACAGTGTTTTTGAAATGTTTTTTTTTTTTGTTTCAGGGCGTTTTTTTTATTATTATTATGAAATCCCTGTTTTGCTGAATGAAGAGTAGATGCTTGTCTTTGTGCTTAAAAAAATAAGACACTGTTGGATATTCCCCTTGAAAAGAAAAACACACATAAAGGTTCAGCACAACAGACTGACCTGAAGCTCTTAGAGACCAAGGCCGCAATATTTGCATGAGTCATTCAATAATCTTCCACAGATGTAACCACGGATATAACTATGCATTTATACAGACAGGGAAGGTTGTCTTTGTTGGCAACTCCTTTGTGAAATGCAGTTGTAGCACCAACCTGAACCGTGTATTGCTTTGATATGCATAGTTATTCAACTATATCATGCTTGCTTTTATTTGTTTCTCTCTAAAGCCATTATAAATTGAGCATGATCCCCTTGGGTCTTGGGTCTGAGCGACGGTGGAGGCCATCTTGTCCTTTCCGACACCGTGACCACATGGTCCGAGACCATTTCCTGGCCGTTTGACTTAAGTTGTAAATCCCCCTCTCTCAAACTCACGACACCGCTTTGAACCGAGAGCCAAATCATTGAAGATGCACTGTTATAGGGAGGGAGATATATGGACTGGGGTGAGTGGGATTGAGCACCTAGTGAGCGCTGAGTAGACACGTAATGAGTTAGCCACTATTTCCACCACCTAATGTGTATGGAGCACTTCTGCTTAGGGCCTGAGATAGGAGGCCTAGTTAGGTTTGGTAGTACACAGAGAGCCCTATGCTCCAACCATTCTTAAGAGTCTTTCCTTTTTCCTTACCATGAGACACGCTAGCTTGTTTGTTTGAAATTATAATGAACTGACTTTTGTAGTGTGTAAGAAGTAAGCAATGTGTAATAAGATGGAGCTTTTCTTCTTTGTCTGTTCTGCATTGTGAAGTGGCAGCTTGTGTGTGAAGGGGGAGGGGAGTGGAGGGAGAAAGGGAAGGCGGGTGTGCAGATGACTTGGTAAGGGCCGCTACATCTGGGGTACAGGGAGGAGGAGAACTTTGCTCAATGAATGTACAGAGGTAACATTACCACTCTCAAAACACCCCCTCTTCCCGATCAGTGGTATGGTCAAGGGGGAGCACTGACCAATCGCAGGCCATATTCAGATGATTCCGTCCAGTTGTTAAAAAGGACATGCCACTCAGAGGGGTTGAAGAGGGGTGGAGGGATTCTGTCGCCCCACTCCCTCTGCACTGTTGCTGTTTTCCTCCCCTGCGCATACCTTCGCTCTCACAGTCCCAGGTGATGGTGATCACTCTTTCCCCAGGTTGTAAATAGCTAGCAGCCTTAGAACTGTAAAGAACGGGCTGTTCTCAGCTCAAGTGTCCGACCAGATCTCCCTTTCCAGAGTCAGAGCCTGAGGTGTGTGGCTTACTACTGGAATGTGTTACATTGGTTTTTTTCTTTTCTGCTTTGATTGTTTGGTTTTCAGGAAAAACGAGGAAAAAATGTAATAAAAAAAGAATATCTTAATTGCTCTTCAAAATAAGTGTTTGAAATGTAGTACTCTATAGCACCATGAAGGCCAACTAACAAACACAACTGTAAATAGAGATTAACTTTGAAGGAAAAATGAACAAAAAAAATGTGAGTGACACACATGTAGTCTAGGTAATTGTGAGTTGTAATGCCCATATTTTTTGTGTTCATTTTTGTTTTTCATTTATGCCACTTGCTCCATCACCTTGCTACAAAACAAAACGAAACAAAACAAAACAAAACCACATTGTGTACAATACCTTTCTAACCCTCTGTAATCACCTTCTGTTTCTTTTGTGATTCCAGTTGTGCATTTGTGCAAGAATGCTTGTCAATGTCTATATGAAGAAATGAAATATAAATATTATATATGTTTGTGTGTCTGCTGATGGCGTAATACTCTATATCCTGCTGTAATATCTTTCTTATAAATCGCTTAGACCCCCCCCCCCCCTTTCTGCTCCTCTGTGTTACTCTTATTTTATATGCTAATATTTATATTTGCTGTTTTATTTTCTCTTGAACACTGACATTTCAAATAAAAGGTTCTGAAATCATAACCACTCTGATGTTTGAGCATTTCTTTCTGGTTGGGAGGGGGTTGGCTGCGCTGAATGACTAGTGATGTTATGTATAAAGCGCTCTTGGGAGAATCCTTGGCCATAAGCCTTTAGTCATGCATTTATTTGTCATCTTTTAAAGGTGCAGTCTGCGATTTGTCCCAGTCTGGGTCACTATGTTTATGTTCATTAAAACTCTGGTGTTCGTACACGGTCCTGACTCTGAGATAAAATGGGAAACAAACACTGAATGGCCAGCAAGAGGACCGCAAGGAACAATACGTTGAATTTAACAGAAAATGTATGGGATTAGAATCGCAGACTGACCTTTTAAAGTGATCTTTCCATGTTTAAGCTCCAACTGACCCAGCCAGTTTGCACAAACATACATTTTGTGATCGTAATATATGAAATTCAGTCTAACCAAATACCCTACGATTGTTTGGCCATCAGTACATTTAGAAAACGACACTTTATACACTCAACAATTGGCTCTTGAAATGAAACAGTGAAGGCATAATTAATCCTATTCAGGGTCAAAAGATCAGAATCAACATCACGTGATCACATGACAAGTGAAGACAAGTCATATGACTTATAATAACATTACAATGTTATTTCTATATATTACACTTTCTATATAATACTGAAAGTAAGTTGACCATAGTTTGTAAAGGAACATTATACTCGTGTGATACTTTCTTAGGTCCAGGAAATCAACAGTCAGTGTGTCTACAGATAACAAGGACATGAGAGAGTGGGGAGGGAACCACAAAATGTTCCACTGATAGGTCTTGCCAGTCAGACAAAATTCCTTGAAGGACTGCACGTAGCAGAGAAAAGCAAACATACAGTCCAAACATATAGTCATTCCATGAAGCTTGCTGTTTAATGAAAACAAAGAGAAGTCCAAACGTCTGCAAACACAACATGAGGATTCATACCCACGTAACGCTTACATCTTTTTGTAAAGAGACAAGAGCAGGAAGAGTTTCTTTAAGAGGCACTGTAACTGTGATAAGGCAACAGTATCCTCCATAATATTATGTTTGGTAAGGTAACATGACCCTTCCAACATACAGTATATGCAAGATCCTTACTGAAAACATCAATGAGCAGTTCAATTGCAGAATGTATAACTTTTGAGCTTGCTGTTCATCTTAAAAATTGATTTCTTAGCGAGCACTATTAAGAGATCGCCCTTCATCTGTCCACATCGGTTCTGTTCTCTACTGTTCCCACTTTGTCACCAAATAAATATAGAAATGTCTGAAGTGATCCCAGCATCTGGAAGTGTTTTCTGAGGCGTGGTGTGCAGGTTAACCGAGATAGAATAGATCCGCATGTGATCAAAGGCTCAAGATTTGATCTAGCAGAGGGACTAGCCTAGCCCACACAGAGAAAGTAAATACAGCATGCATATCAAGTTATCATCGACGGCTCCGTGGCTCGTGTTTGAGCTATGACCACTCACAGGCCAGCTCCCAGACTGCAGGCTTGGCCCTCCCTCTGCCTAGCCCCCCCCCTCCCCCTAAAAGCTCCCCCAACCACACCCAGCTGAAAGGGTGCAGCACCTGTGTCCGTGTTTCACACACATCCTGTGGACACGGTCCTCTGAAACAGAGAAAGGGTAAGAGGTCATTCTTAACTGAAGACATCCACCAACAGAGAAAAATTCCCCCAAAAAGTATGGACCAATGCCCATTCTCCAAATGTGTCTCTAGTGGATGTACTAATGGAGTCTTCATTGCACAGAAATGCTTTGTTTAGTGGGTCACTTATGTGCATTGCAACATTCCCAGTAACCACAGACAACACTCCTGAGTCAATAAAACAGAACTCAAGGAGGAGACGGTGACAGTTTACAGTCCGAGGGGGAATAATGCAATGAAGAAATAGAAAAGGAATGACATGCTTTCTCTGACATCAGCCTACAATCAAATCAACATGTTTGAAAACAAACCAACTTTTTGTGAGAGCCAGAATGACATACTAACTGCTATTTCTATACACTGTCTCACTCATGGCGTCAGTCTGTGTCTTCTTGACCTATTGGTATCGGGACAGATGGACGGTCCTCTTGTGTGTCGCTGCTCCGCGCCCTGGAGTCGGTGGTCGGCCCCTGGGAGCATGTGTGTGTCCGTACGCATTCCTCCGCACCCCCCACCAGGCTCACTCTCCCGTCACAAACCCATCTGGTCAGCAAAGCCAGTCTCAGCACAGTCAGCGCCATTTTTGTGACAGCAGTAACACTATATGACACACTGGAGTATGAAGGCTCCTGGGGTGACATTAACCATGGAGTTTGAATAAGACAGGACAGTACAAGCACAAACAGTGGTAGTCAGGATGTTCAGTACAAACCTTTTACACTTGTAGTAATTCAGATATGCAGGGAGTTAATCACAATGAGCTCATTTATCTTTTGTAGCATGTTTCGCTAACTTTACTGAATTCAACAACATGCTTCCTCAGGCGTAGCGTAAGCTAAATCCACTAAATCTGACAGACAGTTAGCCATGCTAGCTCAGCACCCTCGGAGAGCAAAGATGAAAGTAGGCTATCTGACACAATGTTCTCTTTCATGGCTACAAATTCCTTTTCTCTCTGTCTCTCTGCTGGAAAGGCTCAAGGCTGGCTTCTCCTGCCAAAATGATGTGGCCTGTTTTTTCAGCTGTGGATGGAGTTGGTCGACCGCTTTCAGAGTTACACATTCAAAGAGAGAAAGAGAGAGAGAGAGAGAGAGAGAGAGAGGGAGGGAGGGAGAGGGAGAGGGAGAGAGGGGGGGGGAGAGAGAGAGAGACAGACATATGCAAACTATATTCAAATTGATTTTATCTGTAAAATAAACAGTTGTTACAAAACCAAAGGGATAGAAAGAAAACGTCCATTTCCACACACTTCACGATAGGATTGACCTCAACCTCTGTCACCAGTCAGTTTTGAGGATATGCAAACAAATGGGAGGGGTAGGGACACTTTCCCTCAAATGTTCATAATTAAATAAAAATATTTCACTTGAATCACAAGACCAGTGTGTAAAATGATTTAATTACAGACCGTGACACATTTGGTCCTTTACAAAGCCTGCATAGAGTCCACCATAACCAAGCCTAAATGTTTTCTTTGGTGCAGAAAGACAGGAAGTGGAGACATCATTCCAATCAGAGTAACTTATCAGCAGTGGCATTCTTGAAGCACACAGAACGGCACTTTCACGCAGACTAAACACAAACAGTTAAATTATCTATTTTGGAAAAACATTCAAGGTTTTTCTGGTGGCTCTTTTATCGAATGATACCACAAATAGTGTCCCAAGTACAACAAGAATCTGAAACATGTTTAATCTATTTGCTTACTGACCAAAGTTTCTTGAAAGAGTCTATGTACAGCTAAGTGCATGTCTAAAACCCTTGTTCTTTTGTGTGTGTACGTGAGGCAACGCTGTGAATGCAGTAGGAATGTTTCCCTCCAGCCCTGTGGGACTTAATCTGCACCAAATGAACAACTTCCACAATGACTATCAAGTTTTTGGTGGCAAGTCAATAGTTTTAAAGTATGCACTTTCTTGGAATTTCCACATGGACACACACTAATGGAAAGGCCAAGAGGAAAGGGAAATCCACATACACCACTACACCGTTGCCATGGATACATCACACTCCTCTTTTCCTGAAGAAAAGGGGGAAACAAAATTTAGGGTGAGAAAATGGTGGAGACGGTCGTCCATATTGGGCTGGGGACAGTTTTTAAAAGGAGGTAAACTGTTAGACAAAGTCTACCGGGGACAAGACAAATGCTGCTAAGAGGGAAGGTAAGATGGAGTGAAAAAGAAAAGGACAGAAACAACAGCACAATACTCTCCCAACAGGATTAGTCAGAGTAAGTTCCTCCATTGCTGTGACTTAGCAACTCATGTCTGACTGACTCTGATCAGTTGTGTCAGAAAACACACACACACACACACACACACCCCTCTTAAGATTGCCCGGATGATGGGGAAATCTGTGGTTGTCATGGAAACACATTGCTCCCCTTTTCAGAGACTAGGCACAAATGAAGGGAGAGACAACCAGATAGAGACTCTCTACAAAAGAGAAGAAAATCCCCAACCTATGACTAATCACTGACTACTAGCCCATATCCTCTACCCATGACAGGCCCACTGCAGTGGATACAGTAACAAGTGGGAACTAGTTTCTGCTCAGTGTTGGCACAAATTCACCATTTTCATAACATGTTGTATTCATCTGTAGAGGGGTGTGGGTGTGTGTGTGTGTGTGTGTGTGTGTGTGTGTGTGTGTGTGTGTGTGTGTGTGTGTGTGAGTGTGTGTGTATGAATGTGTGTGTGTGTGTGTGTGTGTGTTTGTGTGTGTGTGTGTGTGTGTGTATTTCTGACACAACTGATCAGAGTCAGTCAGACATGAGTTGCTATGTCACAGCAATGGAGGAACTAACTCTGACTAATCCTGTTGGGAGAGTATTGTGCTGTTGTTTCTGTCCTTTCTTTTTCACTCCATCTTACCTTCCCTCTCAGCAGCATTTGTCTTTGTCCTGAGACTGTTCAAACGGCTTCACCCACCATTGAGAAGAGTACTATGAAAAATCACAGCAAAAGGTTTTTAAACACAACACAAAGCTTGAGCAGATATTGTTGTAGCGAAAATACAACTGTTTCCAATAACTCAGAGATAATATTCAATCAGAGTCAGAAGTCCGGAGTCCGATGAACTGAAGTTTTATTTAGTCCTGCAGACAGATCATCCAAATATAAGAGCGTTGGTCCATGGAACAGCTCTGCATCTAAGACCCAATGCATTGTCTTTTATACTCATAATTCGTCAGTTTATGCAAGTCATGGACATCACCTTATCTAAAAATGACCCTAACAGAATATTCCCTCATACTTTCACACATTTTATCCTCATTATTAGCGACTCAGAATATTCTCGCTCACCTGTTGCGAGGGGACTTTTGCTTTGGGGAGGAAAAATCCTCCTGCCAATTTTCTTGGTTATCACATGATGAAAGGCTATGTTTGGCCTTGACTGGCATCATCTTGTGTGTGAATATGTATGGTAGTGTGCTTATGTATGTATTTGTGTGATTGTGTATCCATGTGTGTAGGTGTGTGTGAATCTGTGTGTGTGTGTATGTGTATGTGTAATTGAGTGTTTGTTTGAATGTGTGTATGTGTATATGTGTGTGTGCGTGTAAGTGTGTATGTGTGTATGTGTGTATGTAGAAGTGTATATCTGTATGTGTGTGTATGTGTAAGTGTATCTCTGTATGTGTGTGTGTGTATGTATAAGTGTGTGTGGGTGTGGGTGTGGGTGAGTCTGAGTGACCCCCTCCTGACTGCTTTGTTACTTTCCACTGCCCTGCACCTGCACTCTGGTTTTCATGCTCGACCTTACATGATACCCATTCCTGCACACGGGCCTAATGACAATTGTTGCTGCAATTCTGCTCTATGACCACCACGGCACTGTTTGACAATGATAGTTTTCAACAATATTTAAGAGGATGAATGGTGATTATAGGAGGAAACTAATTAGTAACTCTCACTTTTACTTCTCTTGTTTCTAAAATAGATCTGAGTTACTTAGTTAATTGGGAATTAATGCATTATAACAGTGACTCAAGATTTCTACTGTACGTTATACCATAGAATGTGTGACAGTATTGCCCAAGATTCTGTTGTAGAATGGTGATGTCAATCATTGTGTCTGGGGTACATTTTGTGTTTGTATTATTTCACTATTAGGCAAGTTTTATATTCTTTTGTTCAATAAACTTGGTCATTTTATAAAAATATTTTGGTGTTACAAAAAGAAAGAAAAAAAAGAATGTGTGACAGTATTGTATGTCAGTAGAAGAGAAAGTGATGAAGAGGAAAAGGAAGGGGAGCATAAAAGCAGTAAATGTATAAGTCGGTGTCAATGCAGAGCATGTAAGACATGCAAACTCGACACTGGGTCAGTGACACTGACTCATCTACACCACCAAGTCATGGCAACAGGTGTTGTCAAGGAAGCAGCTGCAAAGGATATTTTGGGATAGCTTCCACTCAAGACTCAGACCATTTCAACCAATGGTTTCCTACTTTTGTTTGTCTTTGGGAGTGTGGTCTAGCTTGTATCCATTACCAGTATATCACCTTCTCAGCATTATCATCATCATGTGCCTCCTATTAGCAGGAGGTAATGACTTTTGCCATCCATATCAAGTTAATGTCACGAAGCACTCCCCAAAATAGTTGGTTTATTTAGCACTTTGGCATACTACAAAGCTGCAGCTTAAAGATTTAGTGTGTACGTTTTTAATTAATTTAAGTGAGTTTCAAAAGATCTTCTTACTTTGGACTCATGTCCCTTAAGGCGTCTCTAAGTCCGCCTGGGCACCAGCAATACAGAGATAATCCCTTCAGAAGTTTTTCAGTGAGCCAAGACTACTCACACGTCAGAGGCTGAACAAAATTAAGAATTGGGGACTGGGCCTCCAGGGCATAACATGTCAAAATGAGACTGAACAGGACTGGGATGTGAGATTGGTTGTCACTATTTTAATGGTGCTGAGTCAATCTCAACTTGGGTGTTGTAGCTTTAATATTAGCAGACAAATAACATTTCTTCATTTTACTGTAGGAGTCTGCTGGATAGCAATAATAATATGCAGATGATCCGTGAATAGAGCATTCAAACGGGCACTGTACTGGCCACCATGCTACATGTCTCACATAGCTGGCTTGGCATTTCTAGACACACCAGGGTGTCAGACCGAATGGAGTTACAAGCACCCCTTTTCTCTCCCTCTACAGGAAGGACCCGTACTGGCACCAGCCTGACCTCTGACCCCTGATCAGGCAGGCATTCCAATGGCAGCCTTGACCAGTCTTAAATCAGCCCAGTGCAGACAGCGCGTGAATCCTCAAAAACAGCACGGGGAGCTGGGAGAAGCACGGCCTCGGAGGCGGGTGTGAAAATCAACCGGGACGCGCCGACATGCCGGAGAGAATTCCTTCCTCTGGGAAGCTGACGCCACACAGGCAATGAGATGACACCTGACTGGAATCTTGGAATAAATCTAGAGAGCACCACTGAAGCCAATGACACCGTGACATGATAACATGCGTGACACGGGAAATGATTCATTAGCCATGAAAAGCATAGCATAGCAGATAGAAAGCATGACATGATGAAAGAAAAGCTTAACTTTGAAAGCGTAACTCTGATAGCCTCCATAAAGACTCTTCGAGGCTACCCTATTGAAATGTCAGTGCTGAGTCTATAAATATGTCTGTCTCACAAATACACTGGCACCTATTTAAGCCTTATGGCACCTATTTAAGCCTTATGGCGCCAGTGTGTGGCGTTCTGTGGGCGTACTGGGAGAGAGCGCATGTTTAAGTTGTGTTAGCTGCTGATCCACTACTGCAGGAACCCTCTTAGCACTCAGTAGTGCTCAGTCACTACAGACAGATCCACTGCCCTACTTTACTGAGCTCAAAGCATGAACACCCACCCACCCCTCCCAGCTCTATCCCTCTCCACTTTGTTCCCTCCTTGCTGAAAGATGAAAGAGAGACGGAAGCGCTGGCACATTTCTCTTCTTCATCCTTTTTAAATATTCATGGACTGGGGGTCTGCTCCGATGACTGAGAGAAAAAAAATAGAGAGGAGAGAGAGAGAGAGAGAGAGAGAGTGAGACATTGAGAAATGGGGAAAGGAAGAGATGGTGCGGTTCTTGTAAAGCAACAGGGCTTCAGTCTCATTACTTGGCGCTGTTTCCATGGTAACCCAGCCCCCCCCCCCCCTTTCTGTTACCCTCTCCCTCTAGTCCCCGAACTCTTTCTCCCTAGGATCCCAGGTGGCCCAGACTGATGCCGGAAGCTAGGGAATACCAAACACCTGTGTCTGTGTGTGTGTGTGTGTGTGTGTGTGTGTGTGTGTGTGTTTGTGTGTGTGTGTGTGTGTGTGTGTGTGTGTGTGTGGGGGGGGGGGTGTGTGTGTGTGTGTGTGTGTGTGTGTGTGTGTGTGTGACCAGCCACTGAGCACAGGTGGCAGGAAATAGTTTAGAAGTCTGTTTATAGCAACAGGCCACCTGCAGAAAAGTAAGGATGACCAGAAAGGATCTATTCAAGATAAAGAGGGATGCTGTGTGTAGGTGTGTGTGTGTGTGTACGTCAGTGTGTGTGTGTTAGAGACAGACAGAGGTGGGGGTACCTATGACTCTTGAAACCCTAAAAGCAGTCTTCGGAGCCATTGATTGCTACAGTTGAATCCCTCACACACATCACCTCTTGGTCATATGTACACTCACTAGCACTGATTCTACCAAAGGTTTAAACATGAAACAAAGAAGCCGAGAGAGAGAGAGATAGAGAGAGAGAGACAGAGAGAGACAGAGAGAAAGAAAGAGAGAGAAAGAGAGAGAGAGGGGCGACTGTTCCTCCAGTGTCTCTGCCCCTGCTGAGCAGCATTCTCCCCTCCACTCTCCCTCACACAGACCTCAGCCAGTGGAGAGTCTCTAAGCTCCTTACTGTCATGCTGACACAGAATAGGCCCTTTCACTCGTCTCCTCACCCTCTGCCTCCTCTTCTCTCCCTCTGCCCTGTTCTATCCATCCTGACATTGTCCAGCTCTGTTTGTGCCATGTAAAGGTTACCAGCTGCCGAAGGAGAGAAGACGAGAAGAAGAGAGCACTTTCTTACCACATCCGATGAATTTTTAAAGGCTTTTGACTTTCGTATCTATTTTTGCTTAATAGAATGGAGTGCAAAAGTGGCAAAAAGGGGGAGGGGGGGGGGGGGGGGATTTGGGAAGTGTCGAGCAAATTATGCTGAAGGGTTGAGAAAGAAAGCAAAAGAGGGAGAGAAAGATATGGAGAAAGGGGGATGCATGATGAAAAGATGAGAGGAGAGATATATTTTTAGGTTTTTGTGAGGCGGAAAGGGTAATTGGAAGAGATATATGAAAAGGACAGAAGAAAAGAGGGCAGGAAAAAATGATAGAAGGAAATGGGGAGAGAGAGAGGGGGGGAGAGAGAGAGAGGGGAAAGAAGTGTGGAGGGGGGGATGACGTTCACTGGCATGAGGTGATGGTATCTATGGCAACGGATCCCAAAAAGGATGATGTAATCCCTGCTAAATAGCCTGCCTTCACAGGGTGGGGTGCTCCTGGCAGGGTTGTGTGCCATGTTGTCAAATACTTCATTACTGAAATCAACTCAAACACAAGCCACAGTCACACTGTCACCATCACAAGACCTAATAATTAGATTTCCTACAAATTAGAGATTTTAAAACACATCCTTGGGGACAATTTCCTCTTCTTTCACTTCTGCCAAACAAAAAAAAGCCTGAGGTTTTGCTGCCCCCCCCCCCCCCTTTCTTCCCACACACACTGTCTTTTATCTCTCTATACACAGCTTTGAGGTGACTAAGCCCTTAAGCGTGGGCTTTTCCACACACACACACACACACACACACACACACACACACACACACACACACACACACACACACACACACACACACACACACACACACAGCTATAGACATGGGTATGAGCTGGGATAAATATGCCACTGATGTGGAGTCACTTATCAGCCCAAACCCGCGTCCCTCAGGGTCACGCGGGAAGAGACTGAAATAGAGAACAAAGAACAACAGCAGCAATTCAGGTTTATTTTAAGGGTTTCCGGCATGTACGCATGTAAGTGTGTGTGTGTGTGTGTGTGTGTTGCTGGGGGGCTTGCACACTGTGACTAACCCGGCTCCCCGCTGAGTCCTTAGAAATGGCTCTTTTATATTTGCACCAATAACACATTGATGGGGTTAATTACATCAACATCACACCATTGCTCTCCAATACATGCACACCGAGTGAACACACACACAGAACCCCCCCCCCCCCCCCCCCTTTTTTTCCAAACACTTCACCCAGCCTATTTGCCCCCATCTACCCTGCATGCCCCAGTGCCACTGTCAGGCCTGCTGGAATTTATCGGCCACCCTCCCAATCATTCAGCTCCATTTGTGCTGCAGAGTCAGAGTCAGAGTCAGTCCGCTCATGCGGGGCAATCGACTGGAGCCATTTCAGCTCAGGTCAATGAGTATCACCTCACAAGGGCAAGAGAGGGGGACTGATGACAACTTATATAACACTGTGAATGAGCACACAGACAAACATCTACTGTATATGCAAACACATATACATAAAGAGATATATACACAACATAATCACACACGTACACACACACACAGGTATAGACCTATACCAGGAGAGACAAACATTGGCATACTTTTTGTATAATTTGCCCCCTTCAGTGCAACACTCCAGTAGTTCCTGTACGTGTAAGGAAGGCTCTAGGAAATCATAAACAGAGTTGTATGGCCACCGAAAAAAATATTCTATCTTGATCAGTACTTTTCAAAATTCAGTCAAAATTAAAACATGTTACTTCAGTCAAAATTAAAACATGTTAAAGTAGTCTATGTGTCTCTCCAGTGTCTCTTGCTACCTGCCTGGAAAATATCAGACTGATGAAGGACCTTCTGATTATATATTTGATGGGTGTATAATAAACCATATTTAAAAGGAGTTCTTGACTCGACTGGACTGATGTGAGTGTTCAAGTGGATGTTTCATTACTGTGGTAAAGCTTTGGAAATTCCTCCCAGGTCTGGCTGCAGATGACTTGGCCTTCCTGTGTATGTCCTGACTGTGCGGAAAAAACTCCTACCAACGTAAACAGCATTACTACTGTTTAAAGGTTCTCCACATGACAAACCACTGAGACCAGAGCAGACTACACCAACCCCAACCCAGACTGTTCTCGTGCCATGGCCCATATCCCAGGGATGGGGGTGGAGGCGAAGCCGAGGCCTGGGTGGGAATACAGCATCAAACTCAGCCTCACACTGACCTGTCACATCAACCCCCGAAACCCAGACATACCGACCTGTGTCTGCCTTCCCCTTACGCTCACTGACCACAGACAGCACAGTGACCATTCTCTTAAGGACTCGGGTGCGCGCAGACACACACACACACACACACACACACACACATTTTATTTATGCCTGAGGGCATGGCAGCACACAGCATGTAAACATGTTAGACCTACTCTGAAGCCTAAATGCCAATCGACCACACCCATGCGTGTGTCTTGACATGGGGAAATATGGGTCAGACCATGTGATTCCTGAGACTAACACCCTTCAGTGCAGCAGACAGTCTGCCTTGGGGGTTCGCACACGAGACACACAGTAAGTTTTCCCCATCAGGGTCATGGAACACCCCTATCACCCCATCATCACCATCACCATGAGTGAGAGTGCTTTATCTGTAGATAATATTGGCAATAACTAGTTATCAGTTTGTAAAATATTTGAAATGATAGCCAATGTGAGAAACTGGCCGGTCGGCCGTCTCATAATTGTGAGATGTATGCTTCTCGTGGTTGCAAGCAGGCAGGATAACACACAGCGCAGCTATATATTTATTTACAACAGGGACTCGAACCCCAAATTCATATATACAAAAAAGAAAGGGACTTGAGCCCCCAAAACATAAATACATACACCAGGGTAATCACAACCCCAAAATAAAGAAACATACACTGAACAAAACTAAAGCTTTAAAACAGACAAGGTACAACTGTGTCACACAGGTTTATCTAGTACCTTGTCTAAGCTTCTCTGCAGCCTGTACAGTCTGTCCCTAGCACAACAATGAGGTGCACCTTTTAACAAGGCAGTCCAGGGGCTAATTTAGCCAAATCAGTTCTCATTGGACCCGTCCACAGGTGCAGGGGAACAACCATTACGGTGGGGGAGTCCAGCCTTTCTCCCTTTGTGGACCACAGTGAGAAGGGGGAGGAACTTCACCTTTTCAGAATAGCCCAAAATAGTATCTAATCCCTGCATTTTATAAGAGCTCTGCTGGCGTTTGGAATAAGAGAAATTGACCCAAAGTGATTTGACCATCTGGGTGTGGGCTGGGTCATCCTCACAACTGATTGATATGCTGTCAACATTCTCTGTAAGGAAAGTAATTACTAGAGAAGATCTAGGCGCAAAATAGTGTGAGGAGAATGACGAACAGACATACAGGAAGGCAGTGTGCTCTTAAGCTAAAACACCCCAATTATAGGGTTTGTGGTGGGGGGTGTGATGTCATCAGGGACTCTATTTGAGAGTTTTAGACTTATCAAATGAAATCACCATTAACAGATGAATGACAAAGTTCTCAGTTTGAAATCCAGGATTTTAGGCCTACTGTCCCTGTTCATTTCAGTATGTCTGAAAGAAACCGTCTGACAATACTTCACAAATACTGTAGTTTCTATTGACAACAGTCTCTTTCACATGCTGTTGTGTCACGTGTTTACAAGACCACGTCTACCCGCTCTCTGAGCCTGTTAGTGTCCTTCGGCCGATCCACAATATGCCGCTTCAACTCTCAAGTCCTCGGGTAATAATGGCTGCGGTACAAGAAGGGGCGGGAGGGAGATCCACTTGCTCCGCTGAAGAAGCTCAGCGGAAGATATGTAGGGCACGTCTGCTTTGTTCTAGAAAACTCCCTGCAGGACGAGAGCGTTATGATGAGCTTTAATTGCGTAGCTTTTCCCTTTCTCGTTTTTTTTTCTTTGGTGAAGTACACTTTCATCCACTTCTGTTTTTCTTTCTCTGCTCCATTGCTCTGAGACGAGTCTCCTAAGTATGCCGTTGTGTTCATGCTCTGAAAAGCACTATATGAAAAAACTTTTTTTTTTATATTGGCGATTAATTAGTCCTCACTGTTACTCATCACCCCCATCCTCACCCCAAATACGTTGTTTCCCACGGAGATAAAAATACACATAACAAACACAGTGAATTGTGGATGTGCTTGCATACTGTGTGCCTGTTACCGTGTGTCAGACTGGGTCTTCTAATGTGACAGAAATTGAGATGTCACTGTGAATCGGGAGAGCGTAGCCAATTGGGTCTTGAGTTAATAGACATTAGTTTCTGAATTTGATGTGCTAATTGCATTTTAATGCTCACCCAAACAAACATCATAGATCAGCTCTCTGACTCACAGTTAGCAAGCATATATTGGGCCACTGGTGGATTCTGGGTGGCACCAAACTGGTGGTATGCCACTTCTGTTCTGGTCTCAGACCACCGAGATCTTAAGTCTATCCGGGCGTGGATATTAAGAATCATAACATAAAATTTGAGCAATTCCTGGAATTTCTAAATCATATGATATCCTTGGCATAGTCCATTTAAAATATCAGCCACTAAACAGAAGAAGTTCATAGCCTACGAGAAGGCTCTCAATTTGAAAAATGACTTGGTGAAACACAGACTTATGTTACGCATGTTTTGAAAGAGAGTGGGTCGTTTGTTTGTACCTCACCAGCGGACTGCCTGAAAACCAATGAGCAAAAGGCTAGCGGACCGCCAGCTCTGCTCCCAATGGGTCGACAGCAGTCCACTGCCCTTTTACTCTCAGGGACTGAGTTAAATTGCGGAAGGGAAATATATTTCTATGTTATGTTAACACACTATATGACACACGCACTGATACAGAACATTGAAAATACACATACACACCCACACACAATTGAGACAACGATTGAGACATTGAGATGATTTCCAAACCGACTGTGAAGTAACACCATCAGCGACACTACATGACCTCTGAGGCTCCCTTGAGTAGCAGCATGGCCAGGACTGAGCAAAGATGCTCTTATGTAGCAACTGGAACTGTTCTAGGGGCCAGAAGCAAGTCCACTACAATGTGAGCCTTCTGTGTCTGAATTACTTCCTGTTAGATAAAGCCTAGTTTTTCATTAGTCATCACCTCCAGTTCTCCCTCTGTGCTGGGTGAGCACATTTTTCCTGACTCAAGCGCTGAGGGGAAAAACAGAGAAAGGTGGACTCAAACTGAGCCTCAGACAATCCCAAAACCACAAGAGAAGGAGCTTGAAAAACATAGCTTCACTCATTTTCCCAGCCCACTCTGCCAAGGAGGGAAGAAAGGGAGAGAAAGAGCGAAAGAGAAAAATTAGCCAAGGAAAGAGAAAGAGGTGTGTGTGTCGGGGGGCCGGGGGCATTTGGAAATTCCAGGAGAACTTAGGGGGGCTGAGGGGAGAAAGACAGATTGAACTGTGCTCTGATTACCAACTCATCCAAGGGCTGGCAAGGCTGCAGTCACCCTGACTGTGTGAACACAACAAATATGGCGGCAGAATTAGCACATGCTGTCTCTCACTCTTGATGAGTGGAAAGCAGAGACCTACCACACTGAGCGTGAATGTATGTGTGTGTGTGTGTGTGTGTGTTGGAGTGTGTGTGTGTGTATGTTGGAGTGTGTGTGTGTGTTGGAGTGTGTGAATGCTCTCCGATGTTCAGCTGGCTACCTGGAGACCGCAGGGACACGCTGCCAGCCAATCAGCTGGCCTGAGAACCACGGCTCTGTGCAGCCATTGGTCGGCTGCCTCCAAGGGCTCATTACTGTATCAATGCGGATGTCGCCCGGCCACGATCGGGCCAATTATGCACCATGCTTTGAGCTCATTCTCCACAAACAGCCTCATAATGGCCGGGAGAAAGAGACTGAATTAATGATGCCTGGAGACGGAGAAGGAGATAGAGTGAAGGGGGAGGGGGCAGGGAGAGATGAAGGGAGGGAAGAGGAGAGAGGGAGAGAAAGAGCATTAGCAAAGGGACAAAAGAGGCATGAGAGAGACAAAGGGAAAATAATCTGACCCTAAAACTAGCTGAAAACTTACTTTCCAGATAAAGTAAATTGTATGCTAAATGTTATTTCACCATACCTGTATATAGTGAGAGACCGAAACAATCCACCATCTAGATTCTAGTGTATGCAGTCATACCGACAGACCCACAAATACACAACAAACTCTAGCACTTTAATTATTAACAATAGCCCAGTAAAAAAAGCAAGCAGCCACACATCATCCTAAATACAGCAACATTGCAGCTGAATAGAAAAGCATTCTCTAACAACTCGGTTTTAAATGTTGATGAACACATTTCTGTCCTTTATAATTCATTCATCATCTATCATTTTCTTTTCCTCTTTGTGTTTGATTGAGGTGTGAAAATGGGGGGCGGGGTGGTTATGTTTTAAGTTTTAATGTCCAACTGTTGCTTTACAGACTCCGGCATGAGGTCAGAGGGCAAAGTCTTGATCCAGGGGTGGTGTCTGAGCCTCCAAAGAGTGCACACCCACTAATAAACACACACACACACACACACTCATAATCACGTGCATGCACACACACTCGTAATCACTGCCTAGCCCTCTCTCAGTGTTTGCTCACACACCTGGAAAAGTAGTGGGGGCCAAGGGTAATTAGCTGACTCTGAGGGGGCAAGCACATGTACATGGAGTCTCACACCCTCACACATTCACATTCACAGACTCACAGAGCAGAGGGAGATAAGTGTATGATAGGAATGCTGCATCAGGCATCCTACATCAATCCTACATCAGGCATGGGGCTTCAGAGGATAAAGGATAACTCAATTTAAGCTTTACACACACAACCAAAGTCTAAGATAAAAGGCTACTAAGTTCTGACATCTTCCAAATAATAGACATATTCATGGAACACAAAGACAAAGCATCTCTCCCAATACCACAAACTTTACCCTATAACACAAATCCAGTAAAACACACACTCGTAGACAAACCTCCAAAAATATTATCCTCTCCAGGGTAAAACTCCCAAAGCCACACCCTGCACCAGCCCAAAACACTCTCCATTTTCTCACCATGACAACGCACACAAACAGAAGCATAACTGCCATTCCCAACATATATAAGTGAGTATACTGTAGCAGATTTCGATTTTCTTGGCAGTGTGCGATACATGATAATTTATGATTGGGTTTTTATGTCAGTTTTCACTTACAGAAATGAAAGACAGACCATTTCATAGAACAATGATTGTGGAGCTGTAACCTCAAAGTACAGAGACCAGTCACTCACATCAAAGAATATGAGCACAACAGAAATAAGTTGAACATCTTCAAAGGGATGAGTCATAGGGTAGCATGCCATGTTCTGTAGAGTGTGCGCTCACACACACACACACACACACACACACTCACTCATTGGTTATCTCCCTGTCTGGATATGGAAGGCATATGTTTCGTAACTCACAAAGTAGAACTATAAAATGATGCACCGAATTCTATTCTTAGCCAAATGAGTTCCATGCCCGCTGGGACAGCTTTCTAAACAAATCCATCCCCATTCTTGTTTTTCCTTCTAAACTGAGAGAGAGAAGGGAGGAAGGGAGAAAAAGAGAGCGAGGGAGAGCAAGAGAGACTTCTGCAATCTTTATAACAGGATGTTCTGCATCTCTCTCGTGCTCTCTGGAACTTTGGCAGCAGCTGGTGGAAAGAGAGCGAATACTGAGGGATTAGAAATGGCAGGCCAGCAGAACAGGCCACAAAAACAGCCTTTCCTCCAGCAACCAGCTCTCCCTGCACACACACACACAGAAATAACACAGGTATGTGCGGGAAAGACATTAGGAGTATAAGAGTGTGGGTGGTGTCAGTATTTCATATGTGAGTGTGTGGGGGGAGGGTTAGCAGTTGGTCATGAGATTTGGCTGTCTGTAATTTCATGGATAAGGTTTCCTTCTCCCTTCGGAGTGCCGAAAAATGCAGCTCTGATGTGGAATTTCCTCTGGCCTGGGACCTCAACCCAAAACACACAAACACACACTCAAAAACAAAAAAATCAGGATAGCAGAAATATGCACACAAACAAATAGAATGAGAAGATCTTACTGAGGACACTTTCAAATATCTCTAAACATTAACACACAAAGGCCAAAGAGCTGGAAATTTACTGATGGTGCTTTTAATGCAAGCTTGAGCTACAAACAGTCTCTACAGTGAAGTCCTTAATACATGACTTAATGTATACACCTCGCCATGAAATCCCTCTGAAACAATCTCAACGCATTCACATTAAAACGCAATCAAGAATAAAAATACACATAGAAAATCAAGTGTCCTTTTTATTTAAAAAAAGAAAAGAAAAATGAAAAAGTAACAATTGCCAAAAAAACAAAGCCTGGTTGTCTTTTACTCCAGTGACATATTTCCTCTCCTTCCTCTTCTAGCAACACATTCACTTCAGAAAAACAAAAACAGCAGATCACTTCAAGTGTTCTCTCAAGGAATGTTCTGCCAACTAAAGTATGTATATATATATATATATTACTTTGACATTGACAATTTTGCCATAATGTTCTGCTTCTTGCTTGGTGGCTTGCAGACACACAGCAATGTGCAAAACCACTTGGCAACAAACCCCACTTTGAACTGAATTTAAACTGACTCTCTGTAGGAGGACTATGCAGTCCTACACCACAAGCAAAACTCTCCTCATATCCTGTCTGTGCTGGCCCACTGAATGCATTGCAGCGCAGCCATGCCATGTTTCGGTGTTTGTGGCATTTCTGTGCTGTCCAGCAAGAGTGGATGTTTTTATTTTTCGGCATGACTCAGTCAGTCATCCTGGAAGATGCGATTTCAAGGAAGCTACTGGGATGTTGACAGCCATTTCGAGTCCTGAATATACAAACTGTGGGTCACAAAAACATGCTTCTGGTGGCTTACACAAAAAGCAGTCCCTGGCTGCAACCGTGATGGGGATAGCAATAATACAACTGTGACAAGTAACTGTGAGGTGAGCTCCTGATCTCGTTATAACTTTCAGGGGCAACATGAAGAGTCAAACCAAGCATTTCAAAACAAGTAACTGATCAGGTCAGCTTTTTAACAGCGTTAGTCCTGGAACCAGTGCTTTGAAAGACTAATACGGATGGAATCTGTTTTGGTGACTGAGGTGGATTAAGATACAGACACACTGGGGACCCAAACATGATCGTGCTTCATTCATGGACTGTATGCCACATAGATTCCTGCACAAGGAGTACATGGGTTTGTGAATGATATGGTTAAGGTAAGTATGCACAAGGAGTATACGGTGTTGTGAATTATATGGTTAAGGTTAAGTATGCAACAAAGAACGTTTCTGGTACCAGAAAAAATATGCACAAACACACACACAAAAAAAACACAAAACATTACAAAATAACATGGGCAACTATGGCCTTTCTCTCTTTTGATTGGTCACACACACACACACACACACACACACACACACACACACACACACACACACACACACACACACAGTGCGGCAGGCATGTCTGTTTCAGCAGTTTTGGCCAGTCCTCCAGTGAACAGCTCACTCAGCAGAAAGATCAGAGCACTGGGTGTAAAACGTAATGTTTATGACAGATAAGACAAACACGCTACCACACACATACTGTACATACACTCTGTCACTCTCACAAAAATACACACACATATACACAAACCTCAGCAACACACAACACAGAGTATTTATGACAGTGGAGGCAGCAAAGTAATTATAGGGCCAGAGCATAAATGGACACAACCATCCCACCCACCCAGACGCGGGCAGGCGGGCGGGCGGACACACACACACAAACACACACACACACACACACACAGACACACACACACAGGGCTGAATAACTATGGTCTCATTCGTGATCAGAAGCATCCTATATTTAGAAACACAATCAGCAGCAGAAGGTTACAGATGAAGAAAAGAGACAGAAGCGCACAGAAGAACACAAGAAAAAAAAAAGCAAATATGTGTTCAGGTACCAGACCAGAAGTCAACACCTAATAAACACCAACCATCATAAACATCACCCGAGTGCAGGCCAGCAAAAACAGGAACATTAACCGCAAAAAGAGAAGGTTTGTGATTGGGTGCCCTTCCTCCATTAGCACGCTCTCATTGGACAATGTGCTTACTGAAATGTGCAGTTTCATAATCCCTCCCTCAGAATTGGCACTTGAATATGTGTACACACAGACATGTAATATATAACAGTTTAAATCCCCCCCCCCCCCCCCACATGTATCATGAACAAATCATATTTCTTTACATTTTCAAAAATGTGTTTGCAAAAGCGCTATGTTAAAAAAAAAAAAAAAAAAAAAAGAAGAAAAATCCCCAAGCGTCTGAACGATTCGAGCTGGTAGCCCAGATCTGGCAGGATCTCAGATGAAGAAGTTGGCAGCTGCAGATTGGGAACCACCATCAAAATTCCGACCAGTCCTGTTTGAGCACATCTTTGGATTTTCCCATGATGCCCTTCTGGGGGACAGCACAGAGAGCAACAGGAAGCAGGCAGAGGCATGTGACAAGAAAGTGATATTAAAGAAGAAGTGATAAAAAGTAAAGAAGATAGAGAATGGAGGACAGGAGGACTGCGTGATCAGAGAAAGAGATGGGCAGTGTTTTAGTGGCTTGGGCAGGGAGAGCTCCGCCCCCAGTGAGAAATGCAGCCAATAGCAAGCCAGCATGCTACAGGAAGGTGTGTTCAGTTCAGAAACCCAACCCCTTAGTCCATTTTGTGGCCTCTGCAGGAAGTCCATTCTGTTCACAGGTCTTGGTCCTGGTAAGTAAGGGTGGTGGGGTGAAACCAACACTAATGGGATCGAGAGGGTGCTTCCTCTAACAGGTTCTCTAGTGACTCCGCCTCCGACAAGGGCTCCTTAGACTCCGCCTTAGACGCTTTCTTTTTGGGTGTGGTATCTTCCTGCAACAGCTCTTTGGCTAGCATGTTTGTCAATGGATGGCCGCCTCCTCTCCGGCCAGCTGAGAAAAGAGAGCGAGAGAGACACGGAGAGAGAGAGAGAGAGAGAGAGAGAGAGAGAGATAGAGAGAGAGAGAGAGAGAGAGTTAATTATCTCAGAACACTCAATCAATGCTGGTTTCAGTAGCATACATGTGTTAAAGTTCCCGTATGTCATGACAAATACAGGCACTAAATAAGAGTTATGGCCACCGGGAGAGGTCAAGAGTCAAAGGTCAAGGGTTAAAGAATCCATCCAACCAAAGACAGATCTGAGGATGCACAGTCCAGCTCAGAGCCACCAGTTCTGGCCAACAGTGAGCGAAAAAACAGGAGGTCAGCACGCCACGGCATACACATGCATGCTATAATATACACACACACACACACACTCTCACACACACACACACACACACACACACACACGTACGTACGCCGCCCCGCCCGCCCCTGTATGTTTCAAAACCTTAAGCATGACAGAGAAGGGCTTAGCGAGGGAGAGTGAATCTGTGCAACTTGGTAAATATGTCAGGGTATTATGGATAAACAGACTATTTTAAGATGGGGAGAAAGACGGAGAAAGAGAGGAACAGCCAGTGAAAAGTCAGCCAGTGGAGAAGCAGGGGGAAGGGGACTGGAAGAAGGAGGCAGAGAGATGGATGGAGTGAGTGAAATGAAGAAGGAGAAGTATGCAAAGAGGGGAGATGGAATGTGACTAATTGCACCCTGAGGATCTTGCCGTACTCCTTTTCTTCTCCTACCTGCTCTCCTTACACCATTTCCCCTCCACATCTCTGCCCACACAAAAACATCTTTCAATCTTTCTCCCAGTCATCCCTCTCTCTACTGCTAATGCATCCTCCCTCGCTCACAGTCACCTTTCATCCTACAGTGCTCCCCATGTCATAAAGCTCCCCCCCTCCCCCTCCCCTCTCTCTCTTGAGTGGGCGGACAGCTGTGCCGTGGCAGCCATCTTTGACCCGGTAATGTAGGTCAGTAAGAAATTGTGTGTTGCGATTAAATCAACCTGTAGCGACATGGTGGTGTGTTATTCCTCTTCTCATCCTGACACACACACACACAAACAAACACAGGCGCGGTCATGCACACACACAAACACAAAAGTACATACACTAAAGCACTAATCTGCACTGATCTCTAAATCTAAAAGAGGGCCACCAAGTGCTTTTATGTTATGTGACCAACATGGATTTGCGCTCAAACAATAGGGCAGCTATCTGTCAGGAGTCCCTCTGCAGGCTCTGGGGCACGATCTGTTTCCTGATTAATTACATGACTAATGCCAGATTAAGATCTGATTCTACTGTCATAGAGACAACCAGGGGGAGGGATTTAATAGCAGAATTTCACATTCGAGCAAAATATCGAAAAACAAAAAAAGTAAAGGAAAACTATTCAACAAAACCCCCCAAACCCCTATGCCTGAATGAATAAGGAGAAGGGACCAAACCCCTATGTCTGAATGAACAAGGAGAAGGTGCCTAAACCCCCTATGTCTGAATGAACAAGGAGAAGGTGCCTAAACCCCTATATCTGAATGAACAAGGAGAAGGTGCCTAAACCCCTATATCTGAATGAACAAGGAGAAGGTGCCTAAACCCCTATATCTGAATGAACAAGGAGAAGGTGCCTAAACCCCTATGTCTGAATGAATAAGGAGAAGGTGCCTAAACCCTTATGTCTGAATGAATAAGGAGAAGGTGCCTAAACCCTTATGTCTGAATGAATAAGGAAGGAGAAGGGAAAGTGTGTCTGTACTAATGGCCTGGTACTGTATAGTGGCGTTAGTAATACATGTAGAAAACAGTGGGATGCTGTATAGAAATAACAGGTGTGATGGACATTATTAACTTTTGATTCTTTTTACATTTAAGTGATCCAATGACCTCACTCTAAATTGAGGCAATTGATTTGTTTTGAATCTGACTTGTCATGTCTGATAAAACATGACTATGATACTACTTCTGTCTACAAAGCTAAACAGCAATTCTGGTGATTGATGAGTGATTTTGAACTTCTGTATGTGTGTGAGTGGGGAAAAAAAGGCTGGATGAGAGAAAGTGAGTGAGTATAGTGTGTGATTTGAGCAATAGGTCCATTCAGTGTTAGATTCTGGGCTCAAATTCACACCTGGCATTCAGTCCAGCACAAACTGAATGGCTGCCTGAGGTCCACAGGCATCTTCACACATGCACACAAGGCCAATACAACCAATGCACAGGGAACCATGAATGCAGCTGAATCTCTCTCTCTCACACACACACACACACACACACA